>NW_013952420.1:238933-241788 GCF_001266775.1 Austrofundulus limnaeus
AATAATCTTCACTTAACAAAACAAAAACAATTATTACAGATTACAAATATTACAAAACAAAACAGTTATATACAGTATATTTCATAATTGGAGAACATTTTCATCTAATCACACACAGTCCATGCTTGTTTCTCTTCACTGGTACCTTGGTCTTTTCCATTTGGGTATTCATGATGCTTTTGATGATTAATGAAGCTTTTGAGGCTTCTCCTCAAATAAAAGTTTCATGATCCTCTCTTTTGTTTTTGAGCGGCTGTGCCAAAGGGGTTATGGGAGTCGTCCTGTAACTGGAGAGTTGCCGATTCGATCCCCCACACCAGCAGTCTCAGTCATTGTGTCCCTGGGCAAGACACTTTGCCTGCCTTGCCTAATGATGGTGGTCAGAGGGTCCGGTAGCGCCGGTGCATGGCAGCCCCGCCTCTGTTAGTCTGCCCCAAGACAGCTGTGGCTACAATGTAGCTTAACACCATCAGTGTGTGAATGGGTGAATGTCTGTAATGTAAAGCGTTTTGGGGTCCCCATGAGGCTTGATAAAGAGCTATGCAAGTTCAGCCCATTTACCATTTGTTTTAGCTGATACTGTATCTCATGCTGGAGACATGATTCATGTCAATCTGCTTCATTCAACAGCTCTCTGCAGTGTCAGCTTCTTTTTAAACTGAAGACTAACTAGCWGATTTAATCTGATGCATGTGTTTGTTTTAAAACTGCAAAATTACTGAAAGATTCCATTATGTTTTCCAAAGATTCAAATGGTTACATATTTTCTTATTCTACTTGTTCTTTTTATCCTCCAATAGTGATGATTCCATATTTGGTAGCGCTAAAGCTAGAGCATTCTCATTATAAGAAGATTTTAGTTTAAACCTATAGCACAGAGGAGCCCAAAGTGGGGCCCGCGGGCCAAATTTGGCCCYCCAAGCCATTTGATTTGGCCCACCAGCAGTTGTTTAGTTACAAGGTTGTAACCTGTCATCCTATGTAGAAACACAGTATTTCCACTGAAAGTCATTTTATCCATTGGTCAAATGAATAAAGATGCAGATACTATAAAACTTTTTTTCTTCTTTCTGCCACCTTTCATTTTATTTGTGATTTGTATTTTTACTGCACATAAATTTTGTTGATATATAAAGGACTGTYGTGCAGATAGTTTTCACTGATGGTGCTGACTTTATCTTTGATATATTAATATTAAAAATGAAACGTGAAATACAAGTAACAACAAGAGACATTTAGATTAGATTTAACCACACATGTAGATTTGCCCACGTTACAAGGCCACAAAAACTCATATTTTATCAATTTATGAAATGTCCCATGAGCCTTTGCTGCTTGAGCGCATGGCAGACTTCACTAAAAACCAAAGTGGGCCATTGCACTGGCTGAAAGATTAATCATTAAAAATAAAGTACGTTATTTAAAAAGTATTTGTATTTCATGTATTCTACTACTACATTTGGCCCGCAGCCCCGGATTGATGATAATTTTGGCCCACTTGGGGAAAAAGTTTGGGCACCCCTGCTATAGCATTACTATTGGTGAGTGAAATGCATTCCTTAAACAAACACTAAGCACATTTTTGCTTTGTTGTTATTCTGATTGTACTAGCTGAAAGGTAAAGGTGCTTTATTTTTGTCATCAAAGCATGTTCCCATGCAATGATGAAATCTGTGCTCTGCATTTGACCCATCACACATAAGAAACACCCAAGTGGAGCAGTGGGCAGCTATGTGAGCACCCGGGGAGCAGTTAGAGGTTGGGTGTCTTCCTCGCGGACACCACGACATGTGGGCATGGCGGGGAAGTGAACCTAAGACTTTTTTTCCTTTCATAACTAATAAACTTTATACAGAAGTGTAGGCTTGTGAGCTGACAAATATTTTTAAAAAGAAAAAGTAGATAATCAAAGGATTACAAAGACTTCTTAACGCAAGGGCTGGAACAACAACTGTAAGCTCAGTCTTCTAACCCAAGCAAAGAGTAAAAAAAAAGCTTCAGAAAGTACAAAGACATCATATTTTCCATAATTTCCAACATCAGCTCTCCCTGTGAGCCTAAAGACCCTCTGTTATTGATGTTGAAGAAGGATTTACCACCTCAGGAATAAAATTATGCCAGCATGTTGATTTTTGTCAATTCAAAAGTCTCTGTCAGCTCAGTGGAGCATGAAATGAGGTATTTTATTTGAACAGCAGCAGTGAGCGCTCTGTTAGAGCCAACCTACCAATCGGCTGTCAGTAAGAACTCTCCCTGCCAGCCCCCGGTAATTAATCTACTTTCTTGTACAGGTTGTAATGTGGATAATGTCCAAAAGGACTCGTGTGGCAGGAAAAACCTGCCGTCTGCATCAGCCTCCTGCATGGAAAACCCATTTCATGTGTAGAGACAGAATCCAATTATATTTTATGCTGTGGTCAAAGCTGCAACATCAAAAATGACTCGGTAATTAGAGTAAGAATTTAGACCCTTTTCTCAATCTTATTCTCCACTTGAATTCTCACGGATGCTATTATTTGAGGTCCAAGCTCTACCGTACTCCAATTAAAAAGACAATATTTTGTCACAAATGTCCTGCATTCTTTGAAATATCATTTCTGAAAAGAAAAGTTTAGGTCCAAACTATGGTCCAAATACTACAGGTGAAATGTAGGATCCCTCTAGTTTTTAGGGCTGCAACTAACCGTTATTTTAATAATCGATTAATCTGTTGATTATTTTTTTTGATTAATCGATTAATCGGCCAAATCATTAAAACGCTTAATTAAATGAATATGAGCAGATATAAATTAAGTTAACTCCTTAAGGATGCAAGTTATTGATAATGAATTAATCTGAAGTTGATTTATCTTATA
>NW_013952420.1:242243-245062 GCF_001266775.1 Austrofundulus limnaeus
ACTCAGTTAAGTGGAACCAGGTCACATAACATGGTTTAGTAAATCCAACATTTCATTTTTAGAGTGTATGAAATATCCAAGCTCCAAGAAGATGGTCCCAAAAGATGAAGCCTTCAGTGAATGTCTCAGACTATGGAAACTGAACGAGAAGGAGCTGAAGGAACCACCATGGGAGGAAAAACCCTGCATAGGATGTACCACTGACAGATAGTTGCAGTAGCTGATATGACCCAATGGCTGGAGAGGGTAGGACTGAAGGACGGCACAGAAGCACTGATCATGGCAGCACAGGAGCGGCCTTAAGCACAAGGGCAATTAAGCCTCAGATCTACCATACCAGGCAAAATCCCAGGTGCAGGCTGTGCAAAGAAGACCCAGAAACAATCCAGCATCTCACAGCAGGGTGTAAGATATTAACAGGAAAGTAACACATGGAACACCATAACCAAGTAGCTGGTATAGTGTACAGAAACATTTGTGCAGGAATATTTTATTTCAGGACAGAGGTAAAATAAATATTGAGATGTTCTTCAGAACACATTACTTGTGTTTATAAAACATACCAGAAAAATACTGCGATCCTGACTGGATCCATTTACTGTGCAATGATGAATTTTCTTTAATTTGTCATTGATTGTGTTTCTGAGGTTTAAAGCTGCTGTATGTAGTTTCTTGAAAACCCAAAAACTTAGAAATATTTTGAACAGATACAACCTTCTAGTCCCTCCCCCTGCTCTCAGCTCCCCTTCCTAAGCTCCTCCCCCACAGCAGGGCCCAGAGTCGGGAGTGCACAAGCTTGTAAACAGGTGGTGAGCCACACCGTAACACACAGAGCTCAGAGCTAAGCTGCCGTCACGGGTAAGAACAAACCATCAACAATATATTTTTAACTATCACGTCTTTGCTTTTTCCATTTCAAAATAAAATCACAAAAAGAAAACAATTGTTTTGTTTATTTTTGTCCCATTTTTAAAACCTAAATGTAAAATTTGAACTAAATGAAAGTGTTTGATTTTTTCTTCAGCTATGTAAATCTGAAATACAATTGTTTTAATATGTAGCAATTTCAGAAATTATGGAAGTCACCAAAAGAAGAGGAGTTCATAATGGCCAGATGACTTCTTAAAAACAGAAACCGTTCATAAACTCGAACTATATTCTGCACGTCTTGAAATATTGAAAACTATTTTATTCACATTAGGACCATCAGCTCTCAATGAGATGCGTCGATTTCCTCGAAATAAGACAAAAAAATCCATGGTGAGAAGTGGAAATGAAATGCGCCAGGACTTCAGGCCATGATTTCTGGTTCAGACAGAATGTCCCAAAAAGTGAATTAACAAAATAAACAGCCCATCTTTGCTTTAACCATCATATTGAAAAACAAAAACAAAACAAAAAAGTAGCCTTTTTAGTTTTTGTTATTATTGTTTTTAATAATCAGTTGAGTCAAATTCTTTTAAAGGGATCCATGATTAGTTGTAACATTAGACTTTATTTACCGTATTTTTCGGACTATAAGCCGCGACTTTTTACCTGAACTTTGAACCATGTGGCTTATAGTCCGGTGCGGCTTATACATGGATTTTTTTCTTCAGCCTCCAGGGGGCTCTTATGCTCCATTTGCTTCAACCACTTGCTTCAAAAAAAGAAAAAAAAAAGAAGAAAAAAGCGATCGTTTCCAGAGCCGACTGTTGACCAGGAAGCAGCGATTTAAAGATAGTCAATGGCCAAAAACTCATTAAAGGGGATAAAACAGACATTTTTCACAGTGGAATCTGACTGATAAAAACTTTGGAGCTTAATCCAGGACCAGTTTGTGGATAAACGTCGAGTGAAGGGCTGCTGACTTTTTTTTTTGGCATTGCACTCCCCGGGGAAGGAATCCCATGCAGTGACGTATGCTGGAGCGGGAGGGCTTTCCCAGCAGCTCGGCTCTGGGTATCTCGGGGGAACTATGAAAGGTCAGTGTGAAAACAAATGCCGAACAATCACGTGACGGTGCATCGACCAACAGCTGAGCGACCACACTGCCAGCTTAGCCAGAGGTGTAGCGCCATTTTGTTTTAGCTAGTAGCAGACACGACACGACGGATCTTCGACAGACACGATATTGGACAGTATGCGGGCCCACATCACGGATTCGGTGAAAGCAGCCATCAAGAAAACAAACTCAATTCCTGCTGTTATTCCTGGAGGTACAACAAAGTTTTTGCAACCCTGGACATCAGTATGAATCGTGCATTTAAAGCAGCACTCAGGGCTGAATGGGAGGCTTGGATGACTGACGGGGATAAATCATTCACAAAAACTGGCCGAATGTGAAGAGCGTCATTTCCTGATGTCTGCCAGTGGATCCTAACAGCGTGGAACAGAGTGAATGAGTCCACCATCACCAATGGGTTCCTAAAGGCTGGACTTCTACATGAAGAGGGCACCACAGCTTCAGAGCCAGCATTACCTGGGAGGACAGCGACACAGAAAGCAACACTGAACAGGTACCGCTGTGTGACGCAGCTTTTCTCAGCTTGTTTAACTCCGACACTGAAGAGGAGGACTTCGATGTTTTCAGAGCGCTGGAGGAAGATGAATGAGACGTTTTGTTGGATCAGAAACTGTTAAAGAAAACTACCAAAATAAGGTCAGTTAAATGAACCATATTTCTCTGAACTTTAATTCTTAAAGGTTTGCTTTTTATGTTTTGATGTTGAATTCACTTTTTTGACAACAATTTTGGGTGTACTGTTTTTTTTATGTTGGGGGTGCGGCTTACAGTCAGAAAAATACGGTAATAAATATATATTTTAACTGTAAAATAA
>NW_013952420.1:246541-248520 GCF_001266775.1 Austrofundulus limnaeus
AAATATATGTTTATTAAATAAAGTCTAATGTTACAACTAATCAGGGATCCCTATAAAACAAAAGAATTAATAAATATATTTTTTATTTTGTTAGTTTTATTTTGAAATGGAAAAAACAAGAATGAACCATACACGAAAACGAAATCTATTAAAAAAATTCTTTAGGATTGAGAAAGCTGGGTTTCAGATTAAGCTAAAATTTATTTTCCTTTTTGAAAACATTTCTGTTTTACAGTCAGAATGTGGGTCAGAAAAGGTAGTTTAATGAATTGCTGGGTTGCATCTCCTGTTTTAGCTGTATATTGTTGATCCACTGTTGCAACAACATTACACAGCACAGAATTTAAGCATTTTGATGCTGAATCAACCGAAAAAAATTAGGCTGTGTTTACTTACTGCCCCCCGTCTGCATTTTGTGACATCAATACTATGTCATCAGAACTCCATCAATTGGCAAAAAATGTTTTGCTCCAAATACCTTTTATTGGTAACAACACATAATACAGAATAATAAGTACTGAAGGTACCAGGTACACACCCTGTAGGTGTAACGTAAAAAGTCACTCCATTCCACACTGTGCCAATACATTTCATCTGTGATGTAGTTTGATACTTACGGTGTAATTGTAATTGGCCACAGTCACTGGTTTTCCATCTCTGTAGTAGGTCTCTGTAAAGTCTGGAGCCAGGAGCTCACTAGGAAAGAAAACCAGAAGAGAAAGACAAAGTGGCAAATGATTAGCTGAAACAAGGAATGTGAGGATTCTGATTCATGGATGCATACAAAGTGAATGTATCTGTAGAGTAGATGTGTACTGATGCAGTTTTGGGATTAAAAGTTGATATATTGGCCTATCACAGTGGTGGGCAATCCTGGTCATGGATGGCCACTATCCTCCGTGTTTTACTAGTTTCCTTGCTCCAACACACCTGACTCAGTGACTGTYTTACCTCTTCAAGTTCTGCATAAGGCTGGTAATCATCTATCTGTTTAGACCAGGTGTTTTGGAGCACGTCCCACTAGCAGGCCCCTGGGAAGACCCAGGACTCACTGGAGGGATTATGTATCCTCTGCACTGAGAACAACTCGGGGTCTCCCAGGACAAGCTGGAAAGTGTCGCTGGGGAGTTTGAGTTTCTATCCTGGACCTGCTGCCTCCGTGACCAAACTAGCGTAAGAAGATGGAAATAAAGATGGAGTGTTTTGGAGCAGAGAAACAAGTCAAACCCACACAATAGTGGCTCTCCAGGACCATGATTGGAAACTGAGGTCTATCATGTCCTTGTGTTGACAAAATTTCAAGGATTTATTAATTAAAAGTCCGCTGCACGTTTGTTTTAAAGAGATCCTCAATAACTTTATAGACAATATAGAAATGACTCAGCCTGAAACTGAAAATGCAGATGAAGGACAACAGACCTTCATGAAAGGAGAACCTCGGTTTAGCCTGCTAGCTTTTGCGCTAGCACCTGTGCTAATATGGGGGCGGCTGTGGCAGAGTGGTTAGGGGAGTTGTCCTGGAACCAGAAGGTCACCAGTTCGATCCCCTGTCCAGCTGTCTCAGTTGTTGTGTCCAGTGGTGGGCACCAGTCTGCTAAAGCACAAATCCGCTAATTGCGGACCTAAATATGTCCTTTGCGCTTTAGCGGTTTTACTAATTGTTATTATTCGTAAGCAGATTTGCACTTTCTAAAATTAAAATGCAGGACCGCTAACAACTAGCTAACTACCAATTATCTCTCTCTCTTGAATATCGGGAAGTATCATTTACAAATAATGTCATCTGACATTACAGTAAAGAAACTCCCTTAAAGAGTTTATTTTCTTAAACAGCAGAGAGGGCTTGCCGTTAGTAACCAAAACCATGACAAAACACAGTACTGCAAAAGAACTCTCTCAAACAAATAAGGCAATAACAGAAAGCTTTATCCTGTGACTAACTGTTCTGCGTTACGGTTCTGAAATTGTATATATATATA
>NW_013952420.1:249745-251942 GCF_001266775.1 Austrofundulus limnaeus
TATATATATATACTGATGAACTCAGTTGCTGATCTACGTATGTAGCTTCTGCTAAAATATTTATGACATGTGTGCTTTAGAACATGCGAAACTAAAGAAAATATTTAGCGGTTTAAAATTTGCAGAACTAACTTTTGGATTAGCGCTGCCCACCACTGGTTGTGTCCTTGGGTAAAACACTTCACTCCTAATGTCTCTGATGTGTGTCCCATCAGTGTATGAATGTGATTGGCACTGATTAGTCTCCATAGTTGATTGATTGTACATATTGGCTTTGTAGAGACCTAATAGAGTGCTGTGTGAATGGGTAAATGTGAACACAGATTGTAGTGTGAAGAGCTTTGAGTGTCCTGAATGGATAGAAAGGCGTTATACAAGTCCAGTCCATTTACCGTTTGTAATAGTGTAAGCAATGTGTAAACTAACATCACTATATAGCGATATATACTATGTACATTTTTATGCTGAATTATTTTTATATTCTCTCTGTCAAGGTGCCCTGATTTCACAGCCTCACATTGGAAAACCTAGTAAACATCATCATTTGCCCATTATGCTTTGCAGCCAAATGTAAAGCACCAGGGGAGCAGTTGGGGGTTGGGTGTCTTGCTCAAGGACACCCCAACATGTGGGCTTGGAGGGGAGTCGAACCTGTGACTCTCTGGTCCCAAGTTGGCTGCTCTAGCACAACACCACAGCCGCCCAACCTTAATAAAATGGCACAGTCTAAGTGAAAATATATTGCTGAAAATTTATAAAAACTAAGCCAAAAGTATTTTTACAGACTTTTTTTAATAGTTGAAGTAAATGTTTATCAAATAATGTCTAATATTACAAGTAATCAGGAATCCCTTTAGCATACATTACAGAAAACTAAAAGTGTAGTTATGTTTGTGCCTGAAGATTGAATTCCCTTCTTCATTTCTTACAGCTGTTCCTCTGGCTACACTTCCTGCTGTTCAGCTGTATTATTCTCTTTTTAGTGACACCTACAGTTCAAGAGAACTGCAGCAACAAACTCTAAAAAATCATCTTAAAGCAATGAGAATCAACTAATAGTCCATAAAAAGATAAACTCTTGTTTTATTCTTGTTTTAACTCATACTGTTAGCTCATATTGTGAATAAAGGTTACATCACATTGCATTGTTTTGTTGCCTTTGTATATGAATCATATAAGCCACAGACCAATAATAACTGTGGCTTAAACTATTGTTAAAATTATATTCAGACACAATTATAACAGCTAATTTATCACAAGAGAAACTTAACCAGATAAAAAAAAGAAGTCAGTTGTTTAAGTCCAGCTGTGTTGCATCACATTTTTCACAACATGAACTGCATTCAGATGGGAAATTTACTGCCTGGTAAGCTAATTACATTAGCTGAAAGGATTAGCTTATTTTATTAGCCAGGCTAGCTCAGTGATTGACAGAGGTTCTTTGTACAGTTGCCAGGAGATAACAAAGGATGTTTCCTGTGTTGTAACTCACAGACAGGCTCAGGCTACACGGTGTTTGGATATTGAATTCACAAGGAATATAAACAGACTGTTTTACAGTATTCTAATCTGCAGTTTTAAAAAGTTGAGAGGACAAAGACGTTCTAGATTTTGGTCAATTTTTATCTGTCTCAATATTTTACACTTTGGCTCAGAACAAATGAGAGATGCAGTAGTTCTAAGGTGTTAAACTTCAGGATTATAATGTAATGCAAGAGTGGAGAAAACGTGGGGTCAGATGCATCTCAGTAATCCAGATAGAAAAAATCAAAAAGAAAAAAAAAGTAGGTCCTCTCAATGGGTTCTTCTTTAGTGAAACGTTTAGTCTCTCCTCCAAGAGACTTCTTCAGTCTGATGAGTTTCAGATGAACTCAGCCTTATAAGAACTGCCTCCACCTGGACAAACAGGTTAGTCATATGCTTAAGAGGGCCATTGACTTACAATAGGCTTGATTGGCTCTATTGTTCACAGAGGGTCATGTGCCCCATCACCTGATCCGTGTCGTGTTATGTGTATGTAGTGAACGCAAGCAGGGTTCAACATTCCCTTGTTTTTGTTCCTCTCTCCCTCTTTGTGTTGGTTATCGTTGGGGCCCTGATTCACACCTTTTGCTCACAGGGGGCTGAGTCATACTTGCAATTACAGCACTGTAGGAGGAGGACAACTGGACACGAAGGCCTCCACCTCTGTTTAATG
>NW_013952420.1:254139-261764 GCF_001266775.1 Austrofundulus limnaeus
CTTCAGGACTCTGGTTCAAAGTTCCAGTACATGGAAATAATGACAACAGGACTGTTTCCTGGGTCATCTTTCACAATAACAACGTGCACGAAGCAAGATAAAGGTGAGAGAAGTTAATGTGTTCAAAGTCACGGTAACAACCACACATAGTTAACCCCTGCCAAAATCTGATCCGTCATCAAAAAACAACAACACATCAGGTAGTATAGTATAGTATAGTATAGTATAGTATAGTAGAGAAAGGACCTTGTCTGTTTGTGGCCCTAAGCTTTGGAACGCCTTACCATTGCACATCCAACAGGCCCCATCACTGTCCATTTTTAAGACCCGTCTGAAAACTTACTTTTACTCATTGGCCTTTAACACAACTGAGACTTGGTTTTATTTAATTTTACTGACCTTTTTTTTGGTGATCTTTTCTGGTTTTTATCTTTATCTTTTTTACCTTTTATGTATTTTTACTGATGTTCAGCACTTTGTTTCAGTTAGGGCTGGTGTTAAAGAGCTTTATAAATAAAGTTGTTGATGATGATGATGACGATGATGAGTATAGCAAAGCATACAAAAGCATAGTATAGCATAATATTGCGAGTATTAGAACTAAGTACGTTTGGGCTGAATCTGAGTGGATTAGGTCAACACCTGCTGCCTTCTAAGCTGAGGTAGAGTTGCCTTTCCAACTGTCCCTTTTTAGCAAGGATGTCTGTATTTTAATTCAAATTGAAGTGTCCAATATGGGACACTCTTTCTTTGACTGCAACCTACAGGCAGAGCTGTTATGATATGGAAGGCAGATAGGTATTTGTATAGTGCCCCAAGCTGAAGGGGAACCCTGAGGGATGGTACTGGAGACCAAATGCAATGAACATATGAAGCACAGACTGAATTGAAATGAACTCTTGCGCCTCACTTAAGGTGCCCTGTGACAGAAATACAGACTGTAGCTTCATTTGATCTGTTTAGCACAAGATACAGACTATTGTTGTTGTGTTGGGTGACTAGATTTTTATAATAAATTAACTATAAATCTAAAAGCTGCTATTTAATGGCACATTTGGCCTAACCATTGAAAACATGGATGGAAAAAAAATAACACAAAACATATACAATACATAAACATACTAAATTAATGAGGTCCAAACCTTGGAGAACATTGTTTATTACAAGAATGCCCAGTAATTTACATGATTGGCAATGTGTGAGGATTTGGTGTTTTGTGTGTTTTCTGTTCTTGTCTTGTGCTTCTATCTAGTGTTCATTTCATGCCTTGTCATCTCAATCCTCAGATTATTCAGCCCTTCTAGATCATTCTGTTCACCTGTCTTCACTCCTAATCATCACAGCTGTCTCCACTCTCCACTTAGCCTCTGACTACTTATACTGGTTCTCATGCTCTCCACCTTCATCCGTTCATTGTTTGTTTCTGTTTGGTTCATGTTCTGCCCTGGCTTCCTTGTTCCTGCTCACTTGTAAGTCTTCTGTTTTTGCCACCACGCTGGCCTTTAATTTAATAAAAGTTTTGTTAAATTTTTAAGTCTGCCTGCCTGGCTGCATTTGGGTCCATCCTGCCACTAAGTTCTGACAACAAGATTTTCTTACAACAAGATTTTCTTCAGAAATGTTTATTAAAAATATTGGATTTAACATTCATATACTGTATTTGTATACAGTACACAACCCTGAAAATAGATTTCTTGGGCTTCTATTTTATATTTATTCATTTTTTGTCTTTCTGGTTTCCCCAAATGTATAAAGATGCAACACAAACTAAATGGTTACACTAAAATGTTGTGAGTTTTTCTTTTTGAAAACAGACAATTTTTTAACCAGCATTTATATTTGAAAAACATTGTTTTGATCAGAAAAAAACTCATGAAAATTAATGTACATGTGGAAATGTCTTTAATGTATGTTTTTAAATATGAATATTCAGTTACTTCCCATGTGAAAATAATTGATAATTAATTGAAAAATCTTCTGTAGAGCAACCAAACTATAGTATCAGATTTGTTATACTGTGTAGCACTTTTGAAGAAAAGTTTTGTACACTGATGGAAATGCTAAAAACAGAAGGCAGATATGTCCTGAAAGGTCACATCAGAACAAAATGCATTGCATCTTTGTTAGCCCAGAGAAAAAAAAGGTGACATTTGTCATTTCTAGGGAAGAAGTTGTCTTTTAAATGCCAAGATGTCCCATGATGAACACTTGAGTGTTAAAGCATGGATCAGTGGCACTGAAGATGTCTGGCCTGACTCAGACCAGCCAGGAGACACAGCAGCAGATTCCTGGGCACACATGGAGAAAGATAAATATGTGGGGTGAAAAAAGAAAGAAACTAATCCACATCTTGTGCTAGGGGTCCTATTGTATTATTCGTTGTGACGGATTGTAATTACACAATACAGCTTTCTCACAATTTTAACCGCAGACAGTTTGATCTGCTCTACAAAAAGACTGAAAGAGCCTCCCAGACAGTTGTGTGAAAGCTAAAGGCCTCACCCAAAATAGCATTTACAGAGTGCTTTTGTCAAACACGACATTAAAAAGAAACCACTTCATGGCAGGTTTTCAGGTTGTAATGTGGAGAACAAGTGAGGTCTCGCTATAACAAAAAACTAAGACTGCATCTGTGTTTGAAAAATATTAAAGCAAATCCTCAGGAGGAGCCTTTCAGTTCCACACCAAAGTAGTGATAAATGAACTATAAAATGAAAGGAACTTAAAGTATTTCAGTGCAGAAATGGTTGAATGGTATACTAGTTCTTAGCCTGGTAAAAACCAGCCTCTTGTCCTACTCTTTGCTTCTTACAGAGGGTCTGGACTCTCAGCAATTGAGAAACGATTGCTTGCTGGAGGCGTGGACTCCATTGCGTCAGATTTTACTCAATATAACGTTTGGCTGTGTGTAGTGCACCAGCTCCACTGTGGAGAAGGCTAAACTAAGAAGCTAACAGGAAATTGTGTTTGCTGTAAACAACCATCTCCTATTGGGAAAAAGACTGCTGTAAATGAGTGCTGCAGGCTTTGTGAGACAAATTTAATTTAGATTGGAAGCCTTGTCAACATGGATTGAATGGCCTCATTCACTTCCTCCGCTGCTATTGATAAAACGGCACAGAAAATCAAAGTCATTCACAATGCTTCCTTCTGTTAGCTGACTGATCTGGTTGAAATTCTACTGGAGAAATCCTTGTCTATGGGAGAAATCCCAGATGGAGGAGTGAAGGGAAACGAGAATTGAGTGGAACTGTGTAGAAAGGCAAGGGCCAGGCTGACCAGTCCTATGATCTACTGGGTAGTGTTGTAGTCAAGACCAAGAGTGTCTCGAGACCGAGACGAGACCAAGACTTTTAGGGTTTGGACCAAGTCGAGACCAAGACCAAGGGAGGGCGAGACCGAGACAAGACTGAGACAAAACCAAGACTTTTAGGGTTTGGACCAAGTCGAGACCAAGACCAAGGGAGGGCGAGACCGAGACAAGACCAAGACCAGTTTAAAAAAATGTTTCCTATAAGATGCAGTATTCTGTACACATGTACAGTGGGGGGAAATAGTATTTGGTCTCTCATAGTTGAGGTCTAACTATGATGTCAATCACAGGCCTCTCTCATCTTTCTAAGTGGGAGAACTTGAACTATTGGTGCTGGCTAAATATTTTTCCCCACTTTAGCTAACTTAATATGTAGAGCTAATATTGACAAAATCTTTGTTTGAGGGCAGAAGAAAGAATTTTGCTACAGAGGCGGAATGTTAACGTTAGTGATGGTAAAAGTTTAAAGCTGTACCTACTGTCTCCGAAAGTGAAGCACTGCTGAATTTACAAGTTGCTGTATACTTTCACCTGGTTGTTGTTGTTTTACAATATTATTATTTATGAATAATGTAGCCAAAATTTTTTACTTAAGATTTTGAAGACATCTTTTACCGTTCCCAGAGAACCACGGTTCACTTTCTGGGAGTGCTGCATGCAAGTGACAGGGGGTGCGGATGTGTGACAGCCGGTAACAAAAATACATAAATAGCAACGAGTCAGGTTTGAATTTGAATCAGTAGCTACATTTTAAATCAAATGAAAGCAAGATTGTTAACAAATTAATTGGACAATAATCTAGCTATTTAGTGATATTTCTGCAGTTGTGGACTTGACTGGTCTTGAAATAAATTTCCGAGTCCTCAATGTCCGAGACCGAGACAAGACCGAGTACAAATGCTGTCAAGTCTGAGACAAGACCAAGACCATCAAAAAGTGGTCTTGAGACCGGTCTTAAGACCAAGACCAGTTTCAAGTACTACAACACTACTATTGGGGTATCCAAAACCATCAACAGTAATATTCTGAATACTGTTCTTAAAGACCATGTCTCTTTGGGCTGCAAGTACACTGCATGGCCAAACAAAATCACATTTATTTAAGATTTAAGCTTTTTTATTTCAAAGGTCCTTATGGCTCAGCAGCAGAAACATAAATTTTACTGTTAAGAAAGCTGAATAAATAAATTATCTAAGTCTGATTGCGCAGTGAAATAAAATATCTGACAGTGATCATTACACAGTGTGGCTCTAATTCTTCACCATCTGTGTCGCAGTTTCACGTCTCCAAAATGAGCGTACGCATGGGTCAAAGTTGGCGTGAGGCACCGCACATTTTCAAGTCAAGTGTGGATTTTATAAATCACAACCTTGGCGTGAAAAGTGGCGTATACAAGTTTCTGGGCTCATATTGTGCATACGCCAGTTTTATAAATCTGACCCCTGTCATTCAGTATATTCAGGTGACCTCATTCTTTGAACACATACTGTTGCTGAACCCAGATCTGACCAACTGCAGCAACCTCACATCATAGACCTTAGTTACATCCAAGTGGACATTTTTTTAGCCAGACAGTGTAAATGACATAACTCATGAAGGAATCTCTAGAATGTTTGTGACTTTCAGGGAGTTCCTTGAATGAGTCACAGAAGGAACACAGTCCCATCGATTGTGTATCAAACATGTCAAGTTTTCTCTCAAAAGTCACAAAGTTGTGTGGTCTCCAAACTGCTTCAAACCCACCTGCAGCAAAATGCAGGTGGGTTTGAAGGTGGGTCCAACTCTGCATGGTGTTCTCCTCTGATAAAACATCCTGAAACAGTAGTCTAGGTCTGAAAACCAAGCTTAATGTAAACAACAATTGGAAAACTGGTTTAAATCTGCCAAAAACTGGTTTAAATCTGCCAATCTTCACATCAACAGTGTACTCCAGTAGACTGAATCAGAGTCAAGTGGGCTGCTGCCAAGGTTGTAGGACAAGGGCAACAAAACACATCTAATGCAACCAACTGCAATTTGAATGCATTAAATTAGGTGATTTGTACGATGAAAATTTTTAATTTGCAGAAAAATTTTCCACTAAAATGCAAATTGATTTGTTTCAACATCACCCCCATTACTGAAATTAACCCTGCAGAACTCACTCTCACAGTCATCTTCAGAATGCAGGCTTTCTTTCTATCTGTTCAAACTGTAATGAGCATTGTGCGATGAAACAAGCAACATGAACAGAGTTTAAACTGGCACATGTTGGTGCAGCATAGATAGAAACATGGGCAAAGGAGAAAGATAATTACAGTCTTCTTCAATCAAATCTTTTAAGTTCAGAATACGTAGAAGGTATTATGAGATAAAACAAGCAACAATAAAACCTCAAATAACAAGCATTTCAGTAACTCACCTTTTTAAACTACTTGCAGCTGGCAGAATGGTGCAGTGCAAACAGAAACAGATGGTGAAGAAAAAAAGACATTTTCAATTGTGACTTATGAGAAGTCAGCAGAGATGCCCTCTCTCTTACAAGTCTTTGCACTCAGTCCAGATGAAGGTCGACAGAACACACGTCACCGTCCTCAGGCTTACGCTTAAAGAAACAATACATTTGCTTCTATTTGTTTTCAAAATATCACAAAATGCTGTCATTGTTCAGACAGAAGCTGCTATGTCCGCATCCAAGAACAACATTTTTTTGTAGGCTGATTACACAAAAGCAGGCCAAGTTTTTCTAAAAACTGGCTGCTCAAAATGCAATCACACAGTTGAGGGTCATTTGGTTGCAAACATTTTAGTGAAAGTGCAAGTGAAAATTTACAAATTGTAACTTTCCTGCAATTTTAAAGAAAAACGTACTCCTGCTGTGAAAGACATGCTGTTACAGAATGCATAGCAGACCATTCTGAAGACAAAAAAAGAATAGAATAACCATGTTTGAGAAACTAGTTCTGAGAAAAACCGGTTGAAAAAATATTGCAAAGAAAGAGAAGTTGAGGCCTCCATGCCTGGGCTTTTTCTCTTTGGCCCCAGAATGATTAAATCTGCCTCTGACTGTATCTTCCACTGTTACAAAGAGTAACCCACAGATGTCAAGCCATTTCAGAAATGCTCCAACCTCATCTTTGTGATTCGTGTCAAAAAGACTTAGAACTTTACGTCTTCACATTTCCCTCTCCCAAATTGCCTTTAACATTCTGGTTACAAGAACAGAAAGCTCACTAACTGCTTCGCTCTGTGTTGTGTTTGATTTATGAAATATGTATTCAGTCATGCACACTGGCAGTCATTTCTCTGCTTTGTTTTGACCAAAACAAATAACCATTTGTGGAAATGAGATGGAGAGAAAATGCAAAGTGACAAAACTAAAATGCAAATTATTTTGTATATTGTTAGAAGTCATTTCAGGGCAACATAAACAACCTTTTCCCTCCTACATGCACAATGTTGTCACACTGCTCATATAAAACACAAAGGGAATAAAAAGTAATGGTATCTGTTTATGAGACAAACCTCCAGACAATGACATGATTCCATTATTTGAATACAGTTTTTGTATACATTTTGTCCTTGTGGTTTACTGCTTCTGTTTTTTTCATCTAGATTCATATATTCTTTGTCATAAAGTAGAACATGTGCAGATCTCTCCCTGCCACATACTGTGCTAAGCATTGTCGTCTACCATGAATGCTCATTAAAAGTGCCAGTAGATGTGCAACCACCCATCACGTAGTTCTTACAGAATAATAACACAAATACACCCAGGATTCTTTCCTCTCTTCCTTGGAGCAGCAGTTACAATGCTTAAAGATGGTAGCTGGGGCCAAACCACTGTGCTACTTCCAAGAATAAAAGTAATGGGCTTGTTTCTGTTGCAAAAAAAAAAAAAAAGACAGGCAACTTGGATTTTCTGTGCTAAAATAATTTCCTTGAAAAAGTGAGTTGAGAGAATGGATACTATCGTCTGGCTCATATTACAAAACCTTTGCTTCTGGCTGGCAAACCACATCTTAACATGTTTACAATTAAAGTGTAGGAAAATGCAGAATAATTACTGTATGAAAATAAATGTTTATTATCAGTGTTGTCACAGTATTTAAAAAATGTCTTCAAAATGTGCTAGTAATAATAGTACAATTATATTATTGCCTGCCAATGTTTCAATATGCTTGTTTGTGTGTGTGTGTGGGGGGGTGACCAAAGCTCGGTCCCCATGACTTTGGAGGCTGATTTTGGGTGGGGAGTGCTAGGTTTAGGACCAAGGTGTGAATAGAGTTTAGGTTAGTTTTAGGGTCAGGTACCTGTGAGGTTGGCCTTAGGG
>NW_013952420.1:261940-263437 GCF_001266775.1 Austrofundulus limnaeus
GAGAGAGAGAGAGAGAGAGAGAGAGAGAGAGAGAGAGAGAGAGAGAGAGAGAGATTGCCCAACACATGTCTTAAATGCTATTCTTTGTGCAAAAATACTTGCTGAAAATGTCAGCATTAACCAACAGTTGACTCTTACACATTTTTGCTAGTTTGTCTGATYGTAACATATTTTGTGAACCACTGAATGAATTTTATTGAAACTTTCAGGAAGTTTTTGACTTTGTGTCTGCAAAATGGCAGAGTATGAAATCCAGTTGGCCGGAAATACATTACCATAAATGGTAGTTCCGAAGAAAAAAGTGTGACGAAATAAATAATGAAATGAAATAAGCAATAGCAGATTTTGAACAAACTGAAAAATCTGACCCATGAAAAAATATAAATATATCTTTGCAGTAACTGGACAGAATAAATTAAAGTTTTCTACACTCCTAGACACTATAATTGCACAAAAAATAGTTTATAAATGCAAAAAAAGTGCATTTAGCATGATATGTCTCCTTTAACTTTGGAAGTAAAACCACTTCAAGATGGCTGCCACAGCTGATTAGTAGAACACAAGTGACTTGTCTGGTTTTACAAACACTGAGCTAAAATTTGATGTGGCAGTTGATGAGTCTCTCACAATACATCCTCTGATTGTAAAATCTACCAATAACACATGAGATTAGACATAATGTTATATTCAAYGTTTGACCAAAAATAGCTACAACTCTGTCATATTTCAGCATTAGATGGTCTGAGTCTAAAGCTAAGCAATGAAAGGTGGCAGAGGACATGCATTTACTCAAATAATCCCAGGCCAATAATTCTTAATATAAATGTTAGAAAAAAAGAACAAACCTACAAACTGATATTATTTATAAAAACAGTGTTCAGCTCTAAGCAGACACTGGATTTTAGATATTTYCGTTCTCAGATCTCACTGAGCTGAAAATAAGAGTCATAAAAACAGAGCAAAATCAAAAGTTCTGTTAAACAGACCCTGTGAACAGAAAGATGCCAAAACAAGCATGATATGGAAACAGCTGATAGCATATGACCAAACTACTCTGCTTTGTATAGAGTTATTATTCAAAAGGCCTGACGGCCTGCTGACATTAACAATGAGTCAGGCAAAACTAAAACTACCACAGAGCTTCATTGTAAAGCTCTTCATTTCTGTACTGAGGCTGTTGAAACTTAAAATCTTAAATGTATTAGGTGTTGAATCAACTAGTTGATATTTTACAGCTGCACCAGTTAACTAGTAAGAATAAAAACAGCTAGTGAGCATTTTTGTTTAGTTGTCTGGAATTTAAATGATTGGGGTGCATTCGTACACATCTGACACCAGGAGTACCACTAGTGATTAGGCCTGTCACGATAACAAATTTTGCTGGGCGATTAATTGTCTCAAAATTTATTGCAATAAGCGATAATATTGCCTGGTGACCGTTTTACAACTAATAATTATAAAAGCATAATATGTAAGTGTAATAAATCAATAAACTTT
>NW_013952420.1:264381-266521 GCF_001266775.1 Austrofundulus limnaeus
ACCTCAAAAAAAGTTATCGTGCAATTAATTGATTTATTGTCTATCGCGACAGGCCTACTAGTGATTAATGGTTGTTGGTTAGAGGGGATTGAGTGGAGGAGGTCCCAAGWGTGCAGACAAACAGGTGGCAGATGAAATCCAAAAGGTGTTTAATTATTAATAAAAAAAACATAACTGAGACAGGACTGTCACATTTCCAGGAAAGTAGGACAAAAGCAAAACTTGTTCAGACTATAAGAACAAAYCAAAAATCTGACAAGTCAGCAAAACATACAAGCGAAAGAATAAACATAAGAAAAACATAGAGTAGGGCCAGACAAGGCATCTACAGTGCATCCTGATCAACTGAAGAATATAACAGGAAGAGGAACTAAACGGACTGAGACTAATGCTAAATGAGACGAGGAGAGGGCGAGGCAGGCTGAGAAAAYCCAAGTGTGTGTGATGGCACAAAGGATAAACACATGGAACAACTAGACACACAAATCACAAAACATAAATAAATCTCATCATATAACAAAAACTAACAACAGACACTGATCCTGACACAAGGACCATATTTACAGACAGGGATCTGCCATGGAGTGAGGGAAGATGAGGAGATTATACCTGCTGGGGGTGTGCTGAAGACATTTATGGCTATGGAAAAAACGGCTTAGATCACAGTTTAGATGTCAGTTAGACTTTTTGAGGAAAAAAACTTCTTTTATCATTCCTACCCACTGAAACACTAAATGAGAATCAGATTTATTTATATAAATTTATGCAARTAAGGAATTTATTCTTGTGACTTGGTGTAGAAATGTTTATCCATAYTAAACATTAAGTCAAACATGCACAATTACCACTTACAAAACGTATGACAATAGATGGGAACAATGTGCAATTATAATAAMAATGTTAGAGAGCCTGATTAAAAATATGAATGTTTCGTGAGTTTGTATAACTGAAGGACAACCCAGTTGGTCTTTAATAGTCCAACAGTTGATAGAAAGAAACAGTTTTTATGACTRAAGGTATTGTTTTTGATGGATCATAGCCTTCAGTTACAGGGGAGTGATAGGGGTCAGCAGCAATCCTTCTGGACCACTTTGAGGTCCTGGAGGTGAGTACATCCTGGAGAGAGGGCAGCTTGCAGCCAATCACATTGTCAGCAGCATATCAGACTGTGATGAAAGTGCTGAGAATGGATTCAGTGATGGATGAAAAGAAATATACTCTCATCAGTGTGGGCAGGTTGAATGRATTCAGCTGCCACAAGAAGCACATCCTCTGTTGAGATAAAACAGCTAAATATTAGATCCCACTTCAGAAAATGATGACTCCCAATAGAAAGGAAAATTCCAGTCTCTAGGCCATGGGAAGTAGGGATGGTTCTGCAGCACCCCCTGATGCATGTTGAATTATTAGACAAATAGACAATTGAGAGAACAAATAAAAACATATTTCATTTATGCTATGATTACTCAAATTCAGTGGTGGGCACTAGTCCCCATAAGAGCAAAAGGGCTAATTGTGGACCTAACTTTCTCGGTGCTTTAGGGGTTTTACTATTTTTTTCAAGCAATGTGTGGATTTGCACTTTCTAATTTTAAAACTGAGTAGCACTAAAAAATTTTCATTAAGTTTTAATCGCTGTTATCTTCTGCAGGGGAGGAAAAAAGCTCTCTAAAATGTAGAATCATTTGTAACATTGAATTTTTATCATCAGTATCTTCAACAATGGAGGGAGAAAGCCATCTCTGGCCAATACAATATGTAAAAACAGTTCCCCCTCAGATGTCTGACTGTTCACAGAGCTATATACTCTGGCTAAGTGTCATTCTGGGTGACGGTTAMCATTTAAGAGACAGTTCCCACAARTTTTGCATGGCAGGAACCAATTGGAGCTATGTCACTGAGCGACACTCCCAGTCTCAGCCCTTCTCCACCTGCGCACRTGTTCTGGGTCCATATTTATCAAAGTTCTTAGAATTCCTCTTAAGAATGCTSCTAAGAGRTGACTTAAGTGTAAAATAATTCTTAGTTAAAAGTTGAGAGTAAAAGTCAGTTATCAAGCGTCTCAGTCTTACTTTAAGTGAAGTGTAGGAGTAATTCTTAAGTGTCAGACTTACAGCTGATTTGTGACACCTGGCTGTGC
>NW_013952420.1:267150-269327 GCF_001266775.1 Austrofundulus limnaeus
ATTAATCACACACGATACGATTATGCCCAACCCTAGTTTTGACCCCCATACACTCACCAGCTGAGTGTATTTAATATTTTCTCCAAAAGCTACACACAAATATCCACCTTTTAGTCCAACATTATGGACAGTTTTTATTTATTTATTTATTTATTTTACCTTTGTTTCTTTTGTATATTTCTGATTAAACCTTTTTTCCACCTTGTAACTGAGAATAACACTCAGGTGGGGAGGAGGACAGCTGTAAACTCTGACATTTCTTGAGAGTAAGAGTGATCCTTGGACTTAAGAATTTTGATAACTGTCACTTACACTTAAGTCTGAGAGTTGGAGCAAATCTAAGAATTTTTCAGCACTTAAGTCTAAAAATCCACTCTAAGAAGCTGGATAAATACAGGCTCTGATCTAAAACCCAGGGTAGACTCTAAAGTGTGATGGATTTAGATTAACTTCGTAGAGCTATAGTAGAGTGCTGGATAAACGATGTGTGGATGGGCAAATTTCCA
Source organism: Austrofundulus limnaeus (assembly GCF_001266775.1). Classification (NCBI taxonomy): domain Eukaryota; kingdom Metazoa; phylum Chordata; class Actinopteri; order Cyprinodontiformes; family Rivulidae; genus Austrofundulus; species Austrofundulus limnaeus. Next base: position 267,657 of record NW_013952420.1, read on the forward strand.
CTTAGGGTTTCTTTTTTCTTCTRGTTTAAACTTTTTTGAAAAGATTCCAGTAAGTTTGTTGTCTGTCCAAATAGATTGCACCTGTGAAATTTTACCTAAGTCCTTATTACTTTAATCTTATAGTGATGGAAGCATAGCTGCAATAATTTATAGGAACAGATTTAGAAAAACACAAATCTATACATTTAAATCTACATCTTGAACAGGAAGTGATGATGTCAATGAACTGTAAAATTGTACTGCAGAAATAAAGGAAAAGTGAAAACTGAAAGGCATTGTTCCTCTTTCTTGTCAAAAACTCTGCTGCTAAGTTGCTGCCTTGATGCTGAGATGCAGAAGTGCCAAACTCCTTTTTCAGCATTAGAACAACATTTTCATATCTCTATTGTCTCTGTATTGTCTTGTCTCTGTGAGCGAGACCTCATTTCTTTGAAACAGATGAAGTGTGTCACTATCTTCGCAAAGATGAGGCTAACCACAAACTCCAAACARTAGAGTTGAAAAGTGATGAGCTAAAGCTTTCAAATGCTTGAGATATACAGTATCTAAAGCATTACCAGAAAATCACCAGAAAAGACAGTAAGCAAGCAAAAGGCTGAATAACTTTAGAATAAAWAATAAAAATTGAAATGGGTAATTGTTGGCACCACTTAAGGCAGTGAAGGCAGTCAAAATTTTTTCCTGTGTGTGCGTGTACAAGTTTTTGCTACATGGTGAGGACATTTTTTCCATTTTCCAGGTACACACAGCCTGGTGAGGACACACTGTTCCTTATGGAGACAAAAGTCCAGTCCCCATTGGGGAAAAGTACCAAAAACTGAATGGAAGTCAATCCATGGTCCCCACGGGGATATAAAGACAAACCTGTGTGTGTGTGTTGCATTCAGAGGAAATGGGACATTGCTGCGCCCAGTCGAGTCCTGATGGTAACCTTGTGAGCGACTGAAAACACAGTGGGGTCTTATCTCTGGACACTTCAGGGGTTTNGTTTAGGACCAAGGTGTGAATTGAGTTTAGGTTAGTTTTAGGGTCAGGTAGGTACCTGTGAGGTTAACCTTAGGGTAAATGGTCAGGGTTAGGGTATAAAGTCAAAAAAATGAATGGAAGTCAATGGAAAGTCCCCACAGGGTTCAAGAACAAACGTGTGTGTGTGTGTGAGTCATGAAGTACTGGATAAACCTTCATGACACTTGCAGAAAGCTATACATCTACAAATATCAACTTTTGGAGTCATCCCAGTTCAAGTAGGCTGAATCCAACCGACTACAAAACACAAAAATGACTCCTTCAGTCAGTTTTACAGATGTTGAACTACAATCTGGTGTGGCTGTAGAAACATTTGTAGAAATGGTACCATATTATCAAAAATATTTTACAAATGGAAAATAAAACGAGAGTGTTCCTGTGTGGACAGGGCCTTAATGCCATGCTCCATCAGGTGGGTGTGAGTAGAAGTGGCCCTCCAAACAAGAAAAAAAATGTTCATACTATTTATATATAGCCAGGGGCGTAGCACCAAATTCTGGGCCCTGTACACTCTCGATGTCAGTGGGCCTCTATCCATGCCAAAAAATAAAATCAGGACTGCCAATCAGGACTGCTGGCAGGCCAGCGGTCACTCTTTCAGAGATGAGGATGTTCTCATTCTTGATAGACAGGAACGTTGGTTTG
>NW_013952420.1:270296-271422 GCF_001266775.1 Austrofundulus limnaeus
TGTTACAATACAAAGAGTTGGACGTTGTCTTGATATTTGTTAATTTTATATATTGAGAAAAAAATGTTAAATTGAAAGAAAAAAGTTTTTTTATTTTAAAAAAAACAACACACACAAAGTACCGAAAATTGGTACTGTTGAGTACCCCAGTATTCCCCAGTTGAGTATTCCCAGGTACCGAATCGATTCAAATGTCAAATGTACCCATCCCTAGGTTCAGGTTTGTGTTTTATCATGAAAATTTAGTTATTTTGGTAGTATACACTATTTATAATATCATATGCAAAAATAATGCCAACAATGAGCAGCACACATCCAGGGTGTTCTCAACGTCTCCCATAGGTAGACACCAGCTCACCATGGCAAGGATAGGAAAAGCAGGTAAAAAAATGCATGGATAAAAAACACATCAAAAATATTTATGTATATTGAACATAATTATAAAGCATTTCAGTTGTTTATCTTAGATATTAGATAGTTTCTGATGGCTTCTGTTTAGCTGGAAATAAGTTCAAGAAATGTTTAATATAATGAGTACAGCCACATTTCCCTGTGGGTGTGGAAACGGAAGGACAAAGTACACAATTTGTCAAACACATAGCAACACAGTGTTGCTATTTCTATAACTAACTGCTCCATTAGCTCAGTGACTCCTCGTTTTCAAACTTCACATTCACATTCATTACATTCATTTAAATACAATTTAAATACATTACAAATTGTTACTTTGTGACACAGCTAGTAAAGGATTGCATGAATAACCTCTAATGTAGGCCACTACCATTTATGCAGGATTTTATGAGGCATGCAGGTTGAAAATCTCTTGAATATGCACCGTAAAATACCATCAGACCAAACTATACCCACACTGATAAAATGTCTTAAGAGTGATAAAAACAAGCCCAAAGTTCATCAGATGCTGTTTGCTAAGCATTACAGTGTGGATATACAGGGGTTAGACAATGAAACTGAAACAGCTGGTTTTAGACCATAATATCCCTTTCAGACAGTTTCCTCTTGTGTCCACAGTTAATCCTGTTGGATGTGGTTGGATTACCCTGGATACTGTGGCTCTTGATACATCACAAAGACTTGCTGTCTTGGTCACAGATGTGCCAGCAAGACG
>NW_013952420.1:273511-277145 GCF_001266775.1 Austrofundulus limnaeus
CATTTAATATTAAATGACTGACATGAACAATACTGCCTACAGCAATGAGGGGGCGCCATAGAATTGTGAATGTTTTTTGTGCTAATTTAAATAACCAAAGCATTAATAAAGAAAACTTAGAAAGACTGGACTGGACGGATCGACAAAGCATGGACTTCTGTAACAGTTGAAAACATCCTGTCAGGATTCAGAAAGGCTGGAATAACGGGAACTGAAGCTGAGTCTGATGACAGCCCTGCAGAAGACGAGATGATGGCAGCACTTCCTCTTCCTCTGCAGTTGGCAGAGTTGTTTAGAAGCGACACCGAGGATTAAGACTTTAACAGATTCAGTGATGTGGAGTGAGATCGGTGAAGCTGTGGTGAACTGTAATTTGCTTTTTGGACTGGCTGGTTTGTTGCATAATGTTAATTAAGCCTGGACATTATACAATAAATTTCTAAATAAATGCGACTTATACTCAGGTGCGACTTATCTGTGGGTTTTTTTCTCTTCATTATGCATATTTTTACTTTTGCGACTTATTCTCCGAAGCGACTTATAGTCCAGAAAATACAGTAATAGTATGGGTTTAGAGCTAAAAATTCCACATCGAATTGCTCTTATGGAATTCATGGAGCAAATAACTACAATTATTGATCAAAAACAGTATTGTTTGGGGATTTATGTAGATTTAAAGAAAGCATTTGACACAACTGATCACAGTATTCTTCTTGAAAAATTAAGTAAATATGGTATTAGAGGATCTGCACTAAAATGGGTATCCAGTTATTTGAAAGATAGGAAACATTTTGTACAGATAAATGGTGTAAGACCTAAACTTGGTAATATCACATGTGGAGTCCCTCAAGGTTCTGTACTGGGACGTAAGTTATTCATTTATATGTGAATGACTTTGTAAATGTGTCAGGACTTCTCAAATGTGTTTGATTTGCTGACGATACAATATTTTTTTGTTTAGGTAAAGATATAGAAAAAAATGTTTGAGGTGGTACAGAAAGAATTTGAGAAATTACAAAATTGGTTTCAACAAAACAAATTGTCATTAAATTTGGATAAAAACAAATTATATGATATTTAGTAATAGGAAGACAACTGTTGATTTCTCCTTTAAAGTAGATGGTATTGAGATCTGTAAAGTCAGTGAGGTGAAATTTCTGGGTGTCATTGATGACAAGCTGACATGGAGACCTCACATACATTATTTACAAACCAAAATATCTAAATTTATAGGAGAACTGTATAAAGCCAGGGAGTTATTCAATGACAAAGCTCTGCTTTTGTTGTACAATTCAATAAATGTTCCACATTTAATTTACTGTATTGAAGTCTGGGGTAAAGCTTGCAAAACAATTACAAATCCGATTTTTGTTTTACAAAAAAGAGCCGTAAGAATTATCACGAGAAAAGATTACAACCATCCATCTAATACATTATTTTGCAAACTGAAAATTTTGAAATTCTATGATTTGATTGACTACAATATTTTACTGGTTATTGACAAGGCTCATAAAAACTTATTACCTTCCAACATTCAGGTAAACTTTGTTAAGAGAGACGGTTGTTATTATCTAAAGGGGATGGAAATGTTTGTGAAACCATGTTTTCGTACTTGCTTGAAAGAAAGATGTACTTTAATCCAAGGTATAGGATTATGGAACNCTCTCATAGTTGAGGTCTACCTATGATGTCAATTACAGGCCTCTCTCATCTTTTTAAGTGGGAGAACTTGCACAATTGGTGACTGACTAAATACTTATTTTCCCCACTGTATGTTAACAGACTGTCTCTCCAGGTTAAATAAGATTCTTCTATGTTTGTGGAGCGCCATTTTCACTCTAGTTTTCTAGATGCCTGTTTTAAAGAAAGTAACCCCGGATTTATACTACATGTGTCTCCGCTCCACTGCGGTGCGCAGGTCGCAGGTGTTCGTTTGTGTCTCAATTTATACAGCCTCCGCTCCGCTCCGGTCCGACAAGAGTGTGCAGGAAAGAGATTGCGCGATAAATTCAGTGATAACAGCAAAAAGTAATTAATTCTGTGAAAGACAAACTCCAAACACAGCTGAAAACAATGATATAAAAGCTTTTGGTATCTATGTTGAAACTGTCTCGCTGTCATCTTTCTTAAATTTCTGATTTCAAAATAAAATCCACGTGTATCGTGTGTGTACACATATGCTTCATGCTACAGGTTTCCATCTGCTTCCCAAACAGAACYATACATTCTGACAGCATTTGTGTAGAAATATATCCATATAGTTTTTAAAATAGCTGCAGTTTCGACATTATTCCGACAAATTATTCCGCCTGATAGTGTCTTATTTTGAAAATACGGATGTTGTGCTCGTTTCTTTTCCTGTTGGTGCGATGCAATCTTTAAAAATTGACTCCAGCGCAGCTCCGGCATCCGGCAAAAATAGGATCTGTTTCTATTTTCCGTGCGCAGCCAGTGTAAACACTCTCATTGATTATAATGGGTGCGTATTTGCTGCGGAGGTCGGACCGGAGCAGAGCGGAGCCAGAACGCATGTGGTGTAAATTGGGGGTAACTCTAAATTAAACCAAGGAGTCGGCTTCCTCCAATCGATAACTTTCTTTTTTAGTGGAGCAATTTCATCAAGTTAGGTTTGCATTAAAGATGTAATATTATCAATAAGACCATCTAAGTTAGTGTTCTCTGTTACATTATTCTGTAGGAGAGAAGAAAATAAAGATGGAAGATATTTTTTAAATTTAGCTACAGCATTCTCTGATAAACATCTACTATAATGAAATTTACTCTCAGTAGCTATAAAGTCAGCGAATGTAAACTCAACGGTTATTAAAAAATGGTCAGAGAGAACAGGATTGTGAGGATGTATTATTAAGTTCTTACTCTTTATACCATACGTCAGAACCAGATGAAGAGTGTGATGAAGGGAGTGAGCAGGTCTGTGGACATTTTGAGTAAAACCAGTTGACTCAATTAAATTACTAAAAGCTATATTTAAGCTATCACTTTCACTATCAACACGAATGTTAAAATCTCCCAATATTATAATTTTATCAGTATTTAAAAATAAATCAGTCAGAAAATCTGAGAATTCTGATAAAAACTGAGAATAAGGGCCTGGTGGACGATAAATAACAACAAGTAGTAGTGGTGGTTTTTCTGATTTCCATTTTGGATGAGAAAGACTGAAGGACAAAGACTCAAATAAATTATAACTAATATTAGATTTAGCATTAATTAATAGTTCTGACTTATAAACTGCAGCTACTCCTCCATCACAACCTTTTGTTCTAGGAACATGAAAATTTAAATAATTAACAGGAATGGATTAATTTATAATAACAAAATCCTCCTGTTGTAACCAGGTTTCAGTAAGACAGAATAAATAAATTTGATGAACAGTTATCAGATCATTAAKTAACAGAGACTTAGAAGAAAGAGATCTGATATTTAATAAACCACACCTAATAGCTTTATTGTTTTGTTCTGGTAAAGTAACTGTGTTTATTTTTACACGATTTTTATGATTTATATAGTTTTTATATTTATTTAATTTGGTCCATGGTGCTGACACAATGTCAAAGGGGGCTTTGGGTGGGTAATAAAGGAGAAGCAGCAGAGATGTGTGTAAGACTACAAC
>NW_013952420.1:277541-281478 GCF_001266775.1 Austrofundulus limnaeus
AGTAACCTTCGATTGGCGTAACCGAGTGTCATTATCACAGACGTGAATCACGACCGTACTGTACCTAGCATTAGCATTAACCAGTAGTTTTAAGTAGGATTCTAAGTAACCCACTCTGGCTCCTGGAATGCATTTAATCATGGTTGTTGGAGTGCCTAGATCCACGTTTCAGACTATGGAGCTGCCAATAACCAGGGTCTGTTTCTCGAACAGAGTATCGCTGAGTGGGGAAAAGCTATTAGAAACATCAACGGGTTYACGGTCTTGAAGCTTATCTTTAGCACCGTGCTTTTTTCGAGCTGTCACCCAGCTAGCTCGGGTGGTGGCCTCACGGGATCCACCAAGGGACCGCTAACAGGAGAGGCTTCTCTTGGCGGCTCAATGCTAGCCTGGCTAMCTGCTGGCTTCTCAACAGCACGAAGCCGAGCTTCTAATTCAGACAGCCTCACCTCTAAAGCTGCCATAAGTCCACATTTAATACATACGTTGCCGTCGCTAAAGGAGGCAGGGGAGGAACTAAACATCTCACACACGGAGCAAGTGAGGAAAGACGAGGTCGGACAAGAAGCAGCCATGATGCTAAGGAAACATTAGCGAGAGCTACAAGATCCCGAATTACACAAATAAAACCAAGGAGTGTTGAAATTAAAAAGCTGTTTTAAGCACAGTCCCAATAAGAACAAACTATATGATGGGTGATTTAGGACTAGAAGCAGAACTGTGCAAAGGTAGATAATCCAGTGAGTTGAAGAAATTCCCCAAACAAACAAATTGCAGAGCACCAACAGCAAAGCAGAAAATGATACAATACGTTACCCCACGTCTATKSTCACCCTGTCTCCTGAAAACAGGAGCAGATGTACGGAGGCAGACGGTTTGATAGGAACTCTAAAGTTTGTGGTGCTTGGTAACGGAGCAGTCTTTCACTGTCAGCGTCTCTCAGCCTGTTGATCTSCAAACCTATAGTAACTGCATTTAAATGAAGGCTAATCACAAAAGGTGTTTCACTGAAAGAACCAGAGAGGAAAGGAATGCAAAACACTTATCACAAAGAAGAAACAGCTCAATTCCTAATGAGGATGAGAGAGAAAAGCAAAAGGTGTAATTGAAAGATTTGTGTACGTCTGAATTGAGCGTTTTATGTAAAATCTCAACAACACAACTGCYGGAGGGCTGAGTGAAGACATACATCACCTCAGCAGGAAGACATGAGGGCTGCTGGGATTGAGTTTGTGGTGATAAGCAGTAGAGGTTTTTCCTCTGGTTCAGTTCTGCTCAACAAAACAACTAATACATTTAGGAAAATTMTAGTGTTCAATGGTCTGAAGTGGAGCATTAATGGTCTTTAGAAAAAAAAAGAGGTTAAAAAAATCGATGGGAGATTCAGTGTAATTATGAGTCCCTTCCTTATCCACTAAATAACATTTGGAGAAATTATAGTAGCCCAGGGGAATCCTAATGAAGAACACAGCAGAAAAATTAACTAAATCAATTCAATAAACAATGTCAATGTCAATTTTATTTATAAAGCACTTTTAAAAACAGCTAAAGACTGTACAGTAATCAATAAAAAAAATCACAGAACTACAAAAATTGCTAAAAATACATAATAAATTAAAAACATCCATAGTAAAAACATAAATTACAATGTCAAGCCTTACATTAAATCAAAGTCATTGGAGTGAGTCTGAAAAAGCACTTTGAAGTTTTCCAAGATACAAGCAGATCTAATATGAAAGGGCAATGACTGAAATATGTTTTAAACCATCCANCTTCTAGATTATGCAATGAAGCATCTTAAGGCTTTAAACTTCACTCTCTCCAGCTTTGAACTGAGAGAACTCCCCGTGATGAGTGGATGGTGTGCAAAACATCTAATGATGTTTGTTAGAAGTAAAACATCTTCAAGACACAAGAAAAGAAGTCTACTTGTCTTACTAGGACAATCACTATACTATTTTATATTCAGTTAAATATTAAAAACTGTTTTTACAACAAATCTGGCACAATTAAAAAAAACTGTTTTCCCCTGTTGTATCAGGCTATATGTTTCAGTATTTTTGTTTTCTCACCATTTTAAAACAGTAGTAAAACCCCTTGTGTTTTAGTTTAATGCCTTCTTTAGCCCAGTCATTTGCTAACTGTTAGTTCCAGAGCAGGCAAAGACATCAGTTAGTAACAGGAAAGGAATGATAAGAAAGACAAGCAGATCCGCTGTTTGCCTGAAGATTGAGACAAGATTTTGGCCTCACTCCTCTGCCACAGTCATGCATATGTGCATTTCACAGTGTGAGATTCCCCTATAGAGATGTGCTCTCACAGCTGGAAATACCCCAGCCAACTCAGGCTAAAACAAGATGCAAAATAAATATACTTGGAATTGTTTTGATTTGTTGAAGGCAGGTCGAGAATAGCGAGTAAGACTCTTGTACCTGTCTGAAATGGTCAATGTTTTACAATTTATTTGAGAATCACATGTACTTAGATATATGCATAGTTTTGCAGAAAACAATGTGCTGTTCAACAATGGCATGTCTGAATAATGGCAGGACCCACTTGGATTTCTTTTCAAAATTGTATTCTCGTTTCTGACCCCAAAGAGGTTCATACAGTACAGCACAGCAGTCTAACCTGGCCCTTGCCTTCCTACGCAGCTCCGCTCAATTCTAGTTTCCCTTCACTGCTCCATCTGGGACTTCTCCCACAGAGAAGGATTTCACTGGCAGATTTTTAGCCGGGCCAATCAGAGAAGAAAATGCCAATTTTCTGCACAGTGTCTGCTTGTAGTTTATTTTTACCTGGGCCAATCAGCAAACAGAAGGAGGAGTTTAGAACGACGTTGACTTTCTGCGCAGTGTCTGCTAGTTAGTTTAGCATTCGGCAGTGGAGGAAGTGAATGAAGCCAGTCTGTGTTGATAAGGCTTCCAAATTAAATTAAATTTGTCTGACAAAGCAGCAGCTCTCATTTATAGCCATCTCATTTGGCTCGGTACTTCTCTCCTCTCAGTAGGGTTGTTTACAGTACACTCGATTTCCGGTTAGCTTCTTAGCTTAGCCTCCGTCACAGCGACATACGTCGCAGCCAACTGATCCAAACATTTTAAACTTCAGCAGGAATCACTTCTCTATGCATCAAGTCCAGACCCTTGTACGAAGCAAAGTGAAGGACAGGGTCTGGTTTAAACCAGGCTACAGCAGTCAGGCTTCAGCAGAAGGCCTTGAGCTTGTATCAGGAAAAACACAACACCTCTCAGCAGCCCTGCTGTCCCAACATGATCTAACAGAGATAATGCAAAAATAAACCTCTGAAAAGACTTCTTTCTCCCCTATATAATTATGAATTGACCTTATAATATATTTCTCTTCCTGGTTACACCCCTGGATGTGTTACCTTTTATGTCAGACATAAAACGTAATCAGTTTTGTTTATACAGACAGGACACATTGATAACACATACCAACTCTTTGTCAGTTTTAAACCTTAAGACTGCAATGATCAAAAAGTATAAAAATACACTACTGCATCTAACAGTTAGTTAATCATTTACTAAATTTCCTTCAGTTTTAAAAAGTGAGTGTAAACCAACATAAAAGTTGAGGAAAAACACAGTAAAAAATGAAACACTACAGGGTGGCTGTTTAATATATGCAAGAATGCTGTAGAGTAGTGCTGTGCCGAGTGTTTGAAATAATCAATTAGGTCAATTACAAAAATTAGTCGTCACGAAATTTTATTATCAAATATTTGTATTATTTAACCAAGAAAATGTTCATTTGTATCTGCAATAAAGTACATGAACTGCTGGGGGTAGAATCACTTCTATTGTCTGGGTACATTGTTATACAGGTCCTTCTCAAAAAATTAGCATACTGTGATAAAGTTCCTTATTTTCTGTAATGTACTGATAAACATTAAACTTTCATATATTTTAGATTC
>NW_013952420.1:281807-289386 GCF_001266775.1 Austrofundulus limnaeus
GAATAATACAGTTAGACCAACCTGAGCTGTTGAGAAGATGGTCAGCTAATATCAGTAAAGACAAATTTCATCCCATAACCAGATATGCAGTGAAACTTTCTAAGTGTTGACTGGTAAATTATTATTATTTATGACAGTAAGAAATAATAAAAAGACTTTTTAGCCATTTGATAAATGATGACTTCAATGAGTAATAAAGTATAAGTTTTTGACTGACTTCAGGTCTGTTTTATATCATTATTCATAAATTATCTATTTTTCTGTATYTATCTGCTGTTTTACATGATTTTTCAATGAAATTAACAGTTATTAATTTATTGTAAAAATATTACAGATAATTTGTTACCAATCCAGTTGCTGTTCATTTAATATTTACTATGACGACTGTGAGCTGATGCCCTGTTTGGTCGCCATTTGTACTCCTCCATGCTGTCACAGATGTTAACAGTGGATGGGACAAGTGAGGCTCAGGTTACTGAGCTTAATGATGCCACAGCACCAACAATCCCTGTTTTTGCTTTTAAATGAACATCAATAGTGAATTATTTTTTACCTCATAGTGGTTAAAATGCTGGTCTCTCTCCACTCCAAGTCCCCAACCATCCCTTCAGAGGAATGAAACCTGAGCTCTCAGATGTGAATACCACCACARAGGAAGAAGGTGAAGGAAGGACAAACTGCAGGTGTCTTTAGCAAGCTGCATGACTGCTTATCAAAATATCAGATGATTGTGGAAGCTGTAAAATCTGTCTTTCTGTCTAATGCTATCCAGTATCTCTGTAAATAGTCACAAGCTCAGGGCTCTTTGTATATTTTTAACTCTGTTGTTAATCCCTTTGACACTGTTTCCAGGGAGGTTTCTTCCTAACTTTGTGACAAATGTTGACATGTTTTGTTAAAAGAAAAATCTCCTCATTCACAGCCTGTTTTGAATCAGCGTGCAGTTTCTGAATGCTCTGCAGTTTTACAGCAGTGTCTTTCTTTGGTTTTAAAGGAAATACAGTTTTTTAATATTATTTATACATTATATAAGATCTTCAACTTTTCCCAAGCATGTCCTCCCTTTACGTCTTCATAACTCTTCACGTCATCAGACCTATTATTTTACTGATATRAAGACTCACACCAGCTGTACAGACTGTACCAGCTGCTTTCAAACATGGTAACGTTGTTTCTAATTATAAGCCAATATTTAAATTATATTTCATGTCTAAACTGTAGAAAAAGCTCCAAATAAATTTAAATAGGTCATCAGGACAGGTTCTTCCATGTTGGAAAATGTTTTGTCTCTCCTCCAAGAGACTTCTTTAGTTTGAGGAGTTCCAGGTAAACTCAGCCTCAGCTATAAACTCAACTCCAGACCTTTTTAGATTTGTTTGTGAAAGGTTCCAGTCTGGTTTGAAATCCTGCCGCAGCACAAAAATGCACTTTGAAGAACTTTTAACAATCTTCTTTTAACTGTTGTCACAGGTTGTCCTGTTGTTTGTTTTTGTACCTGCTGTTGAAGGCAGTAATCTTTTATTAAGWCTCGAACATGTTATTGGCCTTTAAGGCTCCTTTCTGTTTTAGTTTTAGTTTTTTTCTGTCTGACAGGTGTTTTTTGTATATATGGCGAAATACTTCTCTTCCTTGGCACCTGTTTTTTGTTGTGAARCTCAAGAGTCTATTTTGAATCCTATCTAGGGTGAGCAGATGTCCCAAATTGTGTGGGACTGTCCCACATGTCCTGGTGTCACACAAGTAAAATGAATGGCATGCATATGACTGGTCAAATTATAAAAAATCAAAAAAAAGAGAAAATTTTTTTGACAAACATTATTTAGTAACTACAATGAGATAATGCTTTCTTATTTCTGCCTCTGTCTGCTTTGCAGGAGAAGAGATGAGAGAAAGGCAGAGACGCAGCATCATCTGTCAATCACAAGGTGCAGCAACACATGCCTATCCTGCACACCATCAATATTTAAAAAACAAYTAAATAAACACAGAGCAAAAAAATGGATTTGATTTATGCAGAATGTAATAGAAACTACATCAAATAAACAAAAGGCAGCAGAACAAAGACTGGTCAATGGGAAAGGGGGATTCTCAGAGAGAAAGTCACCAAATGTTTGTTTTAATTTTTCTGGAAGAAAAATATGTGAAGCAACACTGTAAAAGTCATTCACACAAAAAACCCATAACTTTAAAAGCTGCTTGTCAAACTTTAAAATCAAAGAAAAAATTTTCTGTCCTTTTATATCTGCTGCATTTGGGATCAATGTATTTAGAAAGTACTCTGTCCTTTTTGTTATGCTGACATCCAAATATGTTTTCCTTCAATGGATGCCTGTGCCCTGCTGAACTGTTGAACTGTCCACAAAATGTCAAAGAACTCTTATTGATCAGTTGTTGCAAATGAAAATCTTACATTCCTCCAAATTACCTTTATTTTCTTTTTTGCTCTCGGAGGAGTAAGACACTTTTTGCCTCTCTCRTGCCRTCRCTTATRTTTCCCTGCTTTGCTGCTCGGAGCTCCTCTACGTTTTCATCTGAAACCYAAAARTATGGATTTATTTTTATGGAGTTGGTTAGCTGGTCTCTTAATTAATTTTTGGAACATTTTTTTTTCCATGGGAGGACATGTCAAAGGTGGGACCTCTGTTCTGCTCTGTTCAACTAGCACATATTGGATTCTGATCACAGGATTCTACAGATCAGCTTGGTGGTCTCCTGGTGTTCTACAAAACAGCATCAGTGTCTATTCAGGCCATTTCCTGGCTTCCTGACCAATATGAAGGATTGCCGTTCTATCAGCACTCATACTTTTGCCTTGTGCGAGCTGGGACTTGGTCTGCAAGTGGTTTTGTTGAGGGTTGCGGGCCGACTGCGGTTCCTAGACTTTGCTGGTGAGATGGAATTGATCTTGGAATGAACAATTTAACACCAGTATTCTGAAATTTGGCTGAACTATGGGCTTTTCTTTTGGAGGGCTGGGTTCTTCTGGCTCATTTTTCAGATATTAACTCAAGTGCATACAACATTCATGGCTTCAGATACACACCCTCTAAACTCACTACTCCTCTGGCTAWTAAATTCTTGCTCTGCAGAGGTTTTTTTTTTATATAAACACCATACACTGTAAAAAATGAAATGTTGGATTTACTTAACCATGTTATGTGACCTGGTTCCACTTAACTGAGTTGAGTAAATTCAAAGCAATACACCAGCTTTTTAACCAAAGAACATGAGCATGTTGTTTTGAATTTACTCAACTCAGTTAAGCGGAACCAGGTCACATAACATGGTTAAGTAAATCCAACATTTCATTTTTAGAGTGCAGTGTATCATATTTTGTTGATATAATACGATGTTTTGTTTTTTTCCTCATCTACACTTGTGTGGTATTTTGTTTTTCTTTTTAAAGGTAGTGCAACCCCTGTTGGTTGCCTAATGACCTGTTCACCTGTTCCCCCGTTTGTCATGTGTGTCTCTTGAAAGGGTGTTAAATGTAATTTCATTGTGCTCTGTACAATGACAATAAAGGCATCATCATCATCATCATCATCATCATCATCATCATCATCATCATCATCAAAACACTTCATGCCTTCATCCTCACAACGCTAGAAAGCTGCAATTCTCTTTAATTTGACCTTGAACTGTCACCTGCAGTAAGTCCAGAACTCTGCTGCTTGTCTTTCATCTGGTACTAGATGGCATGACCACATCACTACAGCTTTAGCAGATTTAAATTGGCTGCTTGTTTTATTTAGTTATTTTGTTTTTCTAAARAATTTTTAAATTCTTGTACTTTTAAACTTTTAAACAATTTGGCCCCCAGTCATTTAACTGAACTTCTTGACTTTTAGAACCTTGTAAGAGCKCTTTTAAGCTGTGGACTTTCTTCTTTGGTTTGTTTTTAGCCTGTTCTATTACACTTATTGTTTTTTTATATGTGATTTTACTATATTTCTAATATTGATAGTTTTTAAGATACTTGTAAACTTGCCTGTTTGGTRGACCTTAATATTTTTAAACATGCTGCAGGAATAAAATTTACATTGAAATTTGAACCAGAGCTGAGAGTTTACATTCGTGATGAATTCATCGATGTGGTTACACACACATATTTTTTAATATCTCCATGRGGACCGTGCATTGACTTGCATTCATTTTCCAGTAATTTCTTTAGCCTAAACCTGACTCTTTACCTTAAAACTAACCACTCCAGTACATACCTGACCCTAAATCTAGCCTAAATTCAATCCATACCTTAGTCCTAAATCAAACCCCTCACCCAAAATCAGCATCCGTACCTGTGGGGGACCAGGCTTTGGCCTTWTAACTTCTAAAAGCCTGATGTATTTAAACAGTTTTAGCAGGTCTGTGCAGCTGCATTHTGYTCTGTCTGTAAAGAAGCATCAGCAGTCTGTGTGGTTGAGCTGAGCAGCCAGTTTACTGATGCATGTGCAAGCTTGTGTGCATATGGAGCATGTTGTGAATGTCAGGCCTCACCATCAGGTTTATACCTGTTACGTACTGAGCTGTATTATGTACTGCAACACCAACTGCAACCCCAAAAGGGAAAAAAAAAGACAAGGCTTCCATATTTTACTTTTTAATTCATATTTAGACCTGGGAAATGCTGAAAACAAATTCCAAACCTTTTAGATGCCATTTTAAGACCACATATGAACTCTGTAAGATGTGTCAAATAGGATATTGTTGTTTCTATTGCATAATTACTGAAGTTGTGTGATTTAGAGAAATGTCTCACTAACAGAATCTCYCTGACCACAAAGCTGTCTGTCACAGTTAAAATGCTCACATGCTGACATTTTATCAATAAGGCTAAACAGAGAACAATACAACAGCCTTTAACCAGCGTGTGATTGCCTTCTGGTGTACTGGCAGTTTAACCACTGGAGGTTAGTGAAACAGCTGCTGCAGCTGATAATTCCTGAACAACTGCTCCAAGAGCTTGTTTACGATGTCTGACACACCCGGCTGACTTTATTTAAACATAAAGACCACCAGTTACAGGGCTCTACAAAAGACTGTCCAYCTGCTCTACAGGTTCAGGTAATAGMGTCCCAAAATTGTCTCATATTTTTTCAGGGTAATCTGGAAGCTGTTAGAGCATGGTGAGAGGAAATGTAACAGGAAAAGTTCTGAAGAAGTTTTCAACGGTGTCAGTGAAGKTACTGCCTCATGTTCCAAAATCAACTTTCTCCTAAAAACATTTATAATACTATTGTAGGCATTAATTCTGTAATTATCTGACAAAATGCTGATGTTRGGATTTAAAAACTATCTAAAAATAAAGGGAACTCTGACCAAAAGTAATGCTACTAAAAAGCGGCTGTCAGTGGCTCACTCTTTTTCTGTCTGACGTAGAGTTTGGATTTTGTTGAGAACGACATAAAGAAAASATGAGGTTGTTCTGACCATCAGTCAGGCAGATTGTAGGGGTTGAGATGAAATGAAAGACGGCCACAAAGCTCTGCAGGATGGAGCCGTGGCTGAAGTCCATCTCAGGGGTTCAGTTTTAGAAGGTCATGTTTTGACAGATCAGGCTAAGCTGTCTGTGGGGGTATGAGCACAGCGGTAACARGGCTGCACACTGATGAAGACGATGGAGAGCGTGCTCATGATACACAACTGTCCAGCATGGTGAAATAAAGCTGGTGCATTATGTTTCAGGGCTGTGCAGCTGTTCCAGCAGGACTTCCTCTACCCATGAACCACAGCACCTGTTCTCTATCTCACACAGTCTTTTAATGCTTCTCTTCCACATCCTACCACTGTCTGACCTCAAACACAAGCTTTCGTTCCAGCCTTATCCAGTTTTTAAACAGTGCCTGTGAGTTTTCTAGGAATGCCCAAAAAGGCAGTAGGCATGTCAGTCTGTAGCTGCCAGCTGCTGTCTGAGCTCAAAACCTCAAATAAATGAAGGTAGATTAACAAAACAAAGATCAATATTGATTTTATTTAAAGAACTAGCATTAATTTAAAGAATCCCTTTCACACCAAGATCATTAAATAAAGAGCTGTAGTTGTTTTGTCCAAACCTTGTAAAATAACTTTATTTACATTCTCACACAATATTTAGAGATCTGATGAGTCAGTAGTTGTATGATACGATATTGACTCTCAGCTACTACCACACCAAATTTTAGTTCAATATCTGTAAAACTGACTGAGCTTTACCCATTTTTATTTTGACTCAGGTCAATTTATTGTGGTCACCTTGAATCATGCTGAATCTAAAAGGTACTCATTTGTAGACATACAGTACATCCAAGGATTTTTTTTTCAGAGTTTCATCAAAATCTGTCATGTGGTTCACAAGATATTTTGCTAATAGACAWGCAGATTTGACTGTAATAGCTAATGGATATGTAAATGAAAAAAAAAATATTAGCGGAACCACCTCCTGGTCAACACTGCTAAAACCAAGGAGCTGGGGCGCTCCAGAAGACCTTCTTCGACTCTGTTGTGGCTTCAGCTATTTTTTACGGCATTNGACCCAGTGCAGGTGGTGGGAGACAGAAGATCTCTGGCTAAAATAACATCCATGACAGAGAACGCCTCCCACCACATGCATTACTGATCTGCAGAGCTCCTTCAGTGACAGACTGCTGCATCCTACATGCCCAAAGGAGCGTTACTGAAGATCCCTCCTCCCAGCAGCTGTTAAGACTTTACTTTTCATATTTTTTCACAAAAAAATCCATATTAATCACACAAATACTTTTGTCATAACTGAACAGAATATGCTAAGTTTGTACAGCATGAAAAGTTACTTTAGGAACTTTAAAAAGAAATGGCATGGATATTTGTARAAAAGAAACAGAACAACTCAACTAATGTGATTTGTCAATTTAATATTACAAAAAAAAACTACATTAATATTGAGTTGCTTCAACCTAATCATGTTGGTTTGCTAAACCAGTTAAATTAGAAAACCCAAAATGACATWATGGATTTCATCAAAGTTTCATCAAAATCAATCCTGTGGTTCATGAGCATTTCACTAACACAACAGATAAGTGAACACACAAACAGAAATGCACAAGCAAAAACACCGTCGTCTTCWGGTGATAATCATTATTAAAATGGAGACACTCATGAGTTGTGGCCAAATTCAAATAAACTAGGTGCTGAAAAGAAATCGATGAAGTGTGTGAGATAATAAAGCCATCACCAAGAGAGCACCTCTGAAGTGCCACTTCATCTAAAGCTGTGTGAGGGACCAGACTCTGTGGGGATTTGTATCTTAATTAACACCTTGTCAGGTCTGAGTGCTGCATTACATTAAACTGAACTGGACGTATTTGTAAGGATCTGACTCACTGCTGCCAGCAGGAGTTGGTGGATATCACACATTTCCTTCTGCAACGTCCCARGGTGGCGGTGCAATCAAGGCTTTCATTTCTATAAAGAGAGCTTACAATTCATCCAGGAACATTCAACAGAAAATCTGCAATTAAAATTAAACACTATCTTTAAGAACGGTGCCAACATTCTGAGCTCTGTCTGTGTGTGTGTGTGTGTGTGTGTGTGTGTGTGTGTGTGTGTGTGTGTGTGTGTGTGT
>NW_013952420.1:289753-291362 GCF_001266775.1 Austrofundulus limnaeus
CGTGTGTGTGCGTGTGTGTGCGTGTGTGTGAGTGTGATATACAGAGGCTAAGAAACGAAGCTGCACACAGTCAGCTGCCCTGTAAAACTAATTGAATGATACGGGCAATCACTTTTAGTTCTAATAATATTTATTATTCAGTGATAATTCAGCTCACTGCCAAGTCTTAAATAATATACACTTCATTATCACATGCCACCAAAGAGGTGCATGTGTGAGTGTGTTCGTTTGTCTGTTAGCAAAATTTCTCATGAACTAGTGGACAGAATTGTATGAAACTTTCATAACGTAATCATTGGATCAAAATCTGCATCTGTTTAACATTTTGAGTCAATCTGAATTGCTGTGGTCACCACAGCCCACTGGCTTTAGAGAACACAGAAATCCATAAACAACACATAATCTGAAGGCTGCTCATCGAACAGAAGCTTTGCCTAAAATTTTAGCATTAACTGTTTATTTGTTAGCAAATATTTTTGAACCACAAGACAGATGTAACGACAGCTTTTAGAAATAATGATTCATTGCACCTCTACAGATTATTAATTTTGGGAGACAACCTATTTCAAGATGACTTTAGAAACACAAAAACTGCTTCAATACAGTCATTTTTACAAAGACTGAGTCAACATTTGGTGTAGTTGCAGGTGAGAGTAACTCACAACACATGAAATGTAACTTGTTATGTAAGCGTTTTGCTTCATATTTCAGCAGCAACTGTTAAATTCTGCCTGGTTCGTCTGTTTGGAAAATGTTTGGAAATAAAAACTCTAGTYTCAGGTAGATGTCAGGTGCATGGTCTTTAACCTTTGTAGAGTGAGAGCCTGTGAACGAGGCCTGCCAAACTACCTCGAGGCTCATCAAGAGAATGCCAAGAGTGTGTGAAGCAGTAATCAAAGCAAAAGGTGGTTACTTTGAAGAACCTAGAATAAAAGACATATTTTCAGTTGTTTCACACTTTTTTGTTAAGTATAATTCCACATGTGTTAATTCATTGTGTTGATGCCTTCAGTGTGAATCTACAATTTTCATAGTCATGAAAATAAAGAAAACTCTTTGAATGAGAAGCTGTGTCCAAACTTTTGGTCTGTGCTGTACGTACCTGTGAGGTTGAGTTTAGAGTCAGGGGTCGGATTTATAAAGCTTGCGTACGCACAAAATGAGCCCAGAAACTTGTGTACGCCACTTTTCACTCAAAGGTTGTGATTTATAAAATCCAAACTTGACGTGAAAATGTGCGGTCCTTCAGCCAGCTCTGACCCATGCGTACGCTCATTTTGGAGACGGGAAACTGCGACACAGATGTTGAAGTGAAGAATTAGAGCCACACTGTGTAATGATCACTGTCAGATATTTAATTTACCTTCATAAGAAAATGTACGCGTAAGCACAGTTTTATAAATCTGAATTTTTTTTGTGTACACCYTTTTCGCCTTTTGGCCGTATGTTCACTTTTAGTATGGTTTCCACGTAATCCTTTATAAATTTGACCCCTGGACTGTAAAAATGAAACTGGACTGTAAATCAATGGAAGTCAATGCAATGTCCCCATGAACAAACGTGTGTGTGTGTGTGTGTGTGTGTGTGTGTGTGTGTGTGTGTGTGTGTG
>NW_013952420.1:292273-294202 GCF_001266775.1 Austrofundulus limnaeus
CAACTAGAGTTATCAATTAACCTAACAGTCATGTTTTTGGTCTGTGGGAGGAAGCAGGAGTACCCGGAGAGAACCCACGCATGCACGGAGAGAACATGCAAACTCTAACCAGAAAGGTCCCCGGGCCGGGATTTGAACCGGCAATTAGGTCAAATTTAGTCAAACTGACCAAAGCACATTTTCAGATTCCTGCTTTTTTGATTTGTAGTCATAATCAGGATAACCCTCCGATATTTGGTCTGAATACTATTTTTAGGTTTTTGTAATGAAGATTTTTTTATTGCATTTTAAAGAGGAAACCTCAAACAACATTTGGATATTAAAATTTCACAGCTAGAAAGGAAAAAAAATTTGCTTTTTGCAGGGAAAACGACTCCCCCAAAAGTATTTTTTGCTCCAAACTACCTACTGCTCTAAAAATAACCTCAATTTTTTTAAAGA
The DNA here is from genome assembly GCF_001266775.1 of Austrofundulus limnaeus. Lineage (NCBI taxonomy): Eukaryota > Metazoa > Chordata > Actinopteri > Cyprinodontiformes > Rivulidae > Austrofundulus > Austrofundulus limnaeus. Next base: position 292,715 of record NW_013952420.1, read on the forward strand.
TTTTTTCAGAGGTTAGATTTTAAATTAGTATTTATTCATTATATTTTGACAAAGTGCAATTATTGCAAATGTTTTAACCAAAACACTACAGCTGCGTGTTTCTCCACAGACCACGTTGATACTTAATCCTCAGTTTGATGTGCCGGTGTTCTGACAATCTGTGCTACCCATCAACCCGTCCTACCTTGTGGTAATGTGCGACCGATGTTACGTCACAAGGTAATTTCACAAGTCCATTCAGAATCAGAGGGTTTGATYTGATTTAGAAAAAAATACTGATGCTTCTCAATTCAATCAAAAAAAAWRCRMYYMWWTMYKRMKKKRMKRTTRCKKRWKRTTTTTTTCCCAGTTTGGAAATAAAMTKAGTGTTCTGAGCTATTCAGAGATGTCATTTTCATTTTTTTTTCTTTGTAACTCATTGGCAAGAGGTGGGGGTAGAAAGATCAAATGTAAAATTAAATAAACAAATAYTAAATAAAGCAAAGCAGCAGTAGGGGAGAGCAGCTGCAGTGAGTGATAAAGAAAGACKGAAGAGAGATTTGAATATGTTTGCATTTGTGTATATTTAATGTGAGAAAGMTGAGGCAATACCTCTACATCATTTTAGTTCACCTCAAGATTATTTACTATGAAAAACAAATATTCATCTAAGATATTTCTCAAATACAACCTTGTCTTCTCTAGAAACCCCTGCAGGACCAGGCATGTTGGACTTCCATGAGGGTAGCAGAGCCTAACATTGATCTGTGAACAGATATTCTGAATAAAGGACAGCTCTAAGAAAGCCTGTCAGTGATTCTCATTTTCTTCAACATCTGAATCTACCCAGCTGTTCCTCATTCTGTCTAACACTTCACCTTCTCCAGGTCTGACTTGACAAACTTGTTGGAAAAAAGAAATACTTGTTTTCTATTGTCTGACAGATAAAATATTAGTTTGAGAAAAGTACTAATAAACTATATCACATTTAATTTAAAGGGAGGTTTAGTTCAGCTGCTGGGTCAAACCACAGCCTGTTAATACAAACTCATCATCTGGTGTTAAGTTTCTGACTTCGAGCTCTGTTAAACAGCCGAACACAAAAGAAGGTTTAAAGAATTTATTGGAGGTGACAAAGTTTTTTGGAGGGATCTGGAGAGTCACTGTTTCCTGGGTTGGTATCTCTAAACAGGAACAAAATGTTAGTGGCTGAGTTAGACAGGACAAATGGAACTAATATGGTAACAGCCACTAATCTTGTGTAAACAGCAGGGTTCCAATGAGAAACAACGTGACACTCCGTTAGGTTCACATTAAAGATGTCACTGTTGGTTCCAGGAAGTGTCTTGGGTTTGTTAGGGAGAAGAGTGGTTGAGATGCAGACAGGAGTCAAACAGAGCTTTGAGAAGAATCAACAGGTTTAAAGGTCTTAACATTGCTCTTAAATCAGGTTGGGGTGCGTGGGTCATAAACCGTGAGATCAAAGAGGGTGTCGTACAGTTATGAGGC
>NW_013952420.1:294390-295658 GCF_001266775.1 Austrofundulus limnaeus
ACTTCTTCTTCTTCTTGTTTTTTTTTTTATAGCGGTTGGCAAACAACATTTGGTGCATTACCGCCACCACCGGTAAGGAGTGTGAACCAGGACTAGCAAGAAAAAAAACCTAGATTCTTTAAATTAACCCCGTTACTATTAGATAATGAAACWTAATCTTATAACTTGCATCAAAATATCTTTTTCCTAATAACATTAATAGATTATATTGCTCTTTTTCTCGTTCAAGACTTCCTATCATTTCAGTTCTTTCTTTCTGGTACTTCCTACAGGTTGACATAACATGCTCTATAGTTTCAATTTCCCCACAAAACTCACATCTTCCTGTATCATGTTTCCCCATTAAATGTAAAGTTGCATTAAGTCCCGTATGACCCAACCGTAACCTTGTTATTGTTCTTTCCTGTAATCTATTTCTTCCAACACCTTTTCTACTTTCTCCAACCATTCTTTGAATTCTATAGAGCCATCTTCCTTTTACATCCTCTTCCCATTTCTTCTGCCATTTTTCTCTAATTTTTCTTTTAATAATGCTTTTAGTCTCTGACTTACTAAATGAAACTCTTATATTAACTTCATTCTTCCTTGCAGAATCTTTGACCTTCTTGTCTGCCATTTCATTTCCTTTCACCCCTATYTGTGCAGGTACCCATAAAAACACAAGAATTAACCCCATCATCTGTATCCGATATAGTATTTGCTGTATGTCTATTAAAATGTCTGGACGACTTTCTGAGTGATTTCTTTGTATACTTATTAAAGATGAGCTTGAATCAGAGCATATGACAGCTCTTAGAGGTCTTACATCTTCAATCCATTCCATTGCCAACATTATTGCAACCATTTCTGCTGTGTAAACAGATAACCCTTCATTTAGCTTCTTCCCTATTTGAATTTTAAACTCTGGAACTATGACTGCTACCCCTTATCACCTGATTGATTCTGGGATGCATCTGTATAAACTTTTACGTAATCATAAAATTTATCTATGTACTCATGTACTATTGTTGAGTTACAAATTAATGTTTTATCTACTTGCCTTCTGTGTAACAAAGTTAAATCTACGTTTGCTTCCGGTATAATCCACGGTGGAATTATTGACAATGGCACAGTTGGACTGATATTTAAATTACTTATTTCTAATTCATTTGTTTCCTGTATTATTTTCAAACAAAACAAATGTATTGATTGCTCTGTCCATCTCCCAACATGGCTGTAAAGCTAGCTGTGCAGGATGGTTTTTGCTGTGTCCCTTTAGATTAGCCCAA
>NW_013952420.1:296343-304517 GCF_001266775.1 Austrofundulus limnaeus
ACTGGTCTGGACCACTCGTAAATTTTGTTCGTATCTGAAAAAAATCGTAGAATATGAAAACATTGGTGAATGCCACAAATTCTCCTAAATCACTCGTATGCACAACTTAAGAACAAATCTGTGCGTACGAACGGTTCTTGCATGAGGCCCAGTGCTCTTAGTCTTATAAATTGCATTCTGTACCTTTTTATTAAGAAATTTTAAGTTTTTCCCACGCTTCAATATAGCCCCATCATCAGCAAAAAGAGAGCAACCCATTTCATTCTCTATTTCTTTAAATACATCATTAATCATAATTGAAAATAACAATGGACTTATTATACAACCTTGTGGAGTACCATTTTCTATTGGCAAGGAACTGTGGATAGTGACCGAGTTAAAAACAGCATGGAGCAAGTGAGTACAATGAGCTGATTACTGAGAGGGTGGAGCTGCTGAGAAACTGTGAGGAGGAGGAGGAGGAGGAGGAACAGGAGCAGAGCTTGACTGTGGTTGTAAAGCATAACAATCTGGCACAGGAGCAGAGTTTGACTGTGGTTGTAAAACACAACAATCTGGCAGAACTTTTTCCTCAGGTGGTATCCAACAACTGTTGTGTGATTGGTCAGTCATAACCTTGATCACTCCTCACTTTTGTCTTTTGTTGCCAAGCAATTATATCCAGAAATGATTGTTGGATTTTACAAAAGAAGCATTTTCCTTCACAACAACCTGCTGAAATCACAGTGTTTGTCATGTTTAGGCATCGTTGTTCTATTCAGATGGGAACAGTTTGTAGTAACTTAAAGGAACAGTATGTTGCAGGAGGTGTAAGTGTGTGACATCAGAAGGGATGAGTGAGTTTGTGATGCTTCACTGAGTTCTATATTAGGGTACATTTCAGTGTTTCACTCAAAGGCAGTACAGCTAATGGATGCATAAGAGTTCAGTTGCTTGGAAACAGATTGATGATGGAGTAAGAGTGGACAAATGGATGAACTGACACAGACATTTGGACTGACTGACAGAAAAACAAGAAGCCCAGAGACAATGATGAAGCACATGAACAGTGATGAATGATACAAAGAAAAAACAGAAATAAAAAGAGAAAGAGATAACTGCTGTATGATCATTCTGGGCAACAAAATCAATGTGGGTCTGCATAGTTTGTACTTATTTTAGTCTAAGGGTCGAGTCCATGAGCCTGAGTCTATGGTCCTGAGTCTATGAGCCTGAGTCTATGGTCCAGAGTCTGTGGTCCAGGGCCTGAGTCTATGAGCCTGAGTCTATGAGCCTGACTCTATGGTCCTGATTCTACGGTCCTGAGTCTATGAGCCTGAGTCTATGGGCCTTAGTCTATGGTCCTGAGTCTATGGCCTGAGTCTATGGTCCTGAGTCTATGGTCCTGAGTCTTTGGGCCTGAGTTTATGGCCCTGAGTCTATGAGCCTGCATCTATGGTCCTGAGTCAATGAGCCTGAGTCTATGAGCCTGAGTCTATGGGCCTGAGTCTATGGGCCTGAGTCTATGGTCCTGAGTCTATGGGCCTGAGTCTATGAGCCTGAGTCTATGGTCCTGAGTCTATGGTCCTGAGTCTATGGCCTGAGTCAATGGCCTGAGTCTATGGTCCTGAGTCTATGGTCCTGAGTCTTTGGGCCTGAGTTTATGGGCCTGAGTCTATAGTCCTGAGTCTATGGTTCTGAGTCTATGGCCTGGCTTTATGAGACTGAGTCTATGAGCCTGCGTCTATGAGCCTGAGTCTATGGTCCTGAGTCTATGGTCCTGAATCTATACCTGAGTCTATGGTCCTGAGTCTATGGGCCTGAGTCTATGAGCCCGAGTCTATGAGCCTGAGTCTATGGGCCTGAGTCTATGACCCTGAGTCTATGGTCCTGAGTCTATGGGCCTGAGTCTAAGAGTCTGAGTCTATGAGCCTGAGTCTATGAGCCTGAGTCTATGAGCCTGAGTCTATGAGCCTGAGTCTATGGTCCTGAGTCTATGGTCCTGAATCTATACCTGAGTCTATGAGCCTGAGTCTATGGTCCTGAGTCTATGGTCCTGAATCTATACCTGAGTCTATGAGCCTGAGTCTATGGTCCTGATTCTATAGGCCAAAGTCTATGAATCTGAGTCTATGGGCCTGAGTCTATGAGTCTGAGTCTATGGGCCTGAGTCTATTTGGAATGACCTTATTATTGTATCATGTTTTTGATCTGAGCTTGTTTTACAGAATGAAATGTCTGAATGAGTGCTCATCCAAGACTGGTGATTCCATACTTTTTGCCAGGGGTTGTATGTCTTACGAGTTCAAAAATTGCTGGGAGCATTTTTACCACATTTTTCGATGAAAATGTGCTCACACTGATCAAGTAAGTGATTAAGACAAATAAAAGCTGAAGTCCTCTTTCGATTGATCTTTGAAGACTTGAATTTCTAAATCTATTTTTTTCTTCCCACATTTAGATAACTCTCTAGTTGTTGACATAATTTCTTTGTATTCGCTGCCTTAGTTTCTCACATTGACGCCAACAGAGGATGAAGCTGCAGTATGCTTCAGCTGCTGCCATGGTGCATACAAAGCAAACTGAGGGAGTCAATAAAATCGTATGCATGAGCTAGAATACTGTTCACACAACTGTAAGCAATGATATACAAAACTCTCCATGCAAAGCGCTGCTGCACAGCTCACTGGTTGCAAAATACTCATAATTCAGTGACACTGCAATGGGAATTTTTTTGCCAATTTTCTCACAAGTTTGAGGCACCAACTAATCTGAAAGGTAGCAACTCATACCTATACTGTATGTCAACATAGACCTGTTCCTAAAGGAGCCACACCACTCTTCATGACATCATATCAGTGCAATATAACAAGCGAGCTGGGTCCAGATGGATTTGTTGTTTGGTCCAGATTCAGAACAGAGTCCAGACTTAGAATGGCTGGCTCAGTGCATGCTTCAGTGTTTACAGTCACATCAGTGCCGGGTCATGTGAGTGCCAGCACAGCAGCTATATTAACGTAGAAGAGATGAAAGAAGGGGAATCAAAGAAGTGATTAATTTGTATGCTAATACCTGGCCTGATTAATGAATCAGTGCTGTTTAGTTTAACTCTGTTTCATGTCATTTGTTTGGCTCCAGTCATGCAGAAGCTTAGTAAATCTTTTACAGCAGAGAAAACCACAAACAGTGCTCGGGTATGGAGGTAACTTTGTGTTCTTTTTATTCAATCAAACAAAAAGCTGTTTCAATCAAAAAATTAATTTCATTAAAAAAAATTTCAATCAAAAAATTATCAAAATATATATATTTCAACCAAACAAAAAGCAATTTCAATTAAAATAACTAAATAGAAACATTTTTTTGCAAAACAGAAACTTTTTTCACATCAGAAATCTTTGGTTGAATCTGAAATCTTTGGTTGATGCCCAAGTTTTGTGGTTGAACTCAAAAAAGTTTAACCTCAGAGAACATGAACATCTGTGGCGAGGCCTAAGAGGAACTACTGTAAGATGTGTTCCTATTGGTTAATGTAGACTGAAACAATTTTCTCTTGCATCTGCTTTCAATGTTCTCAGTACATTAAATGGCCGTTATTAGCGGTTATCAGTGCCATACATTGTATCCAAACTGTCCCTTCTCTACCTCCTAGTAGGTTGGAAGGCACTTTTCAATCATTTGAATGCCTGATAATATTTATTCAGGCACAGTGGTTTTGGCTCTTCCCTGGGAAGCAAAGCCTAAGCAGCTGGCCCAGCTCACTGGCATTGTCCTTTGTCTGGGTGAAGCACTCGATCTGCGGCAGGGAGATACAGGCTGTAGCCAGTAGTTGCCCCAGAAATTGTTAACAGTTGCTAACAGACAGCTGAATTTTCTGGGCCTGCTCAGACATGTTTCAATCATTAGCTGACCTCTGTGGTGTGTTAAACATTTCCTGTAACGTTCATGTGAGAGGGCAATATAGGTCCACTAGATATCAAAATCCAACTATTAAACCGGCCATGCGATTTGGCTCAAATTTCTGTCAGCTGTAGCTCTAAGCGATAGAATTTCCCTGAAAGTTTCATCAAAATCTGAGGTGAATTAAGTRTATTTATTTTCATATTTTACAGACAAAGGAGCCCTGCAACAGAGGTTAGCCTCCTCTGCCCTCCTGTGTCCTCTTCTGTTGTCCAGAAAAGAAAGAAAACATCCAAGAACCACTGTGGCTATCATATTTATTTAAAATTTTCAGGAAATTCTTATTACACCACAGAGAACAGTTGATTTTAGTTGAAAAAAAAACATATTTTGATTGATTTTTGTTTTACTTTTTTTGATTGAAACTGTTTTTTTGTTTGATTGAATAATAAAAAAACACAAAATTACCTCCATACTTGGGTGCCTTGAATTTCCAGGCCTGCAAACACAGATTAATCTTATTCGAAAGGAGATGATAAGCGCAAACCATTCTTATTGGTTTTAATCAAACTGAACATATAAGATTGAAACACAGCCCTAAACCCCAGCCTGCACTCTCCATTTAACAAGTGCATCTCAACAAGTAATTACAAGAGAACATCTTAAAGAGAACCCTCATGTGCATTCTCCATTTGTGATGTCAGATCCCTGCTCTGATGAAGGATAAAAAGAAGTTTGTTCTCTCCACCTCCAGGCTTTATAAGCATGTAAAGCGGCTCGCTTCGGGAGTCTCTGCACGTTTGCGGCAGATGAGCACACAGCAGACGGAGCTCCCCTTGATGTTATCACAGGACCATCATAACCTCTACTGGCCTTGAGCCTTGTTCTGCATGATCTCCATACAGCTCAGGCTGCGTTTCTGATTAGCCCTGCTTCACTTTGTGTCTGAGCTGACTCAATTACACGTTCCCGCTTCCTATCACAAAGAATCCAGTAAATCCATGAGCTGGAATGCAGAATAATGGGATTTTTATCTACCTTGAGGGAAATATGAAAATCTCCAGATGACGCTGATAGAAACGATGAGACTGTCCATCATTATCAAATAGCTTGTTTGATGAACATCAGTGATTTATAGAGCATTAAGCATTAAGTGGAAGTTTTGTGCAGAAAAAGTCAAATCTAGAAAGATCAGTCGAGGTGTCTGATTGCTGTTTTCTTCCCTTTTATCCTTTCCTCTGTCCTCTTTCTCCCAATTATTTCTCGCTGTTATTAAATTGAAGACAGAGGAGGTTAGTAAGAATTTGGAGACATTAGACAGAATCCTTACTGATTGCGTTGTACTTGTAGCACCAGTTGGAGGTCATGAGATGAGACTTGTATTTCCCCTCTGGCTGGGTACTCATCCTGTTTTGACGAGAAGAGAGAAGAGGTTAAGATTCACAATGGAAGAACTCAAGAGAAACACTTTTAAATAAATAAATAAGTAAATAAACTACTTATGGTGAATTATGTCCGCAATATCTTCTACAATCTGTTCAAAAGAAATCACTATTTTAAAAACAGCCTTTACACTTTCTGGTGTTACATTAAAAATTGACATCAATAACTGTAATTAAATAAAAAAATTGAGCCTTGGTCTTAAATATCAATGTAAATAAAAATGTTGCAAATAAAAAGCTTGTTTTAAATTTGTTCTTAGTGCAGGAAAAACAGCCAGTGATTTTAAAAAGTGTTCACTTGTGCAGTGCACTATTCTACCTGGGCAAGATGTGAAATTATTCAGACAGCAGTGGTAACTCTATTTGCATTTTTGTTTTTAAATAAAAGCAAGTGAAACTGTGGAAAATTGGTGTTTATAAAGCAGTGGTATTTTGTTCAGTATATTATCATAGAGTCCGAATCTCATACCAGCCCATACTTCTTACAGCTCTACAGACAGCCCTGTGCCAGGAAAGCTTCATATGTGAGAGGTTTTATAGACTACAGCTCAGCTTTTAATACCATCGTGACAGATATACTAGTTCTTCAAGATATTGGACTTCCTGGACAACTGCCCTCAGCCAACGGAGAGGTGGGATGGAATTAGGGCAGCATGATATCAGGAAAATCTGCAATGTGTGATAACAGAGCTTAATAATGCCATGATGATATGACTTGTGATAAATGAACAAATACATGAAATATATAGTGTTGGTGTCTTTCTGCTCTGTTTTTAGTTTGTTCAAAAAACAAACTAAAAACAACTAAAACATCATTTCCATTCCAACATGAAACTAGAGTCTAGTGACGCTAGACCCAGCTGCTGTATTAGCAATGAAAAAAATGCTTGCAATACACTTTCTAAATGATTTGTAAACATTGCCCCATAAACCATTTTCTGATATTCTGAATACTGAAAAATGCTCCTTACTATCATAACTAATAAAAACATCTGAAAATTAGTTAACAACAATTTTAACAAAAGTTAAACCTAAATCCAACTGCAGATTCTCTCTTTGCAGTGCAGTCCTGTTGATTCTGATCAAAAGTAATCCAAGATGACTAAATGAAGGCTTAAAAAAGTGCAACTAGACAACAGAATTTCTTAGTGACTTTTAAAACATTGCCCTCACTAAACTTTTTTTATATTCTGAATACTGAAAAACACTCCTTACTATCATAAATAATAAAAATACGACAATAAGTTAAAGATTTTTAAATAAAAGTTAATGAAGCAAAATCTAATTGCAGAGGCCCAACATTTTTTCCACTCACCAAGTGGTTCTGATATGATGTGGTTTCTCAAGTCCATTTTGTTCATCATACTGATGCTGACAAAACGCAGAAATGTAAACATTTGAACCAACCTTGTATTGAAGTTTATCAGTTTGTTGCGTTATGCCTATTGCACAGGCTGTTATCTTGATGATGGTAAATTAGATTAGATTAGAATAGATATATCTTAATTGTCACTGTACAGAGCACAATGAAATTACAGTTCAGAACACCCATTCAGTAGACAACAGAACATAACAAACATAGGAGAACAGGTGCTCTGGGTCATGCAGCCACCTTACTCTGCACAGAGCAAGGATCATCTTCATGAAGACATCATGAGGAGACACGACCCTTAAAAGAAAAAGCTAAAAACCACACAAGGGAAGATGAGGGGAAAAAACCATCAGATTATATCAACAATGTGACACACTATGGTTATTAAAAAAAAAACCTCCGCATAGAGCACATTTATTAGCCAGAGGAGTAAGTGACTTTACGGGGGGGGGTATCTGAAGATGATTATTGTATGCACTTGTGTGAACATCTGAAAAATGAGCCCCGAAGAATCGAGTCCCCAAAACCCGCGCAGCCATAGTCCAGAATATGGATGTTAACTGTTCATTCTATGATGTCCTCAGCTTGCTCCAGGAACCAGATCACAGACGGGTGTGAGTTGGGGGAGGTGTGGGGCAGACCCTCAGTCGACGTAACTATCCAGGAAGATTTTAGTCCAACAGATCAAGGCCATGTAGGGGAGAGAAAAATTCTGTAATCAGTTGTTTGGGAACAGAAGAGAATGTTTAGAGCCAGGCAGACAATAACAATTTTCCATCTGTCTTCATGTCCGCTGGTACAACTCAGTGCAGCTAATCCAATCAGACAAATAGTGTGGACGAATTCTGCAAAGCCGAGCTATCAACTTTCTCCAAGATCAATTCCATCTGGCCAGCAAAGTCCAGGGACCACAGCCGGCCTGCGACCCTCAGCAGAACCGCTTGCAGACCGAGTCCAGCTTGCTCAAGGCAAAAGTCCAAGTGCTGATAGAACGGCAATCCTTCATATTGATCAGGCAGCCAGGAAATGAATAGTCACTGACGCTGTTTTGTAGAATAGACTTTATCCAGAACAGAGCAGAACAGAGGTCCCACCTTTGACATGTACTCCCATGAAAGAAAAAACTTTGTTCCAAAAATGTATTAAGAGACCAGCTAACCAAATCCATAAAAATAAAAATATCCATATTTTCTGGTTTCGGATGAAAARGTAGAGAAGGCTCCAAGCAGCAAAGCAGAGAAGATAAGGAAGGGCAGGAGAGAAGGAAATAGTGTCTTACCGCTCCGAGAGCGGAATTATATACTGTATATCCATCCAACCATCCATCCATTTTCTTCCATCCATCCGGGGTCGGGACGCAGGGGCAGCAGCTTCAGAAGGGAGGCCCAGACCTCCCTCTCCCCAGCCACTTCTCTGGGGGAACTCCAAGGCGTTCCCAGGCCAGCTGAGAGACATAGTCCCTCCAGCGTGTCCTGGGTCTTCCT
>NW_013952420.1:305507-314613 GCF_001266775.1 Austrofundulus limnaeus
TATATATATTCATTAGCAGCTTTTCTTTAGGAAACCACAATGAAAAAGGCTCTTCAAATATTGTAATTAGTGACTAATATTACAACATATTTCTAATGCAGAGTGACAAAATGTCAAAATTCTTGCATCAATTTAAAGTGCAGTTTATAATTCAAAGGTGCAGCAGAGGAAAACACAAACCAAACMGCCTAAAGCTCCACCAACAAGCTCATTTCTCATTCATTGAGCTGTTCCCCACGCTGCAGTAAAGAAAGCCTTTAGGCAAATAAACAATCGCTTTGATGCAATAAGAAGGCAGCAAATGAGAGTGTGACACTGTGCCTGTTAGAATGACTGATGGATGTTCTGCCTGAGTAGAAATAGTTGTGAAAAACAACTGAAGACATTTGGACAAAGCTACTGAAAGGAAAAAGGGGAAAGCATAGCATTTTTTAAATACGTTTACACAGAAAACCTGATAAAATATAAAAACATGTCATTTGGATGTTTAATTATACAGCATAAATATTTGCGTAAAACTACTCTCATGCACAGGATATAATTTCATGTTCACCATAAAAACACTTCTGTTCACAGCACTCCACCGAAGGCAATAATGTTTTTAATCTTGTAAGTGTGATGAGATGTTTCTGTGTCTGTACCATATCTCATGAATCAACAGTAAAAATTGATCAAAACGACACTATTCTAAATGGCTATTATAGCTGAGCAGTCTAAGCAAGCACAGCTCCATTTTAAAGCTACTGAGTAAACACTAGGTGTGGTAGTAGCTGAGAGTTGTCTGTACCACATACTCCTAGTTCAAACTGACTGAGCAAAATCAGCTTTGAAAATTTTATCTATTCAGTAGATCTATTTTTATTTATTATTAAATCTTTATTTCACCAGGAAAATCCCACTGAGATTAAGAATCTCTTTTGCAAGGGAATCATTGTTAATATGTTATCTTATGAAACACTGAATGATTTTTATTTATTTATTTTTTTTTGCCTCTGCTCTCGGAGAAGTAAGATGTTTTTTCCCCTCTCCTGCCTTCCCTTATCTTCCCTGCTTTGCTACTTGGAAGCCTCCTTTACGTTTTCATCCAAAACCAGAAATTATGGATATTTTTTTGGATTTGGTTAGCTGGTCTCCGAATGAAATTTTGGAACTAATTTTCTTCCATAGGAGGACATTTCAAAGGTGGGACTTCTGTTTGACTGGGACAACTAGCTGGATATAGACAGTATTTGGATTCTGATCTTTGGATTCTACAGATCAGCTTGGTGGTCTCCTGGTGTTTTGCAAAACAGCGTCGGTGACTATTCAGGCCATTTCCTGGCTGCCTGACCAATATGAAGGATTGCTGTGCTTTCAGCACTCAGACTCAAGCCCTGTGCGAGCTGGGACTCGGTCTGCAACTGGTTCTTGCTGAGGGTCGTGGGCCGGCTGCAGTCCCTGGAATTCACTGATAGCTCGGCAAGATTGCCCACCCTATTTGTCTGATTGAATTTGCAGCATTGCATGTACCAGCAGACATTAAGGCAGATGGAAAACTATTATTGCCTGCCTAACCGAAAACAGTGCGATTACAGATTCGGCTCTCCCCCTACATGGCCTTGAAGGGCTGTGGATCTAAATTCTCCTGGATGTTTACGTCGACTTGAGGCTCYGCCCCCACCTTTCCCCACTCTCACTCCCGTCTGTAATCCGGTTCCTGAAGGACAAGCTGAAGCCCCACAGAATGAATGATCAATATCATTATTCTGAAATATGGCAGGTGGGTTTTTTTGTGGACTAGATTCTTCAGGCTCATTCTACAGATATTCATACAAGTGCATATAACAATTATGGCTTCAGATACACGCCCTCTAAACTCACTACTCCTCTGGCTAATAAATGTGCTCTTGGTCTGCAGAGTTTTTTTTTTTCTATAAACATCATAGTGTGTCACATTTCGTTGATATGAGTTGTTTTTTTTTCTCATCTATCCTTGTGTGGTATTTTGTTTTTCTTTTAAGGATAAGGGTAGTGTATCTTATAGCTGCATGACCCAGGCACCTGTTCCCCCATGTTTGTATTATCTTTCTCTGAATGGGTTGTCCTTAACTGTATTTTCGTTGTGCTTAACGTTGCAATGACAAATAAATTCTCTTCTCTCTTAAATAGAGATTTTATTAAAATGTTTAAATGCATTAAATGTCCTGAGATTGATTATATTTTGGAGTCCATGTGATTCAAGATGGTACACATTTAAATGACCTTACAAACCACTAAAAGAGTCAGTTTCACAGATGCTGAGCTGAGCTTCAGACCCAGACCCTCTCTGGCCGAGTGTAGGGGCCTTTCCCAATCAGTGGCTACTCCCTCACCCTACTCACTCCTCACTCCGTTTGCGCATGCCTGCGGAGGGTTGGCCATATTAAGTCTCATCTGAAACCAATTACGTAAGAGTGCGAGTGGCTTATAAGGCCCTCCAGTGAGGGCCTCTGAGTGAGGACCCAGAGCTCACTTGAGCGGCACGTGCAGCACCAAATAGTGGTCGGCATGGAGGACAAGATGTATAAATGTAAGTTCCATATATGCTTTGTACACATATTTAATAAATAATTTCACAAAGACTATATAAATCATGTTCAATCCAATTCAAACTTTATTAAGGACACAGAACCCTGGTCCATATTTAAAAAAGAAGAAAAGAAAGAAAGTAAATAAAGTATTAAAAAATGTTAAAAGTGCAATTGTTTTGATAAATTATCGCACTGTGTGTCATATCAAATACTCTCTAATGTGGACCTAATTAAATATTTTCTAGGGTATTTTGAAAAAAAGCGTCTTCTAGACAATCTTATGGTGTTTATCACCAGCAGCCGGTGTATCATGGCAACTTTAGCTGCCAGAGACTGCTTGGACTGCAACTATGTTGACGACAGCTTCCTGTTCCGGTAGTGTGAGGAGAGCCTGTCTCAAAGGAAAGGGTATATAATTATACCTTACATACCATCAAGGGGACTCAGTTCAGCTGTGAGGGGGCTTCACAGCAGGTGTAGTGTGTAGGGAGTAGGGCGAGGGAGTAGCCACTGATTGGGAAAGGCCGTAGGTGTGGGTGTCTCCCAGCCAGGAAGCGGCAAACTGTTTGTTCCAGATCGAGATGATCTGAAGACCAGAGAAGTTTTAGATACATTCACTCATAGAGCAGCAAGAAGCTAAAATGTGTGACAGAAATGCTGGGAGAATCTTATCCTAGGAAAAGATACTGCAGGACTAAGGCTTGAAAGAAAAAAAAATCAGAAGGAGCTGGTGAGCTTTAATTGCATTGTCTTTGCAGCTGTAAACTGACATTTTAAAGCATCTTTACACTCAGGTTAAAAATAGATTAAAATTCTGTGATTTAAAATTCATATTTAGTGGTACATATTTATTAAAGTGTAGTTAAAAAGTGCATTTATAAAAAGTATTTAAGCTAAGAGTAATCTATTAAATGTGGTATTGGGCCGGTTTCGCAGACAAGGCTTAAGGATAGTCCCAGACTAAAAGGCTGTTTGAGATGGTTTAACTCCAAGTTCCTTTCACAGTCTTGCCTTAAAATAGTCACAGATTTAGTCAATTCTGTATTAAACAAAGCCAATTGCAGGAAGGTGGATCAGAGCGACTCTGTGAGTAAATTGAACTTAAATTAATCCTTCATAGAAGCAGGTTTAACTTCTGCTTAGTATTGTTTGTGAAACGGAGCACAGACAGTTTGGCAGCATGGAGTATATAGAATATATAAATAAATCATCATCATATCATTTCATTTTATTATTGTCTCCTTTGGGATATTTTCCCTGCAGCAAGGTGGAAAGAAAATAGAAACATTAACACAGAAACAAGAAATAAGAAGCCAAAAGACTGTGTTGAATTGTGAATTGAATTGTATTGAATAGTTTACTCCTTTACTTTTTTAGAAATTTTTCTCACTCACCTTAAATTTAATTAGTGATTTTCCTGAATCTAAAAATACTTTCTAAATGCGCAGGGATCAGACAAACGTGTCCATCACACATGCAGGGAGTCATTTGCATCTATTTAACATATGCAGGCGTGTCAGGGGAGGTGTCTCATGTTCGTTCAGTTCCACGTTGATTGGGATGTACAAAAGACATGTGCATGGTTTTGGGCATACGCACAGTTTGATATACTGTATCTGGATTTTTTTGTGCATACTCCGTTATCTGGATTTGATTGTACACCACGTTTTAGTATGAAATCCACGCAATTGAGTATTTACAAGAGCTTAAAACTAAGGTTAAAATTATCACAGAACTAGATACCGCATAGTGGTAACATAATGACCCCTGGCACTGATTGGTGGGCCTGATGMATAGAGCTTCATCAGAGCTAAACAACAAAAGAAATCGGCAGCTTCAACGTTGAACAGTTTCTGAGTTATAAGCATTTTTGCATGTCCTGACACCCCCACTTTGAAAGGAGCCCCCTCCCCAAATATGGGGTCTATCATAAAACCGTTGGCTGGTGCAGTGTAGGTCAGACTCAGCTACAGTCCTGCCAAATTTCTTGTTGATTGGTGCAGCCTTTTTTGTGCTACGGTTGACCAAACATCACTGAAAAAAAAAGTATGAAAACAATATGACTCCAGCTTGCGCTTCGCGTGCGGGGGTCATAATAATAGTACTTTAAATGTGTTTAATTGATTTTGGGTGCCTTAATCTTGATATGTTATATTTAATTTCAAAGGTAATTTCTATTTTTTTATAATAGTATTAAAATTTTGGAGTTTAGTAATTAATTTTTAAATGGGTTACATTTCCTTAAACGTTTTGGGTTTCTTGTCTGTACTTTAAGGTTTTTCACCTGTTTTGACTTCAAAAACTTCCAAAATAAAAGGGAAAAGAAAGAAATTCTTGGTCTTTGCATGAAGTCCAGTTCATCTTCTAAATCAAGCTGCCTTTTCAAGTGGAGGAAACTGCAGATAAAATCCAAAAGTAGAAATCGCTTGACAACAGATATTGAGTTAAATAATTTTAGGTAGAAGCGACATGCCACATGTACTGTGTTGCTTCATCCTCAACACATAGTTTGAGTTCAACACAAAGTCTAATGGCTATTTAATACACAGTACATGTGCAGATATTTAATAAATGTAGCCCTCTCAGTTTAAAATGTCCACCACAGCTAATTGAAATAAACCGACATGAAAGCCTAATTTGCACTGTGCTTGATCTGCTTCACTCCGCTCCAGAATGACCTCCAAAGTACAAACACATTCATTATAGTCAGTGAGAGCATTTACACTGCATCTGCAGCATGGCTGCTAACCAAAATAAGATACAATCTTCTTCTTGCCAGAAAGCAAAGCAAGTCAATCAATCTACAAATATTACACTGCACCAACAAGAAAAAAAACAAACACATCCACATTTTCAAAATAACTCACCAAAGACAGACAACATTTTGTAGAAATCCTAACTATAATAACAATATAATATTAATATTGTTAAAATTTATCACTCTGTTCTGGAAGCAGATGACAACATACAGAATATGTACACACAAAATATGAGATTTTATTCTGAAATATCCACATATATCACTGGATTTATTGCACAATCTCCCATTTCCTGGGCATGCTTCTCAGAGCACCTCTGTGCTATGCATCGGAGTGGAGTGGAGCAGAGCGGATGCAGTGTAAATGTGTGGCAAAATGTCTTGAACCRAATCAGTTTTACAGATATTGAGCTAAATTATGTCTGGTAGTAGCTGAGAGACATCCCAATGATACACTTTTCTTCTCTCATCCTATCCCCTGCCTCCTCTACTGTTAAGGGCTCGACACACGGGCAGCGACAAACTACAGCGATTAACAGCTGTCATCACAGCCAGGGTGAAACCCGACACACGGGACGCAATAGCGATCGCAGCGTTGCGAATCGCGCCCTCAGGTCGCTTGTCTTCACGAAATTTGATTGGTTCTTGACTCTGAAGGGGGTGTGCATTACGGACGTGTAAACTAAACAAATCTTGCGATGCTAATGATATTGAAAAACAAACACACATCAAGATACAGTTTTATGAGGAAAAACTTACCATAAACTTCACCCTGGTGCCAATAAATTCCCACAAAGCTTTTTTAGTAATCACTTGGTGAAAGTGTTAGCTAACTGCAGTGTGTAGCATACTCTCCTCTCATTGGTCAGTCAATGAAACCCTTGCTGATTGGTTGTACGCTAAGCGACAGCGACAAAAGTTGAACATTTTTCAACTTTCATGTCGCGTCGCAAGCTCGCGTGTGCATGTCAACGTGTACGAGCGCGAAATTTCACATGCACTATTTTCGCCGGTCGCTTAGCTGGAGGAGGGCAAGCGATTGTCGCCTCACCACACAGGTTCCATAGGAAATGAATGGAGAGCGAGCGACGTCGTCTCCCGTGTGTCAAGCCTCTTCACTACATCCATGAATCTTCTCTGTGGTCTTCCTCTTCTCCTTCTGCCTGGCAGCTCCATCTCCAACATCCTTTGTCCAATATATCCACTGTCCCCCATCAACACATGTRCAAACTATCTCAACCTGGCTTCTCTAGCTTTATCTCTAAACTGCTCCACCTTCACTGTCCCTCTGATCTGCTCATTTCTAATCCTGTCTGATGGCGGCTGTGGCAGAGTGGTTAAGGGAGTCATCCTGGAACTGGAAGGTTATCGATTCAATCCCCCGTCCAGCTGTCTCAGTTGTTGTGTCCTTGGGTAAGACACTTCACCCTTAATGCCTCTGATGTGTGTCCCATCAGTGTATGAATGTGATTGGCACTGATTAGTCTCCATTGATTACTGTACATGTTAGCTTTGTACGAGATCTGATAGAGTGCTGTGCGAATGGATAAAAGTGGGTTGGGACCTCTTCCCCAACCCACAGGATGCACCCTACCATTTTCTGGCTCAAGACCATGGTCTCAGATTTGGAGGGACTGATCCTCATCCCGGCTGCTTCGCACTGTGAACGGCTCCAGTGAGAGCTGGAGATCAGGATCTGATGAAGCCAATAGGACCACATCATCCACAAAAAGCAGAGATGCAATCCTAAGGTCACCAAAAACGATCCCCTCAACACCCTGGCTGTGCCTAGAAATCCTGTCCATAAAAGTTATGAACAGTAAGCACAACCTTGTCGGAGTCCAACTCTCCGGAAACAAGCCCGACTTACTACTGTGAATGTGGACCAGGCTCTGTCACTGTTGGTACAGGGACCTACATAACACAGCGATCTTCTAAAATGCTTATTTCAGTCTAAAGTTTGTTTTGTTGTGAATTTTTATGATGTCTTTCCTTGTTGATTGACTGTGATACAAATAACTAAAACATTCCTATATATGGACTTATTCACACAGAGCTAACTGTAAATACCTATTATTCCCTTACACCAGTTGTGGATGTGATTCACCTAAAAACAGATTAACACAGTAAATGTGTTTTTAGGGTTGTATTTAACAACCTGACAAATTCCAAGCAGTTTGAACTCTAAACTTCTGTGTTCGCTGACTGCCGGCTGAAAACCACAGCTAATCATCAGGCCTCCATTTTCTACCAGCTTATACATCAGATGATGTGTTACTCTGCCTCGCGGGAAAAGCTTCTCCAGTTCCTTTTTCACTCCACCGCCTCTCCTGACACTTCCAGGCAAACGTCACATCATTTTTCTAAATGATTGGTTCAGAGGTTCATCTGAGTTTGTTGTAGAATTTCTGTATGTGCAGGGATCAAACCAGTTCCAAATCCTCACATTTTCTTGGCTGAATACCTCCTCCCAGCAGCTGCTGATGTTTCTGCTCTGTGACAAATTCATTTTATTTTTGCTGACTGAAAGCTCATACTGCTTTAATTGTTTGTTTTTTAATTTTGTGAGACCACATTAAYGTTATTGTTAACAGGTTTTGGTATCAATCAGTGCAGATTAATGCACAGTTAGTATCTCAATGACTCCCAACTGATAGAGACCAGTTGTCGAACAGCATGTGTGAGGGTGTTTACAAAATGTTTCAGAGTCTGAGTGGAGATTCTCTATTTTCTGCCATGAGTCACAGAAGCCTGTAGTCTTGTTGCAGGAGTCTCCAAACCATCTCAAGAGTGCTACAGCTGCATTTTGACACAAGCAGAGAGCTCTCCTGTCCTCACCACACAGATGGCAAGTAATGTTATTAAAACTTGGTCAAAAACTTGTCTAGTGTACTCAGGTAGATTAATGATAAACKTGGAGGCAGCTGCTGAGGTGGGTACAAGGATGTAGATATAACCAATTCTGGATCAATGTGTCAGAAATTGCTTACTGTTTAATAAGGGGGATGAGACAGAACTTGTCAGAAACAAGCTTTTGTCACAAACAGCATCTCTCCTGTCTGACTTCTCATGAGACCCTTCAGACCTTAGAAGGGGCTTCAACTCAAAATATTTACATAAAAATATGAAATTTACTTTTCTCAATGACCTTTTTTTTTACTGTTTTTTTTAAAAAAAACATTTTTTTAACCAAAACAGCTGAGCTCATTAATAACCTCAATACAATTTCAAACAGCTGCTAACATTTTACCTTAAAATTACAAGAGAAATAACCAAAAGACAAAGTGAATAAAGTAAACGAATGCAGCTGAAAGTTTCTCTGGAGTCTTGTCTCTTATCTCATCCGACAAACTGTTTTAAGTTGTTCTCACACCTGATAGTAGACTCGGTTAGATTGGGGATGAAAAATGCAACATTTATTACATTTTCAGCTGCTGCGCTTCACTTTARACTTCTCTGTGCCAAACAAACCAAARCCTGTGAACAACCKGATCACCTCCTGCRCTGTMGTGGTGCTGCACCAAGAGCCACTGAAGGAAACATGTTATAAAAATAAAAAATGGAGTGGTGTCAGATTTTATTGGTTGTAGAATTTCTCTTTCAACAACAGGGATGTAAGAAAAAAATCGATACAGTGAAATTTGCAATATTTCATTTCCCAATACTGCATTGATTCTCTAAATCACCGCATCGATTTTAACTGAGGCTTAAAACAAAAARTTTCAGGCCAGCGTTTCATTCTTACGTTGTAATTTAGCCTCTGGCCAGTATTTGTCAGCAGTTAGCCAGCCATTTGCTT
>NW_013952420.1:315500-325659 GCF_001266775.1 Austrofundulus limnaeus
GATTAGTTTAAGGTGAACAAAATTATTTCTGAAATCGTTTTAGGCAGTTATTATAAGGTGGCTGATTTTTCCCCTAAAGAACACTTGTTGTCACCAAGTTAAAATCAAACAGTTAGAGAGCTGCTGACACTGAAATAAAAGTAAAAAAAAGCTAATTAGATGGTGTGAAACAAGAGAACGACAGTAGAGGAGAAACTGAAAACACAGTTAAGAGAAAAGTTGTTGGTCACACCAGTGATGATGATCTGCTTCAAGGTAAGAAGAYACAATGGAAGAGAGATTAATCAGCTGGAGCTTCAAGTTGTGTGCTAAAATAAGCCTGAGCTAACACACACTGTGCCAGACGGAGGCTTATTAGCTGGATCAAAGCATGTCTAATCTAAACGCTAAGAATATGATGAAGGCCTTGACAAGCCTCAGTTCCTCCTCAGAGGCAGTAATCATAATAAAGAGTAAACARACAAAGATATGGTGATGAGTGCACTCCTCAGAACTTTGATGTAACTTTGGATTATCACAGTCACAATAACTTTGCTCTTCTAAGACTCCTCTGATGTCYAACAACGAGCCAGAAAATTCTCCCTGCATGTCAATCAACATGGGGTCATTTAATGACARCAAAATGCACAAAGCTGTTACCGCACACTGTGACGAATCCAAAAAACACAACAAAACCTTGGATAGAAAGGAACAGGAGCCAAAATTAGATGCCTAAAGGAACACATATCGTTCAGCGAAAATATTACATGTTACATTGTAGTTACRCAATTTAAGTTCACCCATCAGAGACAATAGTAACAAATGAAACAGATGGGTTCAGGAGCACAGTGGGATTAATTTCCCTTGGTTTTGTTTATTTTGTTGTTAAGTTGAACATTTAGAAATTCACATCTTTAACAATCAAAAAGCCATAACTGTACTTTTAAACACTTTTCAAAGTAAATAAACTTTTCCAGCATCAAACTTCAGAGCATTCTGTATCTCTGTGCTCCTTTCTCCAATGAGCCATATAACCACGATACACATAGGTATGCCCTTTGCACTAATAATTGTTTTTTTTTACTCTTGTACAWGCAAAATATCKGTTATGTAATATAAAAAAACTTGCATGTCTCACAAATGAGACATGTACACAGTTGTCCAAACGCATAAAAAGTACTGTAATCACACTTTATTGAAGTTTCACAAATTAAACAAAGGTTTCACAAATCACACACTCGGTTTTAAACATTCTGCTCCAAGTGTAGAATAATCTAATCCAGGTTTGAAAAGGCTAGGTGTTGTAGTTTTGGAACTGGAGCAGTTCTAGTGTGGTCCAGATGCATAAAAAGTGCTGAAATTGCCCTTTATTGAAGTTTCACACATCCAATAAAAGTTTTACATACCACAAATATGGTTTTAAATATTCTGCTATAACTTTAGAATAATTTAATCCAGGGTTGAAATGTCTATGTATTTTAGTTTTTAAACTAAAGCAGACTAAAGATGCTCAAGGTAGTAAAAAATGAGATGGAATCACCRAAGATATTTCCAGAATCGAAAGCTGCAATCAGAAACCAGCGTTGTCTACTGTTTTTAGGTGTTTTATTAATAAAAGCTCTAATGAGTGCACTGTGGGGTCCTTTTTATCTGTTGAGGGGTATTACAAAGCTTTGTAGATGCCATATACATGTACCGTTATATAGTACCTACTTTTTGTGCCACTGACGGCACACACAGAGTTCCCTACATGAAGGGAGCCAACAATCTAAAACAAGGTGCAGCTGAATACAATTCTGKAAGTTACAGTATMAATATGAAATGGATATATAGACAGAAGGCATTGGTAAGCCACAATTACTTTTAGCATAAATAAATCATTCGCTAATCACCGTTACTAGCATTTTTAATGAAAATGTTTTGTTTAAAGAACAGTAGAAACATAAAACTGTAGCTCAAACCTTCCTTCAAACAATCAATTTGGATTTACCTGCAAAGCTGCAAAAAACCTTAAATTTAAGATTTCCTAATTACCAAGTTTCTAAGAAAGCAAGGACTTTTCAAACCTTGAAAAACTTTTTTTATTCATACATTTCAAAAGATTTCAAGCACCAGATGTTCTGCTGCTACCAGATTCATCACTGTTACTGAATCCAAAAATTTGATGCTTGGAATTTTCAAAAGCTTTTAAANACAATCAATTTGGATTTACCTGCAAAGCTGCAAAAAACCTTAAATTTATGATTTCCTAATTACCAAGTTTCTAAGAAATCAAGGACTTTTCAAACCTTGAAAATACTTTTTTTTATTCATACATTTCCAAAGATTTCAAGCACCAGATGTTCTGCTGCTACCAGATTCATCACACTTACTGAATCCAAAAATTTGATGCTTGGAATTTTCAAAAGCTTTTAAAGGATTCACAAACTAAAACTTGTGTTGGATCTGGAAAAAAAATAACTTCCTATAAGCAGAAAGCATTGGTGTACAATTTACTAACTTTTAGTCTGACCATCATGRATAAAACAAAACCACATTTAAAGTCTACTTTCTATGTCTGTTTGCTTTTTGACACCATCATATAAAGTTAACAGGAACCAACTTCTGTCWATGCCCTACAGCGATATGGGATCTGGAATCATTGACCCGGCACAACATCCGGTGTAAATGCACTGGGAGCATTTCTTTGAATTTCATCATTCAGCAGAGAAGTTTCTTCTGTACTGACTACACCTGGAATCACTAGAGAATTGGACTCACTTTTTTATGTTTCATCATACTGACAAAAGTTCAGAGAATCCATCAACTATGGAGAACTTGGTTGTAGAACTGAACTTGACCAATATTTTATTGTGTAAATGGAAAATAAATGTTGTGTAACATGACGATTGGGGAAGTAAATCTTACATTATAAATCTGCTAAGGTTAAAAAAATAAGAACGTTTTCTGAAGTATGAAGAATTTTCCAGTTGCTATGAAAACAGATTGTGCACTATTCACTATGTATTTGTCCTTTTTTGGACCATTTGTCTGTTTGAGGGAAACTAGGCCATGGAATTGTTCGAGGGGATAAAGTCGACTCTTGTGCAGTTTCCTCATCAATCAGTCGAGTGACGTGGAGAAGGTCCGGGAAAGGTGTGAGTGGGTGAAACTTTACAGGCAGGGGCAATCACTTCTGAAGCTCAAGAGGTTCTGAAGAGAGGATGGAGAGATGCTGAAACAAGGACAGCTAGGGCCAGACAGAGATGACGTCGCTTTGTTGCAGAGGAAAAAGAACAGTTGGTACATTTTCACCTGTTTTCTGTTAGATTGAACATCAAATTTCTTGAAGTGCGTTTATTATTAAAGACTTTTCATTTCTTCAGCAGCAATCTTTCATATCAGAGTTTTAAAAAAAAATCAACTTATGATGATACCAGAGTTATAGATGTTTAGGTCAAACCATGGAAATGACTTTATGCTTGGACTAAAATAATACATCAAGGATGAAGATTACACTAAATTTAACTTTTAATTGTAGAACTGCCAACCTGCTAATGTTGATCGATGAGATATTTTACTAACAGTACAACAGAGCTGATACCAATAGTTGGTGCCTGATATTAAAACAAAAATCTCACTCGATCAGTCAGTTTGTTGGGGACGATGCTCAGCTACCACCACACCAATCTAAGCTGATTATTTGTCAAGCTGTCTGAGTTTAGCTGTTTTTATGTTTCCTAGGTTAGTCTAAATCAAAGGTGTGACAATAAAATAGAATAGAAATTACCTTTATTGTCCCGCTGAGGGGAAGTTCAGGTGCCACAACAGCATCCGTAGAGATTTACACACTAGTTACTTTACAAACTATAGACAGTATACACAAA
Organism: Austrofundulus limnaeus; assembly: GCF_001266775.1. Lineage (NCBI taxonomy): Eukaryota > Metazoa > Chordata > Actinopteri > Cyprinodontiformes > Rivulidae > Austrofundulus > Austrofundulus limnaeus. The sequence continues at coordinate 319,346 of NW_013952420.1, forward strand.
ACAAAATTAACACTGACTAGCCATGATACAACTACTAATAATAAAAAATATAACATAAAGAATTGTGCAAGAATAGAAAATTATATATTTGTTTTAGAGACAGTAGACTATCAGAATTTGACAGTAGGAACCAGAAATTGCCTGTTTTCAGTGCAAAACWATCTCAACAGACTATTAACTGTAAAGCGAAGTTTCACAATACAGACAAGAAACACAGATGTGCAATTACAGCAGAGTAGTAGTGCAAATGATTGTTCAGTTGAATAATTACAATGAATAGTAACAGTGCAAATGATTGTGCAGTAGCAGGTGTGTAAACACTTATTGGGATTATTGTGATTTTTGGGTGTGGTGCTGGTTATATAGTCTGACAGCTGCTGGGAGGAAGGATCTACGATAACGCTCCTTTGTGCACCTCGGATGCAGCAGTCTGTCACTGAAGGAGCTCTCTAGTTCAGCCACAGCTTCATGCATGGGGTGGGAGATGTTGTCCATCAATGATGTTATTTTAGTCAGAGTTCTTCTGTCTCCCACCACTTGCACTGGGTCGAGGCAAGTAGGGGTCTCTGCAGAACGTGTTGTCCTGTGGGCAGAGATGGCCCAAATCGTCATTGGCCAAGGTCTTAGTGTGGGCAAAGATGGCCCGAGATGTGATTGGTCGGATTGACAGTGCGGTTTGAGGAGGCTGGAGGCAGCGGGGAGTAGCTTGGTCGAGTCGGGCAGGAAGTAAGATGTGGGTTTTTTTAAATTAATTTTAGTCATAACTTGAGAAAGGAAAATGCTATCTGCACGAAATTTTAATGTCGTACACGTGAAAGGATGTGTAACAATATGGCTTGGTTAAAACACCCCTAACCAGCCTGTGAAAAAAATAATGATTTTTAGCTATCTTTTTACAGGCTGGTTAGGGGTGTTTTAACCAAGCCATATTGTTATACATCCTTTCACATGTATGACGTTCAAATTCCGTGCAGCTAGCATTTTCCTTTCWCAAGTTATGACTAAAATTAATCTAAAAAAAGCATGTTGCTTCCTGCCCGACTCGATCAAGCTACTCCCCGCTGCCTCCAGCCTCCTCAAACCGCACTGTCAATCTGACCAATCACGTCTCAGGCCATCTCCACCCACGGGACAAAACCTACTGCAGAGACCCCTTACTCGGTCGTGGGGGCATCCCAGCACAGAGCTGGCCTTCCTGATGAGCTTATCTAACCGCATCCTCTCAGCTGCAGATAAGCTGCCGCTAGTCCAATCCACCACCCCGTAGAAAATGGCTGATGCCACCACAGATTCAAAAAATGTCTTCAAGAGAGTCCCCTGCACTTCAAAAGACCTCAGCCTCCTCAGCAGGTAGTCTGCTCTGACCCTTCCTGTAAAGAGCATCCGGGTTGTGAGTCCAGTCCAGTTTATTGTTCAGGTGAACACCCAGGTACTTACAAGAGTCCACTATCTCAATGTCCACTCCCTGGATGGTCACCAGTGTCAGTGAGGTGGGTCTGTGTCTGCAGAAATCTACCACCAGCTCCTTGGTTTTAGCAGCGTTGATCAGGAGGTGGTTCCGCTGGCACCAGTCCACAAAGTCCTGAGTCCACTGTCTGTACTCTGAGTCCACTGTCTGTACTCTGAGTCCACTGTCTGCACTCTGAGTCGTCCTCACCTGTGATGAGGCCGACTACGGCAGAGTCATCAGAGAACTTCTGGAGGTGGCAGCTCGGGGTGTTGATGGTGAAGTCTGCAGTGTAGAAGGTGAAGAGGAACGGTGCCAGCACTGTTCCTTGGGGGCCCCCGGTAATGCAGACCAGCATGTCTGAGATGCAGCCCTGTGTCCTCACATACTGTGGGCAGTCAGTGAGGTAGTCCAGAATCCAATGGGACATTCGGTGGTCCACTCCAGACACCTCCAGCTTGTCCCTCAGTAGTCCTGGCTGGATGGTGTTGAAAGCACTGGATAAATCAAAGAACATGATCCTCACAGTGTTTCCAGGCTGCTCCAGGTGGGTCAGAGCTCGGTGCTGGAGGTAGATGATGGCATCATCCACCCCGATGCCAGGCCAGTAGCCAAACTGCAGCGGATCCAATGAAGACCTCACTAGCGGTCGTAGATGGTTGAGGACAAGCCTCTCGAAGGTCTTCATTAGATAAGAGAGCCACTGGCCTGTAGCTGCTGAGGTTCTTTGGGTGTTTGGTCTTGGGCACAGGTACCACACAGGGAGGTTTTCCATAGCTGTGGTACCTCTCCAGCTTCAGACTCAGATTGAACATGAATGCCATTATACCACACAGTTGAACTGTGCAGCACCTCAGGAGCCTGGAGCTGATGCCATCTGGACCTGCAGCCTTCCGCAATTTGATCTTCCTCAGCTCATTCTTCACCTGAAATGTTAAGAGGGACAAGATGGAGGTGGAGGAGGAAGACTGTGAAATGGAGTCCTCTGGAGTGAGTGGGGGTGATGATGGTTGGAAGCTGTGAGGTGTGAAGTCCTGAGAAGTGAAGCCAGCAGAGGGTGGAGATAGAGGTAGTAGCAGAACGGACTGGGATGGGGGGGCGGGGGGTGACCGATCAAACCTGTTAAAATGCTGGTTCAAGTCYTTCACCCACCCCAAGTCCCTCACACCCAGGGGGTTTGATTTGTGGCCTGATATTGTCTTCAGGCTCCTCCAAACCCCACTCATGTCCCTCTGCTGCAGTTGATCCTCCATCTTTTTCCCTTAAGTGTTTTTTCCATCCCTGATCTTCCTCCTCAGCTCCTTCTGCACAGCTCTCAGCTCCTCCTTGTTTCCTGATTTAAAGGCTCTCTTCTTCTCCTTGAGAAGAGCCTTTATTTRAGGGTTGATCCAGGGTTTGTTGTTGGAGAAACACCGTACTGTCCTGGTGGGTACAATGTTCTCCACACAGAAATTAATGTAGTCRGTGACACAGTCTGTGATGCTATCAATATCGTCCCCATGAGGCGCACATAGTTCTTCCCACACAGTGGAGCTGAAGCAGTCCCTCAGAGCCTTTTCAGTCTCCTCAGACCATCTCTTCACTGTGCATGTCACAACTGGTTCTCTGCATATGAGGGGTTCATAGACAGGCTGGAGATGAACCAGGTTGTGGTCTGAGCCCCCCAGGGGAGGGAGAGGTGATGGCCTGTATGCGTTCTTTGTGTTGGCACACAGTAGATCCAGTGTTTTATTGTCTCTGGTATGGCAGGTGACATACTGGGTGAAGGTGGGGAGAGTGGAGGCCAGGAAGACATGATTAAAATCTCCTGATATCAGGAAGAGGGCCTGTGGGTGCTGTGTTTGGAGTCTGCTGGTGATRGAATGGATCACATCACATGATGCAGCAGCGTTAGCAGAGGGGGGACGTACACAGCTATCACAATCACGTTTGAAAATTCCTTTGGGAGCTGGTAAGGCCTCATACTAACAGCTAAAAGTTCAATGTCCTTCCTACAGAGTGATTCTTTGATGGTTAAATGTCCAGAGTTACACTATCTATCATTCACAAACACAGCCAGATGCCCTCCTCGTTTCTTACCACTCTCCTTCGGTCTGTCAGCACGGAGTAAATGAAAGCCGTCCAAGTTTATGTGAGCATCTGGAGTTAGCGCTGTTAGCCACGTCTCCGTCAGGCATATGAGGCTGCTCTCCCGGTAGCATCTTTGATGTCTCATTAGCGCCGCTAGTTCGTCTGTTTTATTATGAAGAGACCTTACGTTTCCCAGAATAATGGACGGGATGACGGGCCTATACCTTCTGCCCTGGTTGTGACATCCGATACTCACACGTCTCCCTCGTTGCTTCGTCCTCAGATCACAGGGAATATCAGCTCGTTCAACAGGGGGATGCACCGCAGAGCTACCTAGTGTTAGCAACTGGTCCTAGGAGTAAACAATGGGAGCATGCTCACTCACGCCTTCTCCGGTCGAAAAAGCCATATAAAAAGGAAAATAAAAACAAAATTGCCCATAGAAAAGTCAGCTCTATAGTTGGTGCAAAAGAAGGAGAACACCAAAACACACAGCACTCCTAATAAACTAAAAAGAAGACAAATCACAGAGTACAAATAGAGCTGCTGAGACTGGCTGCCTGCTCTCGCGGCGCCAGACAAACAATTGAAAGCATAAAAAGTCTTATTCAGAGTCAGAGGAGGTAAAAGCAGGAAGCAGCTGGGAATGAGTGTGAGCAGCAACAAACTTCTTCCTGTTCCCATCAATCCCCAACTGAGTCAAAGTGAGCTGTCCACAATCATTTATCATACCCGAACACCAGCAGCAGTACAGTTAGTCTCTCAGCAGACTGCCCATCACTTTCACTTTAGTGTCTGAGAGGCGAGCAGGAAGCTCTGTGGAGCTACACAAACACAAAGTCTGTGTACAAACAACAGCAGCACAGCACTAATGAAGTCATTCTTTACACTATAAAGACTTTATTAGAGAGTTTACCAAAGAAAACTTTCTTTGAGCACACTAGAAGAAAATTAAGTTGTAGCAGAAATAATTTTTGTTCTCTGCTAACAACGATGTATTCAATTTTACATAGGATAAAAAATGTACACATRAGTTATTCATATTAATATGAACACTGACAGTTAAAGTGAAAGAATTGCCTTATCCCATTATAGTGTTAGCTGTGGGCTGGACAATAGTTCAGGTGATTCTGAAAMTCTGGACTCCAGTCTGGATCTGAASAGAATTCAAGMCAATCCAGACTCAGCTCCAACCCACAGAGGGGAGTTGTCATGGTTTGGTTTCAGGACTCARTATCCTTCCTAATTTTAATAATGTGTTGGACAGTTCTTAACACAATTTTAGTAGTTTCTGCAATCTCCTTATGTTTTTTCTCTGCTTGATGCATGCCAATTACTTGACCCTTCTCAAACAGACTGACAAATAAAGTGTAACCTCAAATCACTATGAATGTCACAAGTCAACAACATGACCAAGCCACTGCACTAGGCAAACAAAACAATTGATTTACCTCATACCTGCTGAAATTTGGAGGTAATCCTGCTGTTGATTTCAGTTTCAAATGTTAAAAGTTCAAATGGAGTCCATGCCTGGATGGGTCAGGGATGTTTTGGCATCAAAGGAGAGCCTATACAGTTAGAGTCTTTATATCTTAATGTCTGATCAGTGTAGAACAATGTAGAAAAGAACTGATATTAAAATGTCAAAGAGCTTTTCTGTTCATAGAAACGATCACATGAAGCTCCCTCAGGCATCATGCAGCAGCTGAGTAACTCTCAGTGGAACTTTCCACTTTGGGTTCACTCTGATAATGCCATTTCCAGCAGCAGCAGCTGCAGAGGGAGAATTTTTACCATTTTCTGGTTGAGAAAAATAACCTGACTTGCTGACCTCTGCATCTGTGTGATTCTGCATAAACCAAGGAAACAGGAGGAGTTGAAATCAGCACACCACTGAGCCACCTTTGTGTCACCAAGCAAGGCAGTAACAGAGCCATAACATAACAGCTGATGTGAGAAGTATGGCTGAATTTGTGGCTTGATGAAATGTGGTTGTGAAAACTCACTGCCAGCAAAGTTAAACAGCTAAACAAAAAGAAACATGTTGTTAGATCGATAATTACACAGCAAAATTGCTTTTCACAAAAAAATATTTTTTGACAAAAAGGAGGAATAAACTGAGTTAAAAAGTCATGTTTGGAAAATGATATCAGAGAGACATCCATCACATCATGTGCACTGCTCCAGAACGCAGATGAGTTCCGCTCCATGCTTCTTCTGCTTACATTTATTTCTGAAAGCTCGCGTCTGTCCAAGACCAGGGGACCACTGTATATGAATGGTCAGAGGCAGCTTAAAATTAACTGATCTTTTCACAGATCTGTTCTGTTAAAATGTTTTTTACAGGTGCTCACTCTCATTCCTGCTGCTTTCCTCTCAGCTGTGAACCACCAAGTTTTTTTTTACCTGCATAAAACAAAAATGTTCAAAATGTGGTCAACTATAAGAAAAACGTGTACTGTGCTAAAATGTGTACTACAAAAATAACTTACAGAAATACATACAGTATATGTGACTGGCCATTGGAAAACCAGCAGCAAGTSTCCCAAGTGTTTTGAGTTATTAACATAATCTGCAAGTGTGGACTCTATGCTATCCAATGATGTCAAACACAGGGCAATCGAAAAAAAAAATGATAAAAAGATATGACCAATTGACAAGATTAGGGAGAAAACAGGCCTCAAAACATTTCACAGGAATAGTCCCCACCAGATGGCGCTTCMAAGGGGTGTTAACAATGGCTGTTCATTTACATTAATTTGCATTAACCCAGTGTTTCCCCTACCATTATACAGGC
>NW_013952420.1:329268-337176 GCF_001266775.1 Austrofundulus limnaeus
GGACCCTAGTGAGGGTAAAGAGTTGGTCCAGTGTTGTTTCTCCAGAATCTGAGGTTCAACTATCCGTCGGACTCTCTTCTTCAATACCCCTGAAAAGACCTTACTGAGGAGCCTAAGGAGAGTGATGACCCTGTAATTGGAGCACACCCTCCGATCCTCCTTTTTAAAGAGAGGAAACACCACCCAGTCTGCCAATCCAGTGGCACTGCCCCCGATTTTGCAAAGGCGTGTCAACCAGCACAGCCCCACAACATTAAGAGCCTTCAACTGTCATTTTCTATGCGGGCATTGAAGTCCCCCAGCAGAATAAAGGAATCCCCAGCTTGAGTACATTCCAGCACCCCCACTAAGGGCTCCAAGAAGGCTGGATAATCCAAATTTAATCATTTGGTGCATAAGCACAAATGACTGTCAGAGCTCGTCCTCCCACCCAAAGGCGCAGGGAAGCTACCCTCTTATCTACTAGAGTAAACTCCCAACACACAGGCACCAAGTCAGGGGGCCAAAAGTAGAACCACACCAGCTGGACACCTTTCACCATGGGCAACTCCAGARTAGAATAAAGTCCAGCCCATCTCGAGGAGATCAGTTTCAGGGCCCATGCTATGCGTTGAGGTGAGCCCAACTATATCTAGTCAGTACCTCTCAACCTCACACACAAGCTCAGGCTCCTTCCCCACCAGAGAGGTGATGTTCCATATCCCAAGAGCCAGTTTTGGTAGGCCAGGGTCAGAGTACCAAGGTCCCTGCCTTTGGCTACTGCCCATGGCATCATGCACCCRACTCATATAGCCCCCTCTGCAGGTGGTGGGCCCACAGGAAGGCAAACTCATGTAGCTCATTTGAGCTGAGCCCAGCCAGGTCCCATGGGTAGAGACCAGGCACTCRCCGACAAGCCCCTCCCCCAGGCCTGGGTCCAGGGTGGAGCCCCGGTAACCCACGTCCGGGCAAAGGACACCTAGTTTTCTTAAACTAATGTTAAAAATATGTGCCAGTGGGGTAGAACATAAGCAGATAAAACTGTGGTTTATTTGACTGATTCAGAAATAAATGGCAGAATTTGTACCAATACAAACAGTAAAACAAGCTGTTTTAAATTTAGCTGACTAGAAAGGCATAGCTCACAGAAAAAAAATGAAAGCCTCAGATCTGAGTAAAAAATCTTATTGTTCCTTCATTACCCACCAAACTGGAATCAGAACTTCTATATGAGTCAACAGCTGTGGGATTTTTTTGGTTTTCAGCTTGTTTGGAAGCATTTTGATGTGTGTCWAGATGTGCTGGCTCTGATGCTAACTTCATGCTGTGACAGATGAGGGATTCCAGCTAATCACATCCATCACAGAATCCAGATGAACTCGCATCAAACAATCTCACATCTGACAAACAGCAGAAAAAAAACAGCCATTCCAAACTGCTGCCACAGCCATTCAGGATGTGACAACAAACATTTTATTGAGCACTCGTGAGGAAAATTTGTTTCTGATAAGAGGACCAGAAACAGATTTAATCTAATATTTTTACTCAATCAGTCATTTCTAACTTGTGATTTGTAACTACAACAGTGGAAAGGCAAACRCACATAATAATGTTTTGCTGTGTCTGTTTTCAAAATATCTGATAAAACGCATGACAAATTTTATTAAAACTCASATTGTAGACATTTTAAATSCATCTAGAACTGATTAACTTTTAAGTGGATTCAAGATGGCTGCCACAACTAAYTGACCTTAGAAAACWGAAATAGTTATRACYTAATTAATTTTACAAGTACTGGGTTAAAGTTTGTGTGGTTATATTCAGTGTTTGCAAAAACTGGTGTCTCACACAGGATATTTTGAAGAACGTASGACTATGTACTCCTGCTTCAAATGTGTATCTATTTAATAGTGGATATTGTAGTGACATTTGCATTATTTTCACTGTACTTTCATCATATAGGAGTTTCATGGATAAAATAAAGATCCAAATGTGAACTCAAACCACTTTTATTAGCAATAAATATCAGATTATAGTTCAAACATTAGGAAATTACCTTAAATCTTTACTCAAACAAAAAACACAAAATACTATCAGAAAAATTAGCTTACTGGYGATCTCTTTTGTACCACTGAAAAAATGTCTGGGCGGAGATATTTTTTTCTGTGGTACACACAGACCCACAGTATGTGGTTTTCAATATAAATAATTATGGCTGTCAATTCATGAGTTACAGCCGATGTCTGCCTCATTTGTCAGCTGCTTAAATCATAGGCGCTTACTCGCGCAGCTGACAAAACACTGAAAACCTCGGTGGCATCTGATTATCCTACGAGACCAAAGGTATCCCAGAATTTATTGCGATTTCAGCAAATTAAACAAAGAAAAGTTGACAGTTTATTTAAATTATTGTTTTACGCTGGAGTTTTGGGAGTTTTTCTTACAGCAAAGTTTGTAAATTTATTACAGACTAAAGAATATACATTAAGCAACTTGTCTGAACTTTTGTTGCAATGAAATAATAAATAATATGCAGTTACAAGTACTGATACTGAGGCTAAACCCAAATTATTAATGTTTTTCATGTATTTACTTGTAACATTTTTTTGTTAAAACTGAATTTTATGAAGGTACACTGTCAGTTGCAACCCATGACACGTATGTTTGCTAGGTTAGAGAAGTATGTCCGTCATCATGTCCGACGATTTTAAGTTTTCCACTGGACAATTCAAATTTTCATCTGGTGTGTGTTTTCACAAACACTGGTTATATTTGAGAATCATCTCCAAATCTTTGTGCACGATTTTGATTAAAACTTTAACCCTAACCTTTAGTCTTAACCCCTTTTGTCTGCCAGCAAACAGGTCATGAACCACTGGACAGACTTTAAAAGAAGATTTCAGAAAGAACATCTGAATGATTTGGGGAGTTAATCCACAACAAGCTGGCTGCTAAAGCTAATTAACATTAGTCAACCCCAAAGATTTAAACTGAATCAGTTTTACAGATGCTGGATAAAGATTTGTGGTGGTAGTAGTCTGAAGTGTCACATGACATTTGACATTATGATTTCAATGTTTGAAAAAAAATGTCTGCAACTTCKTGTGCAACTTTTGTTACTATTTTAGTAAAACATTATGGCATGACTGGAGGTGGGTTACAGGCATTCCTTAAAAAAATAGGTCTTTAATTCTTAAACAGAAAATTTCTGATCATTTTAAATGTTTCAACAAAACTGTTTTTTTAATAAAACAACTATTTAGTCAAACTAATAAAGTCCAATTATAAAAAGACAACATTTTATGTTCATTACATTTTTACCAGAGAAGTATTTTTAGGTTWTGACCTTGTCTGCTTCACTGGTTAATGGACCAACTGAAGGCGTTACAATAGAATTCTGTAAAAGTACTATTATTTTTTTCTGTTCTTTTTCTTTTATCAAACTCTGATAGCCTAGTTTGTCCGTGGGGATTAATATGGTTTGGGCATCAATATAGTATTAACCAGTTTAATTTCATATAATAAATTATTCAGTTTAATCATTTCAGTGCTGCTTCGTTATTGAGAAAAGGCCTGACTCTATTAAGTATTTTAATAATCRAGAATTCTATCAACTTATCAACCTACGTATAATTGGATACACATGTAATGTGCTGGTAGTTCTTTGGAAAAAGCGACCCAAATTWGATTTTTTTAACAACAGTCTGAATGTGACAATCTTACCCAGGTCTTTTTCATCTGTGGTCCTAAATAAGATCCATATCAGATGTTTTACAAAGTGATCTCATTCTGATTGTCTGGTCTTATCTCATAAGACTGTTTACCTCACTGACATGGATCGATCCAGAAGTTGATAGGATTTAAACCAACGTTCTGCAGTTTARAGCTCAGAACTCATCTTCAGYTACAGAACAGAAGTCCAGCTACTTTTATTTAACTTCCTGGATTTGTCAAGGATGGCAGTGAATTGACACCAACTAATTATGCTAACATGTCGGATCAGATCTGTACTAGCACGATGGATCTAGACTTGAATTTGTTTCTATGTTCAGTCGCTCCAGATGTGAAATTCTGCACCAGAGTAGGCAGGAAGCAGCAAGATCAAATGYAAACATTGGACCAAACAATCAAAGCAGATAATAATTTAGCCGATTAATATTTTTAACAATAACAACTTCAGAATGGATTCACACATGCTAACATGTGTAGCACTTATACAATGCCCTGCATGTGATGTCACGTTGCCCTGCATGTGATGTCACGTTGCCCTGCATGTGATGTCACGTTTTCTGTGCATGTCAGCAACTTCAGGGCCATGAACTGTTCACACGGGAGTCTGATGACAGTCGCATCTAAAATTTATTGTGAACGACAAAAATAAAAAAAAATCTAATTTGAGCATAAAATTGGACTAGAGCAATAAAACCTGCAGTGTGAGTGCAACCTTAGTTTTATTTCCTGGAAGTTGCCTACTTGTAACAACAAAAGTTGCGACTCCTCAAACCCTTCCACCAGAACCATGCGCAAAAATTACATTTCAATCATTTACTAAAAATCCTTCCCAGAACACTTTTCTTTTCATAAAAAGAAACCCACAGTCACCTTGAACTCACATACCTCTGTAAGTAGTTACCAAATTTTGCAAATCATTGCTTAAAGATGAGCCATCAAAACCAAGCTCTTTCATTTGTCATTACCATTGTTACACCTCAAGACTCTTAGTGTGGTCTCAGACTTCTGAACTCAGTCTCTGAGATGAGATCCTAGCGAGATCTTAGCAATAAACAAGAATAATATCTACATAACCAACWGTGTGTACTAACATGCCACTAAWTTCACTTAGTTATATAMAATATAAAGTYMATTTCAATCTGTCATAACAGAATCAAATCTTAATTATGTTACTRCATAAAATCTTTCTACTTTATGCTYTCTTGTAGAACTGACTATGGGAGATATTTCTGGTTTGTAAGTGGAAGAAAATCTGCTTTTCTCTGTGACTAATTGTCAAGTCGAGCCTGAAAAAGAAACAGGATGCCACCTACAAGTGGGCACATCGCCTACAAGGAGGACTGTCAAGGTTGGGTGCTATGCAAACCGGATAGCAGGGTGGCATGACCATGTTCTGGCAGTATAAATTACCTCTAGGGACACAAAACGTCGTTAAACATCAAGTAAGGAGCATGTGTGTGAAGCTGACTGATATCAACGATAGATATAGTTGTCCTTTCAGCATCCGAAGCTTACATGTAAATACCTGTTAACTGATTACCAAAGGCTATATTTGAAGATAAAAACTGTGCAACAGAAACGACAACATTCATCAAGATAATATTTTAATAAATAGGAGCCCGAGCAGCAAAAATGACAGCTGAAGAAAATGTTTGTTACACTCATCAAYGTAACATCTGACTCGGAGCCCCCTTCTGAAGTCAGCCTACAAACGGACTGAGATGGGAGAGATCAAAGCAAAGACTGAAGACTGACTGAAGCCCCTGTAATCGTAATACAACTTGCTGGCCCTGTAACCCAACACTTGGAGATGGGTGAACACTTTCCTACTTTGGAGTTGTTCAGGGATAATGCAAGTTTTAAGCTAAGTGCCTTTGTGCTGGAGTTTTCCCTGGAGAATGAGACGGTTGCATTTCTGATGCTTCAAGCTGTAAGAGGGAAGGYTCTGACTGTTGTTTATGCTTATGCACTAAACAGTAGCTCAGAATATGCCATCTTCTTGGCATTAATGATTGGTGTCCCTGGAAATGGTGCCATCTGGAAAATTGGTTGTCCTACTGGATGACTTCAACACTCGTTTGGGCAATGACAGAATTAACTGGATGAGATTCCCTAATCTGAACCCAAAAGATGTTCTGTTATGGGTCTTCCGTAGGCATGGGGCTGTCCATAACAAACACCATGTTCAAGCATAGGTTTGTTCTTCAGGTGTACCTGGTGCCAGGCCACCTTAGAACGAAGGTCTAAAAATTAATTCAACAACAGAACAATACGTCTTTGACACTCAGGTGAAGAAAGGGGGAGAGGTGTCAACTGATCACCCCCTGGTGGTGAGCTGGGTTGTGTGGAGACACAATGGGCCTCATGTAAGAACATGTTCGTATTCTTCTCCTAAATTTCTCTTACTTTTGTTCGTACAAAGGGTTCGTACGAACATGTCACGTCAGATTCAACAAACTCTTCTATCTTCTGGAAACGTGCGTAAATGAGCTGCGTAAATTACACCTGTTCTATCCAGCTGCTCGTGCACGCGAGAGGAGATTAGCATAATTACCACCCCAAAAACACCATATAAGGCTACGTTTCCTGCCTCAGATACAAGGAAGTGTTCATTCATTCATGAAAAATGACAGCGAAAACGTAAAAGAACTTTACGAGTTCAGAGATTGAAGTCCGTCTGTCAGAGATCCAGAAAAGAAAATCTGTCATTTTAATCAGGTCAGCTGTGGAATAAAAAGAGCTGCTAAAAGTATAAACAACTGTGTTAAATCATTTTCATTTATTCAGAAGCCGCAGCGCTGCGCACCGTGCCCCCCACCCCCCAACCCCCGCTCGCTGCGGTGGTCTCAGATGCGGGTTTGAAATAAGCATTTTAAAATGTTTTCAAAATATGTCTGGCACTTTGAAGAAAACCCAGGACTCGCTGGAGGGATTATATACCTCCTCTGGCCTGGGAACGTCTCAGAGTCCCCCAGGACGAGCTGGAATGTGTCACTGGGGAGAGCGCGGGGTTACACCGGACCGGTACCAGACAGCRGGAACAGCTGATCAACCATGTGAGGTACCCCCTCCAYATAAGAACTTTATTGTGTGATTGGACAGAAGCGCTCACATGCTGCATTTTGCTTAAAAAACTCACTTCAAAAAAAAGGGTGACTTACTCCAGGGTSACTGTACCAGGAAGCAACATTTTATAAAGAGAGTAAACCATTAAAAACTTATAAAAGGGGATAAAACAGATGTTTGACATGGTGGCTGATTGATGAAAACTTAGGAGCTTAATCTGGGACCAGTTTGTGGATGAATAACGTCGGGTGACGAGTCTGACTTTTTTCATATTGGACTCCACTGGGAAGAAATCCCATTCATACTGCCTGCTTAAATGTTCGCAATGTCAGAACTTATTCGGCAAACGTGTTTCCATCTCTCTTTTTGCGCATTAACTCTGTAGCAGGATGGGGGAAATTGGCCTTGGTGGAGGTATGCACTCTCCAAGTGCTTCTAGTTAAATAATTAAAATATAAATAAATGAAGAATTAATGCAGAAGTTTTTCTGCTAATTAACACCAGTGCCTGGTAGTAACTTGCTGCCAACACAATCACAATGTGGTGGAAATGCACCAACAACTGTTGGAATAGTTGCTATGTTAAACATACCAGCCGGAAAAACACAATTCAAGTGGTCCAGCACCTTTTTATGGTATCAGTTGTAATAAAAAGAGAAAGTTTTAGCCACCGGTTAGCTACATCTTGATCATCAGAATACAAGCGCAGCTTTGATCCACTGAATCAATGAAAATTATGTAATACATGATCTTTACACCAATCTTTCTTGATGTTAAACAGACAACCATTCCTACATCAGAGAAACTGGAAAACCCTCTTAGAATAATGCCAGGTTAGATAGCTCACCTCTGAGCACCTTGTGGTTCAGTCTTGTGGTTCAGTTAAGCCAAGCCTGAAGAAGGAAACACTGGAAGTCAACGCTAGCAGATCCCTCATCTGCCAAGAGAGACATCAAGGCCAGGTGCTGAACAAACCAGGTGACATGTAAGGACAGGATCTGGGGCATGTTAGTGCCTGATGACATTAACTGGATCTGGGAATTTTGAATGTGGATAAGGAATCAATCAATCAATCAATCAATCAATCAATCAATCAATCAATCAATCAAATAAATAAATAAATAAATAAATA
>NW_013952420.1:338857-343280 GCF_001266775.1 Austrofundulus limnaeus
CACACACACACACACACACACACACACACACACACACACACACACACACACACACACACACACACACTTGTTTTCATATCCTTGTGGGGCTCGTCCACTGACTTCCATTCATTTTTTGGTTTTTTATATCCTAACCCTGACCACAAACCCTAAGGCTAACCTCACAGGTACCTACCTGACCCTAAAACTAACCTAAACTCAATTCATACCTTGGTCCTAAAACCAACCCCCACACCCAAAATCAGCCTCCAAAATCATGGGGAGCAGACTTTGGTCCCCACAAGGAGCATCCGGTCCCCACGAGGCTGCATTTTCTAGCAAAGTAGCAAAAACAAGGGTGCGCGTGCGCACGCACACACACACACACACACACACACAATCTGATGGTACTAAGCTACAGCCACAGCTGCCCTGGGGCACACTGACAGAGGTGGGGATGCCATGCACCAGTGCCAACTGACCACCATCAGTAGGCAAGCAGGTTAAGTGTCTTGCCCAAGGACACAACGACTGAGAAAGCATGAACGGGGGATTGAACTGGCAATCTACTCCCCTAACCACTCCACTACTGCCACATATACACAGAGTCATGCACAAGAAGAGTGCTCTACCATTCCAAAGCAGTAAGATTGTATTTATTCAGCTCCTTTTTGGCTCTTTTTCACTGGATTAGCATTACTGAAGGATGGTCCATAACATAACCTTTGGCAGTATGTGTGTGTGTGTTTCTTCTGGGAGTCTTAAAATCTGAAGAACTTGTGGGATTTCTCTAAAGCAATCACTTAAAGCTTGATTAGAATAGAAATATGTTAAAATGTTTAAATTTTTTAAATGCTATTTAAAAAATCTTTAAAAAAAATTGATCAAAAGCCCCTGTCATTCCGTCCGTGTAACATTTTAGAAAAAATATAATATGTTCTATTTTTAAAAATAGTTGTTTAATTTAAAAAGTTCTAAATGGATTAGCCCCACCTCCACTTTCTACCCACATTAAACAAAGGACTGACAGATATTTAGCACCAGAGCCTCCTCCAGAGGAGATCTAGAGATCTCACACAAGAAAACAACCTTTGGACAAACTGTTCTGTCAGTCAGAGGAGGTATATTGTGATCTTGTGTTGTTTTGTCTTCCTGCCTCAGGACTACAGATGTAAATTAGCAACTATGCTATAATCTGGATCATAGTCTGTACAGAAGTATTAGATTGTTCACTAACGTGCACTGGCTATTACTAGAAATTTGACTCTTAAAAATAAATCATCAGGGTGTGTGTGTGTGGGGGGGGGGTTGGGGCAGTTTTATACACGGGTTATTGATGATTAGATTTTTTTATGCTTTTTAAGCTCAAAAAATGATGATTACATTATACTCAAGATTGTATTATACATGAATAAATATGGTAAATATAAAGTATTTCATACAYAAACACCTATACTCAGATCATTTGGTCAAACATTGGGAATTATGTTAATTCTAATCCTAACCCAAAAAGGATGTTCTACCATGTTAGGACCGGGCTTTGGTGTCCACAAGGACTACTGGTCTTAACAAGGTAGGTGCTTATATCAGAAACTGCAAACTGCRCACCGCAGCACAGCGGAGACACATGTATTGTAAATCCGGGGTTAGAAGGTAATAAAAACAAGATAAAAACACAAGGAGGGGTCTAACCACATTTGTGCTAAAAAAAACAGGACTGAGCCATGGATTTTACTGACAGGTATAGAAATACATCTAAAATATTTTTTGAACCACAGCAGTGACTTGATAAAAGGAAATTTGTTTTAGYATATCTAGGGGACTTTAATTCTGATGTTTGAATAGTATTTTTATGAGTACTTATATAATTTCCCATCAGAAAAGGGAGAAAACAGCGAATTCACAGGTCCTTGTCTACACAATACTGTATTTTTAAGCTGCGCAAAAATGAAAAGATTTTGCAAAAGCTGCATCTGGATCGAATTTATTGCTGTAAGTGAATACTGGTGATTTAATACTACCAACTCTAAACATTGATTTTAAGGCGGTCTACAGTGTGAGTCATTTTTCAATTATAGCTGAAATGACCTCCAGTTTTCACCAAACTTTGTTTTCTTTTCATTTAAATCCCATTTGGAGACTCAACCTTGTGTTTTTTAGGTGAACATTTTTTTCTCTCCTGCAGTTGATAATTTCAGAGTGAAAATCCAGCTTGTTTCAAAACCGAGGAAACAGAAAAGATTTATTTCCCCTGTGTTACATTTTGTTATGTCTTTGAGTTTCTCTTCTTTTTCCTTGGCCTATTTGTTTCAATTTGTTTGTGTTTGTCTGCGTCACTGTCATGTCTTTTCAMTAACTGGTCAAAGCCACTCGTTCTGAGTTGGGTTCTGTTGCAGGTTCTGCTCACTGTATCCCAACACCTCATATGCACAGACCAACCTCATGTATAAATAGTGGCATATACCCTTTGACCCATCAGTACACCTACTCAGTGGTTTCATGAAGAGACTTGGAACTAAACATGATGCACCATCAAATTTTTATTATTTGTTTAATTTTATGTGGTACCTTTCAATTCTTTTTTTTCTCTATCTAATTACAGTCACTATGAACCATGAAATGAGTTTTTGTTTCAACCATGGTCCAAGCATGGAACCAGAACACAAAAATAAGTTTCACATTCTGTCCCAGTAAGTTTGTCATAATCTGTTTTTTCTGTTATTTAGTTACTTGGGTAATTTTTTTTAGTTTTACTCCCTTCATGGTTTATGTTTTTATTTTGCTATTTTTTAATTGTTGCATTTGAGTTCTGCTTCATGTTTCATCAGTTCCCATCAATCAGCAACCTGCCCACTCTTAACTGATCCTTGTTCTGCTCTCAAGCCACTCATGTTTGTTTCCCTCAAGTCAAGAGTTCACTTCTTCAAAGTATTTTTGCTGCCTTGTCAGTTTGTTGATTTTTGAATTAATTTTACCTTTGAGTCCTGTACCTTGGGTTCACTTATTTAAACAAATATGTTAAAGCTCCATTAATTAGATACAGTAATAATAGTAACTAGATAATTGGATATTTTTATTGGACAGTTTTACATCTCAGACGATCCTGATATTCTAAAAAATGACAATATTGGCCGAAACTGATATCAATACCGATATATCGTGCATCCCTAACTTTGGTAATGTGGACCTTCTCCATACCTACTGGTGCATGATATTTCAGTGCTGTTTGTTGAAAAGGCTGAGTAATTCTTAATAAATTTTATCTGAGGAAAATTATTCTTTGAAGGAATGCATATGGCCCATCACCCTACATGACAGCATTTTAGATAAAAATCATATTGTGATAGATCACATTGTAGGGATGTTGTAGTTGTGATAATGATAGATGTCAGAGTATGTACTGTGAATAACTCTCAGCTACAACCACATCGAAATTTAGCTCAGTATTTGTAAAACTGACCAAGTTATAACAATGTTGTGTTTCTGGAGGTGAGTGATTCTAAAGGTTTGTCACTTATAGATGCATTTCCAACACTTTCTATAAGGTTAATTCAAATTTGTCTAGTGGTTCATGAGATATTTTGCTAACAGACAAGCACATAAACACTTACACATACACACAAAGGATGTGTCCAAATTCGGGGCTGCATCCTCCAAAGGCCGAATTTGTCAACTGCATCCTCCTTTCGTCCCGATTTGAGGAATGGGTTCGATGGATTCTTCTTGGTCCACAATATCCCATAATGCATTGCAAGCCGACAGGAGTTTTTTTTTTCCTGCTCATAATGGCGGATGAAGCAAGAGAAGGGAGTACATTTAAAAAATCTGGCAAAATAAAAATAACATGTTTCAAGCAGTTGTGTTGTTAAAGGGGATCTATTATGTAAAATTCACTTTTTTAAAATCGTTTTTAGGCTTTAATTTGGTTCTTTACTGCTTCCAGAAACATTCCAAGTGCCAAAAAAAATTACTCCCAGTTGTTTTTTGACAATATATAAATGAGTTTTTTAGCGTCAGCAAACAAGCGATTTCAAAAATCTAGGGATAGTGACATCACAATCCCGGTGACCTAGCAATGGCAAGCAAGCACAGCCCCACACCTGGTAACCCAAGCAGAGACTCCGCCCACTTCTTCACAGGAMAACCTCGTTAGGGGAAATGGTGACAACGGTCTGTGCTCCTCGTCTTTCCCCCTGTGTTCTTTGTGCAAGCCCTGGGGGTGGCCACTAGAGGTGGGCGATAGTGGGAATTTTGGTATTGATCCGATACCAAGTAAATACAGGGCCAGTATCGCCGATATCGATACCAATATCGATACTTTTAAAGCTTCATACTTTGAAAAGATCCAAAAGATCTAGGACAGAATTTCGCCAAACATTGTACGTGACAACAAAATACTTTATTATAACAATCAACATTTTTGCTTGCCAACAATAGAGCAGTA
>NW_013952420.1:343515-346985 GCF_001266775.1 Austrofundulus limnaeus
GCTCCGTGCTGTGTGTGACACAGTGCAACACTACAGACAGAGTAGACGTTGAAAAATCCGGTGTGCAGCAGTCAGTGTGTGCAGAAAAGAACAAAGCTTGAGTATCAATCTTTTTACGCGAGTATTGTTCAATATCAATACCAGCGCTGATATCGATATTATCGATATTTAGTATCGATCTGCCCACCTCTACTGCGGGCAGCCTGTCTGCATCTGCATATACTAGACACTTATTTTTATGTTTCTAAAGTTCTAGCATAAACGCCATGTTGGGAGGGCGGAGCTAATGTAAACAAAAGGTTAGAAATGTGTCGCACCGTATTTGCATAACAGCTCGTTCTGACGAGAGCTCAGTACATGCAGAACTGACAAGGTGAAATTTCACTCTCTAATAAGGGTGTAAGAAAATATTGATACACTGAAATATCACGATATTTCATTTCACGATACTGTATCAATATTCTAAAGCCCTGTATCAATTTTTTATCAAGGTTTAAAATGTTAACTTTCTTGCCAGCTGTTCATTTTTATGTTGTAGTTCAGCCTCTGACTGCTAGTTGGCAGCAGTGAGCCAGCCATTTTGCCACTCTACATTTTGAGCGCCAGAGAGTAAGAGAGCATTAGCATTGTAAGTAAACATTAGCTTCGTGCTCCGATAGCTGAATCTGAGCAGAAAAGACTGACACCCTTTGTCTTCTAAGCTGAGGTAAGGTTACAAAYAGTTACTTATTTGTCAGAATGTCTGTATTTTAAGACAAATCAAGTGTCTTAAGTGCCCTTTTTTTTCCAACGTTATGGAAGGCAGGCAGGCAGGCATGCAGGCATGCATAGCGCATGTGTCTCTAGCGCCTCGAGCGAGCTCGGCACTCCCCCCATGACATAAAATCTGTCTGGTGCTCTCGATGTCCTGCTGATGATCGCATCAAAGTCCATATACTTTAAGTTTATCCTGCTGTGTTCGCTTCAAAAATGGTTTAACTGTGTTGTTTAGCTTCTCAATTTATTTACTGTTTATGTTCAGGACCTGCCCTGCTGTTAGACCCACAGTTATGCAAGTCACTTTCTGGTTGCAGGTCAGCTGATCCCAGAAATATCATCATAAATATCATCATATCATCTGTTTACTGAACTTTATGACAACATAAAGGCTATTGTTAAGTGTTGGGTGACCATACTGTAAATTAATATTAAAAACTAAAAGCTGCAAAAAATATATTTCAAACTATTTATTGATAAATTTAGTCTAATAATTGAAAACATGGATGAAATAAGAAATATGAAACAAATAAAATAAAACACATACAAAGCAGAACACAGCTAAATGTACAGTATCAAAAGTATGTCTATGTAATATTAGAATGTTCTGAGACAATGAATTTTGGGTTTTCATTTTGTTTCCAGTAAGAGGTTTTTATTTAACAGAATTTTTGGACAAAAAAATCCAATAAATCTCAATATATCGCCTTGTTTACAGTATCGAAATATATCGGGATATATCGTATCGTGACCCCTCTGTCATGATATGTATCGTATCACCAAATTCTTGCCAATACACAGCCCTTCTCTCTAAGATTCATTTTGTAAATGAAATCAAATGAACATGTTTTGTATAGCACACAGATGTGTGCTACCTTGTTCTAGGAACCCTTTAATAGGCCCTCTTTAATGCTTTTGTCATTTGCTTTTGTATAGACATATTTTAATATTATTCTTGTCAGAAATCAAATGAGCTGGTATAGTGAAATCAACGTGTACCTACAGCAGGTTCCTTAGTTCTTCAAATATTGCCTTTTTAGCTAATTTTGTTGTTTTATGATATTTATAATACTAATATATCATCATGGCAACAGACATATGTCAGGGTAAGGGCAAAAATAAAGTAGAAGGCTGGACTGTCCAAAATCACAGCCACTGTTTTCCGGTCTTCACAGTCGACCAAGGACGCGGCCACCTAGACCGGGCCCTTCGAAGGACKCTGCCCCTGAATTTGGACACAGCCAGAAACAAAATATATACAGTATATATTCTACATTTGCCTTACTCCAGAAAGAATAATAAAATATTTGAAGCAGGCAGACTCTGGTTTAAATCCTGTATAGAGTTTCATCTCTGTGTTTTAATAATCTCCTCCAAATGGGGCTTTGGTCTTCTCAGCCAAATCAATTTGGAGCTTTTGAAACCATTTGCATCTTTTAAAAACACAGTATTTCTGGAAGCTACACTAACGCATAAATGAACAAAAGAAGCATGTGAAAAAAGCAATATGTACACATATTTATAATAAATTCCTGATATCCTGAGCACAAAAACAGAGACATTAATTGTCCAATCAGACCCACTCAGACCTACAGGGTAACATGCAACATGTATAAAACATGAGATAAATTACTTGTCCAACTCTGTTTCCAGAGAAAAGCTTGTTTATGTGCTTTAACTCCTCCACCCTCTCTGCAGACAGCACGCATGCATCAGGAGCTAATGTTAATAGCCTGTTTGGATACTCTGTCTGCTGAGAACATAAATGCCTTCAAGCTGATTTTAAAATTGTTATGGCCTTTTTTCTTTAAAAAAAATCAGCTTTCACTCTCTTATACTCATATTAATATTAAGGCTGCAAAGAGGGGGGACTGAATCACTGCCACTTTATTATTTTACTGTTGTTTGGAATAGATCTTTTTTTTACTGATTCTGTGAAAAGTAGGTCAGGCAACTTTAATATTCATGTTAACAGTGAATCACTTTGCAGGCGGCATTAACACAGCAGGTAAAATGGCAAGAAAGTTGCAGCCTCAATTTTGCAGAGAAAGACAAAAATTGGGAGACAAATTACTTGATGTTCGGAGATATTCAGCAGCAGCTTAGGAGGAATTTGATCTTAGGCTATTAATTCTTTTTTATTTCTGCATTGCAACCTTGTTTTCCTCTTTGTGCTTGCAAACATCTCCCTGTGGTATCTTACACACACATAAAGAGTGGGTCTCCTTAGCCAAGAAACAGGAGGGAAGGCAGAATGAGGGAGAAAAGACAAATAACAGAGGGAGGGCTGGGAGAAACTGGAGACAAAGACAAGAGAAAAGGCTGAACATATGAAGGAAAGCGAAGAGGATGGAGGAGCCAAATAAGATGACATAGGAGAAAAAAAAACAAGAGTGAAGAGAGCAAGAGGGCACTTTCTGGCTTCTGCCTCCACCTCTCATGTGCAAGTCATCCTAATGAGAGCCACATTTAGGTCAGCTGTGCTTTTCATTCTTTTAACCCCCTCCTCCCTCCCTCCTCCACCTCCTGGGGATGATTTAAAGCAGCAATGTGTTGTTTGGCTATAAAAAATGCTTTAATTCTGTTCAAAAACTGAAGAATTCTGGGTGTGATTAAAGCGGCTGAGGTTTGGCCGAGGTGTTAACGCTGAAGGCAGAAAATACATACGTGTGTGTGTGTGTGTGTGTGTGTGTGTGTGTGTGTGTGTGTGTGTG
>NW_013952420.1:347040-365566 GCF_001266775.1 Austrofundulus limnaeus
GTGTGTGTGTGTGTGTGTGTGTGTGTGTGTGTGTGTGTGTGTGTGTGTGTGTGTGTGCAATGGGGGTCATGAACACTATAATTTCTCTCTTTCTAAGGACACTTGTGAACCGAACGCTCAGAATCCCTCTTGACAAATCATGTACTTACAGACAAATCAAACAATAAAGCACTTAGGAAACGACTGCCTGGATAGAAAATAGTCATTTTGCATCATTGCGCTTTTCTCTTTTTTCTCTTCTACCTCATAATGGTAGGAGAATGGCAAAAAGAACACGATCCACAGTGTGGCTATTTTTTAAAGAAAGGCACAAGGTGAGAAAATGGGTATTTTTGCTCATGGATGTACCAGAGAGTGTGGTCTTATCAGAATGGGTCCATCCATCCTGTCGCTTGGCTGATGACATGAAATAAAAGGTGACCATGGACTGAAAGTAGGCATGTAGACAGGTTTCTGAAGGACAATGCTTTCTACTGAACAGAGTTGACCAGTAATAGACTGACTAAAACATTTCTAAAAGATATTTTCTATCTAATCTAATCCAAGCATCTAATTTAATATAGTCTAAAGTTTCATGTTTGATCTGTTTATAAAACAAAGATAACTTTTATGTATCATTTCTTTATGCATCATTGACAAAAAGAGTTTGTTTACTAAAGATATGAAAAGTTTAGATATCTGAAACYGGTAGAACCTTATAACTACACCTGATTTAGCCTTACTTAATTAATAATAAAAAATTGTTGCATCCATTCATCCATCCATCTATGCATCTATCCAATCTATCCATCCATCTGTAAGAAAATTTAGTGTTCGTTAACTGAAATCGTGGTGAAACCACATGAATGTTGAAAAGATTAAAATGTGAAGAGAATGGACCATACAACACCAGTTACTGGAGTGAACGGTGGTTTAATGCTGTCTGTTCAGGCATGAAACCAGCGCTGCTAGAAAACCGGAAGTCCACGGGTCTTCAGTGCCTGGTACGCCCAGTACAGGCCTACGGCTGAATCGCAGACACTCGTACAGAAAACGCTTTCCTGATGATCATTAACTGTTGTTTTATGTGTTGCGATGGTGTTTTCAGGCATGTATCTAAACCTATTTTAATCAAGACATAACAATAGTCAAACAATAGATTATAAGAATCAATACTTAAAAACTAAAACTATGGAAATTGTGTATGTGCTTTTAAAATCAGTATTTAACATGACTAATACATTTCTTCACATCCAATCTATCCATCCCATCCATTCATCCACCCATGCATCCATTATCTTTATCCACTTCTTTCTTTCCAGGTCTTGGTGGGTAAGCCAGGTTATTAAAAAAAGAAACAGAGTATATCTCTTTTATGTGAAAAGTAATATTTGAACCTTTTGTTCATGTAATTTATTTCTGTCCTTTAAATAATTTGTCCCATGATGTGACAGAAGATAATAATACTTGTCTGTTACATCTTTAATCTAAAATATTACCTGCATTTTAAATACCCTAAAATTCATGCATTACGTAAGACAACATTACAAACCTTTGAAGAGAGACAGCAACACCATATCACACAGTATAATTTGAAAACAGTGTTAAAAATTAATACCGCCCAACCCTACTATTGAATGATTTAAAAGGAGACAAGAATGGAAATATGGCTGGGGATTATAGAGACTGTTTAACACAAAGCCCATATACAATATAAACAATAAGGCTAAATCATTTTAGAAGAACTTCAGATTATTTTTTAAACTAGTCATTGACATGCATTTAATAACTTTTAGAAAAACTTTAAAATAAGTAATAAGAAATCATTCTAACTTTAAAAAACCCTAACTGACAGGCTACAGTAAGCTGGTTGTAGAAGCTGCTGCTGCATCTTCAGCTTCCTACTTGATAATTGGTAAATTATTTAGACGTAGCTGACTGCTGATTTGGTAACAGTGGCAAAGATAAAAAAAAACATGTAATTCAGCACAAACTTTAAACTACAGCAAGCACGTTTGCAAAGAAGGTTGCAAAGCGCGTTACATTAAAGTCATAAACCCATTCACCCATGCACACACACATTCACACACTGATGATGGTAAGCTACATTGTAGCTAGGGGTGTCCCAATACCAGTTTTTTCAAGACTGAGTACAAATACGAGTACTTTAGTTTAGGTACTCACCGATACCAATACCGATACCAAGTAGCAGGGTTTGTGTGGATTGTCTGTTCAACTTGTTGAATATTAAACAGAATGAAAATGAAATGCAATTATCGTGCAAAAATTGCTGGGTAAATATTATGTTTGACAATAAAAAGGTAGTGCAAACTTTGACAAGTAGATAAGTTGGTATATACTGTATATCACACCATAACTTTTGAAACCATTTATTTTATTTCAAACAGGCTCTTTTTTATAAGGCCACACTCCCTCTGAATGTATTAACAAAACAAATACTGCAAAACAAATGCTGTTGCATACATTAAAAAACAAAATAAGTTATTTTTATACATTTTCCTCAACATGCAACTACCAAATTTAAATTTAAATTTAAACTATAACGTAAATTTTAGCAGCACATCTATAGAAGTTTACTCTGCTTCAGTCTTAAACTATTAAAAAAATGACTAATAGTAATAAAGTGCAGTAAATTTCAGTTCAAAGTTAAATGGAACAACTAAAACAAAATCTCAGAAGAACCAGAGGGAAAAATAAAATGCTTTTACAACAAACTTACTTCCATATTCTGCTTATGTCTTAGTTTGTTCTACAAGAAAGAAAAAACAGCATTGAAGTTACTGCAACAACTGCAGCACAGTGCTGTTTATGAAGGCTACTGCTAGCAGCAGCAAACTCTTTGAATTCTTTGTCATGTSTTGTCCTCAAATGTTGAATCAAATTTCTGGTGTTAAAACATCCAACTTTCACTCCTCCCCCTGACAGTTGGCAGAGCACAACAGACAGTCTGCTTGTTTGGTGTCCACCGAGCCGATCTTAAAATATCTCCAAACTGCCGACATGTTACTTCTTCTTCTACCGTCATTGTTCTTCTTCTGTTATTCGGGGGTGTGGTCGGAAATAACTTGTCAGTGCATAAGAGCCACCGCCTGGTATGGATTGTTGTTTAGCCTTGCGGCACAGGAGGGGACAAAAGCGGTATCGGTTAAGAGTATCGGCCGGCTTCTACGAGTACGAGTACGAGTACTTGATGCTGGTATCGGACCCGATAACGATCGGTATCAGGACACCCCTAATTGTAGCCACAGCTGCACAGCACTGACAGAGGCGGGGCTGCCATGCACCGGCACCACCGGACCGTCTGATCACCATCCATAGGCAAGGTGGGTGAAGTGTCTTGCCCAAGGACACAACAACCAAGACAGCTGGAACGGGGGATCGAACCGGCAACTTTTCGGTTACAGGGCGACTCCCCTAACCCTAACCACTCTGACACAGCCTCTCGAATATGTGTCATCATATTTTTTTCCATAGAATTCAGACTAATCTAACCGTGTTGGTTTGACACAGAGAAATTGTTTTAGCAACAGCTTCAATGATTGTTTTACAGAAGCATCTTTAAAATTACAAATGGACCAAATGTTTGTGCATCTCTTGTTTAATCTGCAGCTTCTCCACTAATGAGATGAGCCACCATGCTGAGCTGACTGCTACCATACAGAGAAAAGGATCTTTTGCAGGAATCATTTAGAATAATAAGTGGAAACTATTGCAGAAAAAACACACACACTTAAAATCTGTGGACACTTGGCCCCTAATACATTCAGTTCATTCAGAAACAAATGTTATTTTTTGCTGTTCAGTATAACAAGATTATAGGATTTAAAGTGGACCTATTGTGCAAAATTCACTTTCTTACATGTCTTTATGCTTACATTTGGGTCTGTATGTCTTCCAGAAACAGTCCAAGTGCCAAAAAAAATATTCCCAGCTGTTTTTCTGACAATATAATTTGTTAGTGTCAGCAAATGAACTGCTTCAAAAACCTGCGGATTGTTACATCACAATCTGGGTAACCTAGCAACACCTAAGATGAGCCCAGCCTCTCACCTGGTAACCCAAGCTGAGACTCCACCCACTTCAGGAAGATCATGTTTGTACTGCTGTTTTTACAACAGTCACAAAGAACAGAGATGTGTGGCCTCATTTTATCTTTATTTTTGATGTCAATGTCCCTGCAATATTGCCAAAGAAAGTTGTAGTTTGTGCAAATAGTTTCATGATGGACTTCTTTGAGAACTACTGACAGTGCACAGCAGGATTTGCCCAAGGACTTTCAAATGAAGGAAACTTCTGTCTCTAGTGTTCATCACAAATCTGCAGATGATGGCGATGCAAGTAATATTTTGTGTGTTTAGTATTGCTGTTTGAAATGAACATGATTTGTCATTTAGCACATAGTAATGTTGAACAATAGCGCGCGGCCATGATTGGTGGCCAAGGAGAAAAGCACCTTTGTGTACAGACTGCTCCCCTCCACTACACCCATCCCAAGGAGTGGCGATGGACATGCGTTGACCTCCTTGGGCACCAGTCTGTTGCTACCAAGCCCCTGGCCACATGACGCACAGTCACGACAGTGTTGTCTACCGCTCCAGCCCCCCCGCTGTAATTCCCCCCCGAACTGCGCTGGAGAAAGCTGTAACATGGAGACTCTTGCTCCACAGCGCTCGTCTCAGGCTGCAGCGGCATGGACCTTGATGCCCCTCCATTCCCCGGCTTCAGGAAGCAGCGACGAATGCACGTTGGCCTCCCCGAGACCGAGGCATCTGACTTCAGTGGGACACTCCACTACAAAGTCCTCGCCTGGGGTGGCCGCACCGTGCACAGTCCATCTACTACTGTTGTACCATTGTACATCTGCTTGTATTAGTAGCCATTTTCACATAATCTGAAGTGCTAACATAAACAATGTTTGGAGGGTGGAGCTATCATGAAAAAACAGTTGGGAGGACGTTGTCAACATTATTCTGAAAGGAGCTCAGAACAGGCAGAACTGACCAAGTGAAATCTTGTTATCTGAAAATGATTCTGCATATTAAATTTAATGAACATCTTTTGTAGAGCCCACAGTTGTATCTTATATTGTTCAAAGAACCGTAACAAGTCCTCTTTACTAATAAGCGGGGAAAAAATTATGATATTATGCTAAAAGGATACATGATCTCATGAAAAAATGGCAGGTTGGCGTTCCTGGATTGCGATGTCTCGGTTTCGGATGGAGGACGGTTGGAAACTGGCGTATATCGTAAGCCCACCCACACAGACCAATATTTGCGTTTTGACTCCCACCACCCACTGG
This sequence comes from Austrofundulus limnaeus, assembly GCF_001266775.1. NCBI lineage: Eukaryota > Metazoa > Chordata > Actinopteri > Cyprinodontiformes > Rivulidae > Austrofundulus > Austrofundulus limnaeus. The sequence continues at coordinate 352,343 of NW_013952420.1, forward strand.
AACACAAGTTAGGAGTGATCAGGACTCTGTACCACAGAGCAGACAGTGTCCCTACAAACCCAGGAGCCAGGGAGAAAGAGAAATCACACACACRACAGGCCCTGGAGCAGTGTGGTTATCCTGACTGGGCTTTCCTGAAAGCAGACAGGAAACACAGACAGGATTCCATGCAACCTTCAGGTGAAAATGAAGACCCCAAACCAGTGGTTATTCCATATGTTGCCGGTGTTTCGGAGAAACTGAGATGTTTATTTTCTAAACATGATGTCCCAGTAGCTTTCAAACCCCAAAACACATTACGGCAAAGGCTGGTTCACCCCAAAGATCCGGTGCCCCGGCACAAACAGAGCAATGTTGAATATGCTGTTAAGTGCCAGGAGGACTGAGACCAGTTATACATCGGGGAAACAAAGCAACCACTGTTCAAAAGAATGTCCCAACACAGACGAGCTAATTCTAATGGTCAGAACTCTGCAGTTTTCACTCATTTACAGGCCAGCGGTCACTCTTTCAGAGATGAGGATGTTCTCATTCTTGATAGAGAGGAAAGTTGGTTTGAGAGAGGAGTAAAAGAAGCCATTTTTGTGAAGAAAGACCGTCCGTCATTAAACAGAGGTGGAGGCCTCCGTTTTCAGTTGTCCCCCTCCTACAGCGCTGCTATTGGCAGTATCACTCCACCCCCTGTTAACAATATGTATTAATTAGGTGTGAACGATAGCCATGTGATGTGAGTATCAGTCACMTGGAGGCAGKRCTTAAAAGCCTGAATTTTGCCTGAAACTCTCAGACTGAAGAAGTCTCTTGGAGGAGAGACGAAACGTCTCATTAAAGAAGAACCCGTCCAGAGGACCTATACAATTTTTTTTCTTTTGTTTCATGATCTCCTATATAGGCCTGCCAATAAATTGTCTCCGAAATTATTGTTTGGAGACCAGTTTGCGCTACAGAGTAAAAAAAAGGAGACAAAAAGTTGTAAAATACTTTCACATGTGCATTTTCAGGTCACACTGTGGCCAGTGAAGACTCAGAACCTAGACAAGAATCCATGTTTCACCGAGAGTACAGTGTTCTTTTGTTTCATTTTTGAATCTGTGAACTCAGGGCTCCAGTTTTCTCTAATCTGTCCAAAGCACATTTTGCCAAAATCTTGGTGGCTTCTCAGTATGCACTGACAACCCACTTAATTTCAATTCAGTGTTTGTGTGATTTGGTGTCCTGCATGGTTGTCTTCCAATAAGTTCGGTTTACCTCAAACAATGGCAGGTGGTGCAGTCTGATGTACTTTGACTTTGGAGTTTACCTATAATCTTGTTTATGAGTTGTTCTGGGCTTTTTGGTTACTGTTCATATTATCTGTCTTCAATTTGTCGTCAGTTTTTCACATTTGAAATAGACTGACTGATTACAGGACTAAAGACATCTGTAATGCTTATTATAGGATATGCTTCATTAGAAAAGTCTTTATTTTCAAATTATTTTTAATCATTTGGTACTATTCTTTCTGCCAAGATCAAAATTCCAATGCAATGACTGATTTTCATTCAGTGATTATAAGTTCCTCATTACTTTTTCAATATCATGATATTTCAGTGAGAATTTTTCTTACTAATAAAAGCATCAACATTGTATGAACCAATGTTTTTTTGATTTGGACTGTAAAAGTCCAGTATTTTATAGTCAGGGAAAATCCAGGGTGTTTGTTCCAAATACAGATCTGAGTCATTTACATGTGGTTCAGGTGACAGTATACACAAGGATCAACATATTACAAATTTACCCACACTCCTAAGTCTACATCCAATGGACAAGTGAATCTGACAGTGGATTATAACATCAAAGCCTTCCAGACAGAAAGCAATGTACAGGACTTTTTTAAGTCTCTCTGGTTGCCGACGGCAGGCAGAGAGCTGCTGAGGTGACAAATTAAACATGTTCTGTGTGTGTTTTCTACACATCACATGGTGATTTGTTAACTTACTGTATGAACTCAGCTCCAAAAATCCACTAATCCTGAAAATAAAGCTCCATAATTTAGAGAGGAGCGAACAGGCAGGAAGTCCCCTGAAGCTACAGATGTTATAAGAAAAGCTGAATAATCCTTCAGCCTGTAATGCATAGTCCTCCTGTGTTTTGAATAAACAGATTTACACTGCTGCCAAAAACAAACAAAAATAAAAAATAAAGTCTTATAATTTTCTGCCGTTCTTCATGCTGGAGTTTTGAACTAAAATCATCTTTTGATGAGAGATAACATAATTATAGCCATTTCAGTCAAAAACGTAAAAAAACCATTTGTGAAATTTCAGGCAAAATCATGCTGTGGCTTTATGGCTCAGAACTGTGACTGACCCTGAGCTACTAAAACATTTAGAAAAGAAAGGACTGTTTACAACCAGCAGGATGGTTTCATGAGAAGAAACACAGACGCCATCTTTGATGTGAGGATGATGATGGAGAAGAACAGAGAAAGAACTTCATTGTGTCTTTGCAGATTTAGAAAAAAACATCTTACTCAAGAGTGGTGTTGTATAAAGACTAGGGTTGGGCAATATTGGCAAATAAATGAATCACGATTAATTGTGGTATTTAGCTGATAACGATTAATTTGACGATTAATCCCCTGGACACCCTTATGTCCTAGTCACATGACTAATTTAGTGGGAAAGATTTGCTCTTCGTGAAAATCTGTTCCAAACTGCTGTGTCAAAATTACAGACTTCAGGCTATACATCAATTTTTAAATTGTGTTGATAGATAAATAAATTACAGAACCTTTTTTAATGTTCATATTTGAAGCAGAGAGGAGCACCGAGCAGACTGACTAGAGAAATCTCCAGTCAGTCCGCCTGGTGGCATTAATCATATTAATCGTCAAATGCCAAAAAATAATCGATTAATGTTTTTCTGATGACTAATTGCACACAATATGATTATGCCCAACCCTAATAAAGACTGCAGTATATGTATGAGGACAACAAGACATGTATGGAGAACAAAAGGACATGTGTGAGGATAGCTGGACAGTATGAAGACAGTTAGACTATATGAGGACAGATAGCTTCATAGTGGAGGTGGGACTGCATCAAGGATTGGCTCTGAGCCCATTCTTGTTGATCTGGTGATGGGCAGACTAGCAGATGAGGACAACAGGACATGTATGAGGTCTGGTGATGGACAAATTACCATATGAGGGCAGGCAGGAACCCTTGTGGACGATGATGTCTGCAGAGTACACTGATATGTGGTGAGAAGAGAGAACAGGTGGAAAAGAACTTGGAGAGGTGGAGGTATGAACTTGAAAGAAGAAGACAGTCAGCCCTAACAAGACAGAGTCCAGGTGTGTGACTGAGAGGGAGGCAGGTGGAACAGTGAGGGTACAAGGAGCAGAGGTCATAAAGGTCCTGGGCTTTAAGGACTTGGGGTCCACTGTCCTGGAAAACTGGGAGTGTGGTAAAGAGGGAGCTGAGCATTGAGGCAAAGTTCTTGTCTATCTATGTTCCTACCTCCACGTGTTGTCACAAAGCATGCATAGTGAACAAAAGAATTTGATCACAATCTCTCATTCTATCCTCCTCAAAAGACTCACATCCATTGGCATCTCAGGTACTGTGTTTAACTGGTTCAAATCTTATGTTTCTGACCGCACTCAATTCATCCAGAAAAAATCCTCTCATTCTCATTCATCCCTCATCTCCACCAGCGTGCCCCAAGGCTCTGCACTTGGACCCTTTCTATTCATAACTTACCTCCTTCTTCTTGGTTATATTTTCCGCAAGTTTGGTGTGCGTTTCCATTGTTATACAGATGACACACAGCTCTATCAACCAAGCCAAACTCTACACACCCTCCCTCCATCCTCTCTGACTGTCTCAATGAACTCAATCACTGGTTTTCAGACAATTCCCTTCAACTGAATAGCGATAAAACAGTAATCATCCTTGTCGGCACCAAAAATTCATTCTCAAAATCTAATAATCTCCTCATCCCTATCAACAACTCTCTGCTAACCCCCTCCCCTCAGGTCAAGAGTCTTGGAGTCATCCTTGACACCACTCTCTCCTTCACTGCTCACACTAATAATGTTACTCGGTCTGCCTACTTCCACCTCAGAAATATCAACCATCTCCATCCATCTCTCACACCCCGCACCACAGCCATCCTTGTCCACAGTCTTGTGACCTCACGGATCCATTTTTGCAACTCTCTTCTCTTTGGCCTCCCAAACAAATCCCTCCATGAGCTTCAGATGGTGCAGAACTCGGCTGCATGTATCATCACCCAAACCTCCTCCCATGACCACATCACCCCTGTCCTGCAGCAACTCCACTGGCTCCCGGTCAAATTGCGTATCGTCTTCAAAATTCTTCTTCTCACGTTTAAAGCTATCCACCATCTTGTCCCTCCTTACATGTCTGACCTCGTACACATCTCCATCCCCTCCTGCTCTCTCAGATCCTCTTCTTCCCTAAACCTCCAAGTACCCACTGCCCGCCTCTCCACCATGGGGAGCAGGGCTTTCACCTGCTCTGCACCTCTCCTCTGGAACTCTCTACCACCTGACCTAAGAAACACCACCTCTCTTCCTGTGTTCAAGACTGCTTTGAAAACACATCTCTTTAGATTAGCATATCCATCTTAACTTCATTTGTAATCCATGCTCTGTAACTCATGCCATCTTGTCTCTAACTGTATTTTCACACATTCTCCTATGATGTGCCTAATGCTGTAAGTGTCCTTGGGTGTCCTGAAAGGCGCTTTTCAAATAAAATTATTATTATTATTATTATTATTATTATTATTACTTAATTATTATTAAATTAAAATTTGATGAGGATGTAGCTGAGTCATTAACAAATCATACTCTGATCATGAGATTTCACGACATTATTTTCAATATACTCTATGTCCAAAATGGCTGACACTCTTATCATTTCTCCATATCTTAATTTAAAACTTTTGCATTGTTTTTATTTCGAATGGAACACCGTACTTCATTTTGATTTTACATATGCTAATTATAATAGTCATCAAATATGTAACACCTCATTAACCTTCAGTTGGGACAAAGTTAATAATAACGGTTCGGTCATTGGGATTAGTGCACAAAACATTCCAGTAGTGCATTCAGGAAGCTTTCCATCTTACTAATGGTACATTAGCAATGTTTGTTAGAATGAGCTGTCTAATCATGGTGGATGGCTAACAGTACAGCTGGCTACACGCTGTTTTCATTCTATTGCTTTGTGTACAGTCTCTGACTTTGAAAACTGCACGTTTCAAAGTGACAGGTCTTAGATATTCTTCTGTTTAAATTTGCATGTTAGAGACAGGAATAGCATTACCCAACAGATTTGTCTCCCGAGGACAGGTCATGCTGAAGGACATATGGATCTACAAAGTGATGGAGGTCCAGATGCAACTCTTTGTATAAATGACTTGTTTGTTTAAAGATTTGACACAACAGTATTTTATTTAACAGTTTGGGGTAAAAATGTGGGCTTTTTAACATGTACTTAAAGACCTAGCATTTCTCGAACAAATGAATATCACCAGCAGAAACCTTCTATAACCAACCATGTAATCATTATTTTCTGAAATGTATTTCAAATTCCTCAAATGGTTTGAGATATTTTGCTAAAATCTTAAGCAAAGAACTTGGACACTGCTATTACCACCCCAAATTTAGAACAATTTCTGTACAATAACTGAAATAAAAAAAATGTTATAATAATGTTATAATAATGTTAAGATTAACATTAGTACTGGCCGATGTTGGTCATTTTTTATAATATCATATCGACCCTATAGTAAAACCGGCCTGATATTAACGTCCGATATTGATTTCTCACTTTTTAGCTTTGTGTTTCTGTTTTGGGAGAGTATCTGTTTGATCATGCCAGTGTTGGTGACGCAGCACAGCCAAGAATAATTGCAGTAGAAAGCCAATGTCAGCGGGTCTGGTCTTTTTTAATGGTATTTAAAAAAGACACATATGTATTTTTGCATATAAGTATATAAATAATTTGTGTGTTCGTGTAATATCTGTAAATATTGGTTATCGGCTATAACAGCAATAATAATATCAGATATCGATATCGGCTTAAATTTTCAGATTTGTACTTTGTATTTTCATATGTGTAAATATTTTATATTTGTGTGAAATATTGTTATTTATTGCAGTTTATTTAAGTCATTAGGCTGGTGTAGTCATCTTGAACTGGGTTGAATCTAAAGTTTAATTAATTGTAGACGTACATCAAATATTTATTTTATCAAAGTTTTGTTAACATGCAACTAGTGGTTCATAAGATATTCCTGCAATGCTAACAGATAGAATTGACTCTTGACTCCAAATAGTTCATTGCAAACATTTAAATGAAGATCTTGTGCCGGGGTTCCTACAGCTTAAGGCAAGTTAAATTCAAGACTTTTTAATTATTTTTAATGCCACTTGAAATAAGTAAACACAAATAGAAAAAAACAGCGACAATTCTACCCAAATGTTTATTTTAACACAGAACAACAAGCTGTGTACGAAAGCCGAGAGCAGATGTTTACAGCATTTTTTTCTGTGGTTTTCTCAAGATAATGTCATGTTATGTTGTTATCATGAAATAACGTTGAGCATTCGGCTTCCATAGCTGCAAGAGGCATTCTGTAAATTATTTWAAAAAAAATAAATATGACCAATTACTTAAGTATTTGAGACAAATTACAATCATCCTACTTGAAATGTGCTAGCATTTTTAAAGCCCCTGAAAGATTTATTTAAGACATTGTAAGGCTAATTAAGGCCTTAATTTTGCATTGATGAATTCCAATGCCTTTTAAGACTTCTTAAGGATCAGCAGAAACACTGTGTGCAATTTTTTTAGCATTCAAAATATGTGTTTGGTCTCAACCTTAACTACCACAGCAAATGTTAGGACAATAGTTATAACCACTTCATATTTTCTAACAGCAGTTGGCTGTGAAGGACAGCTTGGCTCAGTTATAGGTCCAAATTCAATAATTACTTTCTACAAGATTCATAAAAACATTTTTGCAAAGAAAGAGACAAACACACACACAAAACCTGCTCATCTTTAATTTATATATTTTACATCAAATATAGAATTTATTAGAACATGATTCTGTTTTGTATAAAGTCAGTAGTTACAGGTAATCTGTGGACTCAGTTTTCTTTGCCTCAAAGTGCTGCTTGCATCACAGATAAACTGACATAAGTCCAATTACAACCCATTTTAGGCTGACAATGGCTACTGAAAGAGCAAAGAAGAAAAATGTGTGATTTGCAGATCTAACTTCTCTAATGACAATCTCTTTGATGAAAAGAAGTGACTGCTGTGTTCAGATAAAAAATAATATGCTGGAGGTAAAACAGAACATGAAAAGAATATTTAGAATGAGACAAATTGGAGCTTCTCTTTTCATCATTTTTTTAAACAAAGAGCTTGAATCCTTTTGCAATGAATTTGCCTACACTGTCATTACTCAGCTGTGTGATGGACTGGAGATGTGTCCAGGGAACACCCCGCCTCCTGCTCGTTAATTGATGGAGACAGACGCATGTTTCCCGTGACTGTGAACAAGATCAAGAGGCTAGAGGAGATAGATGGATGTCATTACTCTGTTTCTTTTGTTTTGTCACTTCAGTAGAAAACGAAACCAAATATTAGTTTATAGTTTATTTCTTCATCATCAGTGACTTTTTTTAAGTTAAGAGAAAATAGAGACATAGAGAAAATCAGAGAGAGGAGTAATTAGAAAGATAGAAAGATTGAAATAGCGATTAGAAGTATATTAAATATACACCAACAAAACACAGGACCACACACCCAACATCTGTCCGCTCACCTGAAAAATAAATGGATAAATACACGGAGGGCATATATAAAAATATACACATACCCATACATTTATAAAGATATACATACATACATGCCTACATTCATACATATTGTCAGTATATTCACACAGACATACAGTATATACACACTCAGTGACCASTCAGAACCCCCCGGATCAGAACACCTGTCTGTGAGCAGTTGTGAACATGCGTGTATATACAAGATTTCTCCAATGGAATATTTAATAGTGACTGTGGAGGACCAGAGACCCAACCCCCAAGACACGAGGCAGACATAGGGAAGACCAGAGCCCAAGGGCCCGAGAGGGATCCCGAGCGCAGAGCCCCAAGGGGCACCCGCACGGGAAGATCCGCCCACCCAACCCCCAGATCAGACCATAGGGGAGAACTGGGTGAGTCCCCCCAGCAACCACACGCACAGCCCCCGGGGCCAACAGCGACAAACTCATGGGCCCCACCGGCACCCGCCATACCAGAGCAGATCCAGGAAAGGGCACAGAGGTCCGGGCCCCCAGGGCGCACCCCCTCCAGGCCAAAGCCCGACAGGACCAGAGGCCCCGAGCCCCAGCAGGCAGTCACCAGGCCAGGCCGCAGCCTGACAAATACCCAAACATACACAATCGCACCATCCCACCCTCATCCTCACCCCCACTCAATCAAAGACATACAAGGACGCCACATTCCACTCATACCCCCGATACATACTCTATACCCCCCAGGTCTAGGACATGCACCCACCCACTATTGGAGGCACCACACACCCAAACCCAGGAGGTAGACCCAATCATTCTGAGGTGGAGAGAAGCAGATAGCCAAGGCCCGGCCCGGGCCGCAACAGGACGCCCAGCCAGCCCCCCGTCACAGAGAAGCCACACCCATGACCACCCCACCACACCAACGACCAAGTGCACCCCCCCCAGCCGTCCACCCTCCCGGAACCCGGCAGCCACCCCGGCCAGGGGACCACCCACAGGAACCAAGAGCCACACCTCAGGAGACCAAGCAGCACCAGGGAGGATGGAGAGCCAGCCCCGCCCCCGGCAACCGTCCAAGCCCCGAGCCCACCCACAGCCCAGGACCGCACCCGGCGGCCCGCCCTTCTTCAGGACCCCCTCCCCAAATGGCAGTCGAGGAACGGGATGGGAATAAAGACCCTGACACCCACACCCCCACCCCCAGGTGTACTGCTGGTGCGTGTTGTTCTGTAAAGTAATTAAAAAGGGAAAGAAGAAGAGGCAGAGGCTGGCACGGTGCCAGTTTCCCCTCCACCACTACTCTAACCCAAAACCCTAAATGTCTATATGCAAACCTTGGGGGGTGGGCACAGGCACAGGAGGCGAGAGTGGTGCCATCCGGCCACCTATAGCCATGAGTGCCCACATTAAGTTCCTATATGTGAATTTCATGAAAATGTTATGAGTGAATGTCTAAGATGTACCTCCCGTTCCCCGAAACCCACCCAGGAAGAGCAGCCCAAGTACCTCTCCCTCCAGGCAAACCGCCAAACCCACGGAACCCCAGACCATGGATTGACGGAGCCCCAAAGGCCACCAGAAACCAGGACCAACACCCCCCCCCCAGAGCCACCCAGACCCCCAAAACTCGACCCCAGCCCCATAGCCGGCCCACCGCCCAGAGAGGCCACCGTTCCCCAGCAAGGATGACCCAGCCAAGAGCGCCCACCCAACCACCGACAGAGCAAGGAGGCACCCAGGGCGGGCCCCCACCACAGTAAAGTGGTGCCAGCCGGCCCAGCACGGCCCCCAGCCACCACCAAAGGCCACCAACCCAATCCCCACCCCAAAAGACATACTACACCCACCCCAACATTCGGGCCACTATCAGAACATATAGCACAAGGACACCCAGACTGGGTCGACCCCCCCTCCCCCACTAGCTCCATGTCACTCCCCCAGCCAACCCTACCCCCCAGCCCATGAGAACTGCAGACCACCAGCGCACCAGAGACCCCCAGCCCAGAGCCGGGCACCAGGGCACACACTGGCCCAGGGCCCGGCAACCCACCCGCCAGAGCCTGAGCCCTCCACCCCACCAGAGCTACAGCCCAGGGGCGGCAAGCCCCCTGAGTCCCATGCCCCCTGTGCCCACCCCGGACCTGCCCCAGCATGGCCAGGCAACCGGACCAGTGACTTGACCGCCACTACAAACTTCCCGAGGTCCCACATGCAGCCACCAGAAGACATCCCCCAGAACCACCAAGGCCCTCCCCAGAACGAGAGCAGCGTCACCCCCACTCCGGAACCCCCGGCGGCCATCCCCCAAGAACCCCCCAACCCCCCAGACCCCAATACACCCCCACCAGCCTCAATGCCCCAAGAGGTCCGATCCCAAACCCCCCACCCTCACCATGTGATGAAACTAATCAAAGGAGCCCAAACAGACTTATCTGATGTGGCGGCAGAGGCTGTTTCAAGACTATAATGACCTAACAGAAGATTTCTATACTGATTAATGCTAAGATCATTTTTATTTTTCCAATTTAAGAGTATGGATTTCTTTGCGATGCACAAGGCAGTGGAAATCATATGAGAAGTGTTTTTTTCTATAGTGACATCACCTAAGATAGCCAATAAGCAAACAGATGGACAGGGTAGAATATAACAATTCAAACACTTCAACAAGTCTTCACATACCCGGACCCAAAACCTCTGGACAGRYRGACARARCCAGAGTGCATGGATATAATTGTCTGGCACATTGCCTGTACAATGGGAGCAGTTATTAGATGAAGTAAAACCCATCTTGAACATTCGCTGGCCTGTATACTCTGTTTCTGATGTGAGCAATGCCTGCACAAAAAATATTTCTGCAACAACAGAGGAAGTCTTCCTTCTGTTCATATTCCATTTTATTAAATCACACAGAAGAGGGATGGACGTTTAAAAGAAAAACACACTTTAAATATGTTGACTCCACAACAATCCTCGCTCCCATCTTGTTACCCCAGTCCCAAACAAAAGATCAACTTTAAGAAATTGCTTTTTCTCATGGTGTGTGCTTATTTGGTCCTTTACTTTTGCAGGGCTAATTAATATAAAACAACAAATATTAGAATGTTAAGAAATGGTTTAAACCAGGAAAAGAAATCTTTTTAGGTGGATAGCCAAGCCATGAAACAGGAGCTTTTTGGGTGGATGGAGGAAAAGGAAGGTCAAACTCAGTCAGAGCCAAAAACTAATCTCTGTTAGGGTTATATAACAAATTATTCCTATAGAAATAAAATTACATACTACAAATTATGGATTTTATTATGTAGCATTTATAAAATACATAATCTGATTGATAAAGAAAAAAGATTCAGTTTAGAAAGACATGTCATCACAATCCATCAAATCTGTTAAAAAAAGGAAAAATCTCACAAAAATTCCAATCATTTGTCTAATAAAAAGAGAACACTGAAAATGACAACTAAAGATATTTCTCTGTTTCTTGCTCCACACCAAAATCATAGATTATTACAAAATTTAAACCTAAATTTCTTATCATGAAAAAATTGTGTCTGGAGTCAAGTCTACACTACACTTCTGGCAGTCTTTACATTCTGCCATGTGCAGGTAACACGCTTTAGGACGGCCTCCATTCTGAAAGACAATTTTAATTTGTTGGAATGTATGACCAATTTTTAAGCAATAATGTTTAGTAGTTTTTGAGTAAAAGCTCTAAACAATGTCAAAAATAGATTATTAATGACATCACTATAATGATAGTATTGTATTTTTAATCAAAATAGCATAAAGTGTGGACTGTTACAAACAAAAATTATTTTAAAAACTCCATTGCTGCCACACGTAAATAATTTAGATGTTGACTGAATTTCTCCCCAGCTAAGTGAAAAACAAGACAACAAAACTGCACGAGGGCTAATGGTTACAGTAAATTAACACTGTATTGTGAATCTTGTCAACAAGCTGAACTGGGTCACAACTTTAGTGTGCAAGCACTGACTCAGCTTCTGATATCAGCCTTGTGTGTACCCGCTTCTTTAGAGAGGAGGTTTCCCCACTTAACACTACAGTGGTATGGGGCTTTGCCAACAGCAGTAGAATGTAGAAGACTACCTCATGCTGTGGCAGGACATTAATTACAAGCCAAAATGAGTCTCTTAGGGACTGGATGGGGGTTAGGAAGGTCAGAGAATGGCTGTAAGTAAGTAATTGCAGATATTTCTATGGATGGAGCAATGTAGTCTGCAGTAATAGGAGCAATAGTGTTACAGAAATGTTGTTTTTATTTTATACATGAAGCAGTGTTATGTTAAAACATTTACACTAAAACGTGTTTTGGAGTCAAAATATAAATAATTGACGTACATTTACTGACAGAGTGTCTCTTAGTGGGTTAGAGATTTTATTAGTATGATCATCAAAAAACTGAGACAGATTTCTTGTTTTCTGACTAAAAGTTATTTTATAGGTGTTCTATCAGTCATGGGTGGAACATAAACTTGACAAAAAGTAAGTAAATTTGTTTTTGGTTGGTTATTTCTTTACTGTAACAATGATTTATAACAATAAATCATATACTACCGGATTTTTTTTTCTTCTTAAATGGCACCACATCTGTTAGAAAAAAGTATGTGTGAGTATGTCAGCCAAACCTCCAAAGTTTATTCTGCTGTTGACTCTTGCTTGGTGGTGTTTATTGGACTAAATAATTGAAGTCTGAAAAACAAGGCATATTGGCAATTTGACAAGTTATTTATTTAAGTAGTACGTGAAAGAACAATCCACAGCCACAAGAGCCTGGCTCCTCCTCCTCACATTGTTTAACAGCTTGGTCACACACTGCAGAGGAACAGTGTCCCTTTCTTAACCCAATTTGTCTCAAATCAGCTGATGTGGCTGTGCTGGTCACTCAGGAATTAACATCGCGCCCAAGCTGATCCTACAGGTTTTCAGTGGTGTTATGGTCCCATTTGCCGGCAGGCCATTTCAGACTCTCCATTTCCAATTTCTGGAGATAGTCTCTGCTCTGCAGAGGTGAGTGTTCTTGGAAAATAAACTCTGGTCCAAGACTGAAAGAATGATGTTTCAAGCCTTGTTCTTTCATTGATGGAGGTGCCTCCCCACCACAGAACACTAACAATGAAAAGCTGGTACTGGGACTCACTCTAAATGATGCTGCAGACTTGGTTTGTGGAACACCAGACCCTATCCAGATCAGGCAAACAAGGCATGAAGCAAACATCAACTTAAACACTCTAGCTGGGTCCATGGTAAATGGTTTGAACTTATATAGCGCCTTATCAAGTCCACTTGGACCCCAAGGAGCTTTACACTTCAGACATTCACCCATGCACACACACACACACACACACACGCACACGCACACGG
>NW_013952420.1:365793-368054 GCF_001266775.1 Austrofundulus limnaeus
CCCCCCCCCCCCCCCCCCCCCCCCCCCCATGCTGACAATCAAGAGCCAATCAGGCACCTGATTGTCAGCACCTGGGGTAGCAGACGCTGCTACTGTAAGGCTGGATTTTCCCCTTAAGATCTTCCATGGGTTAACCAAAGACCCAAATGTCTCTCCAGTGGGTAGGGATGGGTACCGAATTCGATACTTTTTTAAGTACAGACCGAATTCTGTCAGTACTACCGAGAACCTGTTCACGTAACATCAAACGTTACCATTTTTTCGGTACCTAAATGCATCATTGTGACCGTATTAGTGTAAGAGTGATGAGTTTTCCATGCTTGTCCTGAACGCAGCATTGTGCAAGAGCGTAATGATGTCAGCAGCCGCTGGTTCAGTAAACAGAGTTCAGTCTGAACGTAGCTTGAAAGTGTCAGCCTCACAGCTCACAGCTCCTAAACTCACTGAACAGATCGCCTCTAAATTATCTGGTGGATTAATTATCTTGTGAGCACGACGTTTGCTTGCTCAAAGTAAATAAAGTACCACCACTTTCTTTATTTCATCCACCATTAAACAGAGACCGGCAGAGGAAAACAACAGAGGTGCTTCCCGACAGTCTGAACACGTCTGACCTGAAAGAGCAGAAGCAGCCAACTTGAAGTGTTGGAGCGTTTTGGATGTTCAAAATATCGCTGGAATACCTTTTATTAATTTTAACTCCATCCTCTTTTGCTTATTTGATTTAAACTTATTTGCCTTCCATGGACCTCCATCACATAATTTTTCTAGTGGGGAAATGACATCAATAGAAATATGTGGAGCTGGATTTTAATTTGTGCAATAAGACAAAACAGTCTTGTTGTTTTCAACAGTTTTCACTTTAAATAAAAAAGTTACACAACTGATGTTACAATACAAAGAGTAGGATGTTGTCTTGATATTTGTTAATTTTATATATTGAGAAATATGTTAAATAAATAAAGTTTATTATTAAAAAAAACAACACATACAAAGTACTGAAAATTAGTACCGTGGTACCAAATCGATTCAAATGTCAAAGGTACCCATCCCTATCTGTGAGGGGAGTGCATGAGAAATTAGCTTCACAAAGAAMGTATATCTTACAGTCAACAGTTAAAAAATCCAAATTCTCTAGCTTTGAGTTGATAAATTACTTTTAATGGGAAGTGCAACATCTTCAACTGAACAGAATATAAAACTGGTTACTATTTATTTATATTTATTTAGGGCGGCTGTGGCGGAGTGGTTAGGGGAGTCATCCTGGAACCAGAAGTTTGCCAGCTCGATCCCCAGTCGTTGTGTCTTTGGGCAAGACACTTTACCCACCTTGCCTACTGATGGTGGTCAGTGGAGCTGGTGACGCAGTACGGCAGCCCCGCCTCCCCCATCAGTTTGCCCCAGGGCAGCTGTGGCTACAATGCAGTTTACTATCATCAGTATGTGAATGAATGATGCATGAAAGTTGTAAAGTGCCTTTAAGGATCTCGAAAAGCACTATATAAAACTAATGCATTATTATTATATTTAAAAACCTTTTTGGAGTTACTTTCTGCAAGTTTGAATTAAATTTATCCAGTGAGACAATTTGCTAAAACTGACACACAAGCATGCACACAAAGGTGATAATGTTTAAGCACCCATTCAAGCATGGCTATTTTCATAAAACCTTCATGACTCTACGTTTCATATGGTCACTGCTGCTGACTTTATTTTTAAATATCACACATATCTCACAAAATGCTGACTTTAGGTCTTTTCTCAAAGAGAATCCACACCAGGATATTCTGCGCTCTGCTATTTTAAATTCACTGATCAAGAAGGAAAAATATCAATTTTGAGTGCCAACTTTCCACCAGTAAGGTTGGTCAAAAACAATGTCTGATTCTGGCCACCTGCAGAGCAGTCAATAAATGTATTAAAGAGTTATTGACGATATAAAGGATGTAAAGGATGGAATTCTGTTTGAAGGGTCTGTGGGTGACCTACATTTACAGAGATGGAGCCACTCCCCTGTAATCGAGGAAGAGTCTCTTCTCACCCAACTGTCTTTCACTGACTTCACTTTGACTGAGCACCGTCCAAAATTTTAAAACCATGCACATTGTTTCTTACTAATATCCAGCTTCCATCTCACCACTCACTTCATTTCACTGGTACAAATTCTGAGGTGTACCGTGCTTCTACAGAGCTGTGAATCAGCTTTTAAAATCCTACTCACACACACACACACACACACACACACACACACACACACACAC
>NW_013952420.1:368335-369952 GCF_001266775.1 Austrofundulus limnaeus
GGATTCCTATTATATTTGTGACAGTCAATGGCTTCATTTAGTAAAAAAAATAATAATCATGATCATTTTTGTATTTAACTTGCTTTGAAAAAGATTTTAAATCAGAAAAAAAAATTAGACTGTATTCGGGGGTTGACATAAGCGTTATTTAGGTTGTCCAAGATTACCTATTTTCATTTCGGACAGCCAGTTCCCACCTCAACCAAAAAAAAGGGATGCAAAAAGTTCTCTGCGACGGTTCACCTTCATTTGTAATAAAAGGTGAAGAAAACTTCCAGAAGCCAGCCAGATTCTTAACTTAACTGATGGTTCTTTCAACCAATAGAGAGAACCATAGTTAAAGTATTACACAATCAGATCAGAGCAGGGCAGGTCGTGCTGTCTGACTGACAGCGGGTGCACGCAGCCTCAAAGTCAGAGGCCCGCCCATAGAAAAAAAGAAGAAAAAAAAACAGGCAAAAATACTGTTAACCAGGCTTAATAAAGACTCAGTAATTTTTATACTTCAGGGCTCAATCTGTCTGRTCAGTTTCCTATTTTTACAAATGGCCTTGATAAAACCTGGACCAGATCAGTAAAATATGACCAAACTGCAACCTGACAGAGAACATGGCCAACAAAGGCCAATCAGTTGTTGGCCAAATGTGCACTCWGCACTAACCTTACCCTAAAATAACTGATGAACACATTTAGATTCAGCAAAACCAAAGTTGACAAAAACATGTCATAGCTCAGACAAACAATCATGTAAAACACATGAACTAGCTAAAGATTGTTAAAACATTTAGGTGCGATGCCTAATAAAGCATGAAACAGAAATAAATCTGTTTTTAAGATGTCGTTTGACTTCTTTTATTGCCTGAAGATGATTTGTTTTGTGTGTGTCTGTGTTTGTGCCTTGTATTTGTTACTTGACTGTGTGCATGTCTGTGATAAACAGATAATGTCCCTCTGCTCACTATTTATCATAGAGCTTCTCTTTGACAATAAATTACATCCCATTACCGTTCTTTGAAATATTCCTGCACAGTCTGATGTCTCAATGTGCATTGTCTAAATTATCTCTGTATTCTAAAAGATCCTGATCAAAGGACMGTCTTATTGAAGGAGCACATCTGCAGGCCTGTCTTTGGAGCTTTTCAGAAAGCCAACCCTGCTGCTAAGAAAACCAGCTCCCAGTGGATGGAGGGCTGCACTGTCCTCTGCCTCAGCGGGACATCGAACGTCTCTCTTACTTTTCAAAAGATTTCTCTGAATCCTTTCATCTCTACAACTGGCTTCAGTTACTGATTGGTCTGACAGCTTATGTGCAGCGTTAGAATGAAAGGTTGATTGTTTTTAAAGCTCAGCTTAACAACTTTATTTTATGACAAGCTAGAAACAGAACTTCTTTTTACTTTCCTGTTTCTTTGTAACCAGTGTGTTGTTGGATAAGTTGAAAAGAAGGCAAAATTACCCCTACAAGATGTTTTTGTAATTCTTTTACTTTTTTATTTTGTCAAAATCACCCACCGCTAAAAGGTGATGTTTTTGTTTGATTCAGTGATTGTGTGTCTGTATGATACCTAAGTAGAACTGAACATTTTTTCTTAATTTGCAGAAAGTAATCATTAGATG
>NW_013952420.1:372064-374609 GCF_001266775.1 Austrofundulus limnaeus
GAGCTACTAAATATTGAGTTAAGGTTGTTGTTGTTTTTTTGGTACCCAAATTTATGCACCTGCCTAATTTTGTTTAACCAATTATTGCACACTTTCTGTAAATTATATAAACTTCATTTCACTTCTCAAATATCACTGTATTTGTCCCCTATATGATATATTTTACTGATTTTTTTTATCTAAACAATCAATGATTTATAAAAGTGCATCAGGAAAATTAACGTCTGCCCAAACTTTCACACCCCACAGTAGAGTCAAACCAATTTTGGAAAGATCCATCTCTAAGAATAAGTGACCATAAAAAATCTATAGCTCTGTCAATTTTTCAAATACTGAGCTAAAATTTGGTGCAATTATACACTTCCTGGCCAAAAAAAAGTCACCACCAAAAAGGTCTAACTAATATTTCATTGGACCGCCTTCAGTTCTGATTATGGCGCATATTCGCTGTGGCATTGTTTCGATTTCAAGATGGCTGCAACAGCTAATGAACATTAGCCAACACAAAGAGGTTACAATATAGTCAGTTTCAATGAGAATCATTCTGAACACATACTATGAAAGTGACATAATGTAATACTGCATTAGATTGAACATAGCATAATTTCAACAACTACATCTCATCATATCACATCTCATTACAAGATCATCTTAGTTTAAAACTCTGGTATGAAAGGTGATATGCATTCCTTWTRGGAATGTTAGGCTTTTAATAGTTTTAAATCCTTCTTTTTCACATTTAAATCCTTCAGTTCGGGACTATATTAAGTGGAACTGCAATACTTTGGTCTGAATTCTTCWTTATTGTAACTCCACAATCATTATCTTTATCTTTGTTTTGAGGCTGTCTCTTTAAATGTGCGGCRGCTGTGGTGGAGTGGTTAGGGGAGTCGTCCTGGAACTGGAWGTTTGCCAGTTYGATCCCCTGTCCAGCCATTTCAGTCGTTGTGTCCTTGGGCAAGACACTTCACCTGCCTTGCCTACTGATGGTGGTCAGAGGGTCCGGTGGCGCCGRTGCATGGCAGCCCCACCTCTGTCAGCCTGCCCCAGGGCAGCTGTGGCTACAATGTAGTTTACCATCATAAGTTTGTGAATGTGAGGGTGAATGTCTGAAGTGTAAAGTTCTTTGGAGTCTGGAGGGACTTGATAAAGTGCTCTGTAAGTTCATTCCATTTACCATTTAAATCCAGACCCAGACCGGTTCATTCTAGTTTATAGAGGGGTTTTTAAAGCTGTGCAGAAACTTTTTATTCACAAATGAATTAATAGATGTCAACAAGAGAAGACTTGTCCATCCAGCCTTATATGTTGGAACCAGAGCCATTTTTTTTTTTGCAGTAGCCCTTTAAATGTGTCACGTTTTTGCCCGCTCTGGAGCAGGCGTCAACCTTAGAGGGTTAAATAGAGAAAGAGAGAGTAAGTCTCTATCGATGTGTCCCACTCTGAAACATCAACAAGGCTTGTTTAAGATTCCAACATCAGACATAAAAGGTACCTCTCCTAGGGGTGTGACCAGGAAGTATGGGTTTAGATATACAGAAGACTAGAGAGGAGAAGGGAGCTTCTTCTTTTTAGTGGAGCCTGGAACAGATGCTGAGCTGCTGAGAGGGCTGCTTTGTTACTGATAAGCAATGGTGCGCAGCACTAAATCAAAATTTATTTTTTAAAACAAAATTTCTAGAGTGCTAGTCAATTTATTTAGGTCCACAAGTTCAAACGCACATATGCTCAAATAACTTAGCAGATGCTAAACGTAAAGCACGTTTGTCTCAGTTCACCAGAAAACATTCTACAGTATAATCATTAGACATGTCACCACAATACTGCCAGCTAGTGGATTGATAATGTCCTTTCACAGATTGGCACGTCGTCACAGTTTTGGGAGGTGATTTGTTGAAACAGATTTTTGAGTCATGGTGTTAAAAAATAGTTGTGGATTGCTAGTTCTGCTGCTTCTTGGTCATTTYCTCATGTTTATGGTAGGGCTCCGGTAAGAAAGCAATTTTAAACTGTTTATTGTAAAACTGAAGCGATGCATTCTGGGTAGGCTACAGGACAACAAACAGGAACCCATTCATTTCAAAATAAGAGCATGAATTTAAATTTTTCCGTGTACTTCAAAATGACGTGAGACAGTGGGTTGGTGGTGAAGATGCGGTGGGTCATGAATTATAATTCCTCCCTCTACCCTCCCAAAGCTCGAGTAAGTATAAAAAAACAATACTGATGGCTGGATATTGTTTGTTTTTCACTCAATGATCAGTGTTGTGTGAAGCGTCTGCTGAGGGAAAACTTTTTTTTTTCAGTTAACGGTAGTGATGGAAAAAAAGACATCATGTGAACATCAGCTCACAATAATCAAACCAGCTTCTGTTATAGCTCTTTTAATAACTGGCTTCAGAAAAAAAAAATTTTAACAAAATAACATGATCTGTTCTGGACGTCTCCTCAGCGCTTCTCATTAACAAATACGCACGAAGTGTGTGTGTGTGTGTGTGTGTGTGTGTGTGTGTGTGTGTGTGTGTGTGTGTGTGTGTGTGTGTGT
>NW_013952420.1:375513-377729 GCF_001266775.1 Austrofundulus limnaeus
AGCGGAGCGGAGCGGAGCGGAGACGCATGTAGTATAAATCCGGGGGTTACTTTTTGGTCTTTTTTATTATTATTTATTAAATATTTATTGCCGTGGTGTCCCTCGAAGAGGAAGTACAAACTGCATACCTGAGCATGGTTCTGGCGGCAGCAGTGGAGGTGGTGGCTTCCTGCCACACAAAGAATTGTGGGAACTCTCTACTAAATGAAGCCATCACCCAGAAGGACAATCAGCAGAGTATATAGCTTTGTGAACACAATAACACCCGAGGGGTCACTGTTTCTACACTGGAGTTCCATTGTGTTGACAAGAGATGGCATTCCCCTCCAATGTTAAAGAAGAAGCTTTAACGAATTATGTGGCTACACAACATAGTGGGTTTAGACGACTCTCTCTCTTTACTTTAGACTATAACAAACATTGTCACCTTTAGCAGAGCTTCAGGTGTAAACTGTTGCTTCTGAATGTGTTCATTTGGACTAACTGTGTTACTCCTCTGTGTCCAGATGGATATTTTAGTGTAGATGGTCTAACAATTTCTCACTCAACAATAGTCATATGGGGAAACAACCAGATGTGGGCTGGGGATAAACAGTCCCAGCATTGCTTAACATTTCATTGTCAATCAGGCAAGAAAATAGAACTTCTGCACAGCTGTCTCCAGCTGTTGGCAGCTGAAAGGACAGGAGATCCATTTAATCACACTTCATTTAATGCAGTAACCTGGTCCCATATAAATAAACCACATTTGTTGACAAAAAATGTGCATACACATTTCTGAGCAACTGATCCTCAAAAATYCCTCAATGTTGTCTCATGAGACAGAAAACATGAACAAAGCCAGGAGACTCATTAAAGCTGTAGATCTGCAGGACCTAATAATGTAATTTGCATATTTCATTCCACAAGCTAATTGTGCTGGAATTGTATTTTGATCTGCTATCAATCAAAGAGCATATGCAGCACTGTGATGTTTGCTTTCCTTTGATCTCCCAAATTTTCTTGATGGTGAGATGCTTCTCTGTCAGCTGGAAATAGATCCTTTTGACTCTGAAATGTGAGACTTCATCACACTAGATGACAACGTCTACACTTTCTACAATCTACAAGAACAGGGCTGGATCATGATGAGGGGCTGTWATCTATCTTTCACTGCATCGCAATGCAAATATGAATGACTTCAAATCACTTTATTAATGTCGAACATTTGTTATTATTTCATGGTAATAACGTCCTGTACTATAATCAAAAGGTAGACATGCAGAAGAAAGTGCTCAGACTGACCACAAATACAGAGAAAGACAGTGTTGGTAAGTATTTCAGCTTTTATGAAGATAAGGGGGGAAATTACACTCATAATAGCCACGCTTTATGCATGTTGTGTACATGTTTTTACTCAGAGGAGGAGAAAAACTGACTCTGCTAAAGGTAGCATCTCTCTGAGCTCTGACAGTTGGCAACTAGTTGGGCAACGACATTCGCAAGAAGTCTCCATGTTATGACGTGTGTGGAGGTGGGCAACAGCAAAATGGGTATTGTCCTGAATAGAACTGCTCAACATATCATTGTCATTGCAAAATCTATGAGCGCACTATCAATATTACACAGGACTGCAATAAATCATAGGCTGCAGGAACCATGTATTCATGTTCTGCATGTAAATAATATTAATTCAATCCAACTAACTCTCACTAGATGTAGATGCCACACTTGGTTAGAGGATAGTGATGACAGAAGAAAAGAGGAAAAATGGGTTTACCACAGCAACCTGCTAGTTTTTTAATATCATGCAGCCAGTGGTGGGCACAGCTAACCAAAACATTACCTTCACTAACACCTAAACCACTACACTTAGTTCCACTAACAACAAAAAAAAGCTAAATTAATTATATGGCAAATATTAAAGCTAAACTGCTAATATTTAACACATTAACATTAGGCCTACCAAAAGTATGATGTGCTACARCACTCAGGTTTTGTCTTTGAACACACCCACCTCTAGTGATCAGCTCCACTTCTCTATCCCTCAGACCACAGGCTCCGACCTCAAGAGTTTCATTTTTCTAGTCAGTAACTAAACTTCAACACAGATATAAAAAAGCTGTAAGTGTCATGTGACAAACATTAGTCAACACAATGTTAGTCAACACAACTCAAAATCACACACACACACACACACACACACACACACACACACACACACACACACACACACA
>NW_013952420.1:377861-379687 GCF_001266775.1 Austrofundulus limnaeus
GCCTTTGATACGGTGAATCATGACATGCTCTACATAAACTTAGTAAGTATAACTTTTCCCAGTTAGCTATAAATTGGTTTAGGTCATATCTAAAAAAAATAGAGAACAATATGTTAAAGTTAATGGAATGAAATCTAGCCTTCAGAACTGCATGATGGGTGTTCCACAGGGCTCCATCTTGGGTCTGTTGCTTTTTTGTTTATACATTAATGATTTACCAGACAGTTGTAAGTATGCTAAATGTCAGATGTATGCAGATGACGCTATCATATATGTATCTGCTAAGACTCCAAAACAGGCAGCAGAGCTACTGAACAGGAAGATGGTGGGAGTGTCTCAGTGGTTTAAGACTCACTTTTTGACTCTGAACTGCAACAAAACAGTCTCAATGTGTTTTATAATCCACCGTGAAGTCAGTAGCAACTTTTCAATTGTGATTGATCAGAGAGAAATCCAAAAAGTGGATGAGTTTAAATATCTGGGTGTCATGTTAGATTCCCACCTTAACTTTGAGGCTCACATTAGGAAAGTGTCTAAAACCATTAAGACAAATATAAACTGTGTTTGTCTTATAAGATCATGTTTATGTAAAACAGCTGCTCAGTTGTGCCTGCATGCCATGATTCTGTCTCATTTCTCATTCTGTATCACTGTCTGGAGCCAAGCAACTCAGTCTGCTTTAAAACCTATGAGGCTGTTGTACAAACAAGCACTGAGTTTTAGATCAAAAACCATTGAAGTGGCACCACTGTAAAATACTGGAGAAATATAGATTATTGAGCTTTGACAATTTTCTACAGTTTTCTCTTTTAAAATTGWCTTAAGTGTATCAATGGTCTTGCCCCAGAGAGAACATCATTTGGTCCATGTTCCTTCTCATTTGGTCATTTAGAGGCCCTCATACCTGGAACAGTTTACCATCAGTAACAAAAATGTTGACAGATATTAAATTTTTTAATTCTCAGGTGAAACATTGGCTGAAACAAAAGCAAATACGTGAACACTGAGGAAAACACTGAGGAAAAYCAGCCTAATTTGTTGGGGTTGTTTAATTTGATATTTCTGATGCTCATTTTCATGTATTTCTTGCCACTAGTTATAGTGATGCAGTGTGAGTGTGTGTGCGTGGGGGGGGGACTGTTATTTTTTTTATTTTTAGCTGTTTTTATTTTAAAAGTCCAATCAAGGGCAAAAACCTAAAAAAAATATTGCTTTTTATCTATCTTTTTACAGGCTGGTTAGGGATCTTTTAAACAAGCCATATTGTTATACATCCTTTCACATGTATGACGTTCAAATTTCGTGCAGCCAGCACTTTCCTTTCTCAAGTTGTTACAAAAATTAATCTAAAAAAACATGTTGCTTCCTGCCCGACTCGACCAAGCTACTCCCCGCTGCCTCCAGCCTCCTCAAACCCCACTGTCAATCTGACCAATCATGTCTCTTGGGTCGTCTCCGCCCACATCAATACCTCTGCCAATCACGAGCAGGAACGTCTCCGCCCACAGGACAAAACCTACTGCAGAGACCCCTTACTCGATTGTCTGGTCTGACTGTTATTTATACAGACCAGGTGAGGTCCACCCAGCAGGTGGGCGTGGACTACAAGTTTTCAGTGTTGCGCTGCACGCGAGGGATAAACCCACTAGTGATAGCCTTAAATGGTGAAGCCTATATGAAATAGAAGCAATGGTTGCTTGTTTTTTATCATGTAACATTGTTAATTGTGCTGTCCTTGATGAAATAAAATGAAATAAAATTAAATGAATGAATGAATGAATAAATGAATGAAAAAAATATATATATAAACACACACACACACACAC
>NW_013952420.1:379742-382515 GCF_001266775.1 Austrofundulus limnaeus
TATATATATATAGGTAAAATTGGATTAATGGGGAAAAAATTTTGTTAATGGGAAACTACATCACTACATCATGGTGCATTGCATGCTGGGTAACGGCTGCCCCAGAGAAAAAACGTGTGTCTTCTTTCACTTGTGAAACAAAATCAGGAAATAATCTCCCGTACTGAATGAGCTGCAAGGATGCTAAGAAAAAGCCTAAAAACTGTTTAGTTTAAATTTTATATAAATGTGTGAGTCCTTGGATTGCAGATGATGTCACTGTGTAACCTGTGGCAGACTGATTGATAGGCAATGCTCACAGCACAACTTTATGAAGAACATCACTGCTGCATGTGAAAACATCAAGGATGTAATGAAGCATATGGTAAGATTTTTGGCAGTAAAGAAAATAACTATTAATTTAGTGTTCAAGTCCAAGAAAAATTCCTAAAAATTAGTTCTGCTAATTGTGATTGAGCAGAACTGTGCCCACCTGCGTGCAGTCCTTGTAGAGGAAAATGGTAAATGGACTGTATTTATATTATAGCACATTTTTATCCAACCAGGACACTCAAAGCTCTTTACACTACAATCTGTGCCCTCATTTATCCATTCAAACAGCACTCTACTAAGTCTCTCTGCAAATCTAATCTGAATAAATCAATCTACAGAGACTAAACAGTGCTTTTAAATCACATTCATACACTGACGGGACACATCAGAGGCAGCAGGGGTTCAGTGTCTTGCCTACTGGTGCTGCTCTAACCACTCAGCCACAGCCGGAACACTGGGGACCAACAGAACACAAGAAAAATTTAGAAAGTAAACATAAAAGAACAAACAAGAGCAATAAACCCCAAAATAACAATACAGAATCTGATTAAAGAGGTAAAAACAAAAAACAATCTTATCTTAACATATCTTATCTCACCTCATCTCATCTCATCTTATCTTCATACCCACTTGTTAGTGTGACAAAATCAAGGTGGGACGATGACATCATTGTACCAAAAATTTGTGTTTAGGCTGTCCACACAAGAACATAAATGTTAAAAAGTTTTTCTCACTCTAACCTGCATACAACAAATATCACCTCTTGAACCAATGTTTCCATGTAGATGAAAGGCTTTTTTTTTCGTTCTTTCTTTTTTTATTTATTTTATTTTATTTTTTGCATTTTGACAAAACACTGATCTTGTGTGGACGATCGTCTTCTTTTCTACAAAAATTGTTCCATGATGCAGTKTAGACTAAAATATATTTATCATTTAGGTCTGAAAAAAATTTTTTACATTGAAGTGATTATGTATGCATGGAGATAGGCTGATGCAACAAGCGCTTACAATATCATTTCAGAAGCTTAAAATTGAATTATATTGTAAATTTACATAACATGAGTTCTTTAATTATACCTTAGATGTTAGGTGTTTCATGACTAATTAAACTGACTGAACATAGTTGATAAATTCAACCCTTCAGGCTTACAACGTCTCTCAATTCAAACCATATTGTGTGAATAAATGTAAGAAGTAAATTGCATCATTTATTCAGCATTAAGTGTATTCAGAAACTAAAGGGCCTCAGTAATTGTGGAATACAGAAACATATCAGTTGAGATTAAGTATTTAAAGGTTTAGGCTGTTCTCTGCAGAAATGGATTGTTTTTGTCCGTCACATTCTCATTCCTTCTGTTTGTGAGGATCAGCCAGGGAGAATGGGATGAACTCTCTAAAGCCAGGTGTGCAAAATGTGAAGAGATTTATCAAAGAAGATGGGAAGCTACTTCTGCTGAAGAGGCTTCTACAATAATCTAAACGGAGAACCTAAAATGTTTCTCCTTGTGAGAAAAAAAGTTTTTATATTCCAGGCTGAGGGAGGGGGAAGGGAAAAAGCGTGGAAAAGTCTGGAATGTCTTCCCCCAAAAAACAGTAGGTAGGAAGCATTAATCAAAACCAAAACCTTGACATAGAGGGAAGGCATGCCAAGTTTTGAGGAGGTTAGATTGTTAGAAACACAATTAGGAGCTGATTGCTGACTTAGCTTCACATGAAGCACAAAGACTGGAGAGCAAAGTGGAGCCAACTGGAGACAGAAAGGCAAAAAGAACAGACTGCAGCACAGCTTCCTGCTGACAGCATCAGTCCAGGACCATGTGTTGAGAAACATTCAGAATAAAGAAACAAGACATTCTGGTCTACATCCTGATATCTGCATGTCTTTGTTTTCACTGTGGCGTGTTGGAGAGTTTGTGTGAAATCCTCACTTCTTTTCCAACAGTGTCACCTTTGTCTCTTAAATCAGAGATTCTTAACCTATGGGCCGCAACCAAATTGTGGGCCATGAGCGCCACCTTGAGGGCCTCAAAAGAACAACAGTTTTTAACTTTGGGCCACAGAGGGCCGTGGGACTGCATTGATTTTGAATGAGGTGCAATACACTTTCTCACCACTAGTAGCAGTAGTGCACCACTCAGATGTTTAACAACTTTTTAAATATGTAGAAGAAGAAMCTTAGAAACCTGCCGAGAATGGAAAACTATTTTAAATAAAAAGTAGAAACAAAAATGAAAGTAACTCATGAAAAAACACCAGTTTGTCACTAATATGAAGAGCAGCTTCTGTTTTTACCAGGCAATATTTTAAAAGTTCAAAACATGATCAAATACAGTTGCAGATAAAGCTATATTTTAATTTGCACTTTAAATAAATTTTTGTAGTTTATTTAAAAAAACATTTGAATGTATTTTAAAGAAATTTTTAATTTGTCAAAAAGCTGTTGTTACTGTTATTGTTTG
>NW_013952420.1:382725-386844 GCF_001266775.1 Austrofundulus limnaeus
GTGTGTGTGTGTGTGTGTGTGTGTGTGTGTGTGTGTCTGTGTGTGTGTGTGTGTGTGTGTGTGTGTGTGTGTCAATAAGCCTGAGTGGTCTGTTGACAGTCCTTTGTATTTGTTCAAATAATTGTTATGGGCAGGTTACAATATAAAAATGTTTGTTATCATCATGTCTTGTGATTATTTGACAGGAGTTTTACTTTTAAACTGTAAGTGTTTTTAATTTAGTTATGATAGTTTAGTTGTGATGTAAATACAACAAAAATTAAACCAACGTTTAGAATAATCATCATTTTGATCCATACATTGGTAATGTCTGACTGGGCCTTGTGCCTCTTTATGTTCAACAAATTGGGCCTCGAGGTCAAAAAGGTTAAGAACCCCTGTTTTAAATCATCTGATGCAAAGGTGTCCCGTCCTGATGGACAGCAATCCTGCATGCTTCACTTTTTTCTCTGCTCCAACAAACTGACACAAGTTTGAATCTCGTCTTCAAGTTCTGCAGAAGCCAGTTAATCACATATGCATGCCAATAAGGCAAACCTCTAAAACATGCAGAACAGATCAGATAACAACTGTTTACAGATTTTTAGAAAATTTGCTCAGGCACCAACGAAAGTTCTACAAAATGAGAAGTCTATGGTGGAGTGGTTAGGGGAGTCGTCCTGGAACTGGAAAGTCACCAGTTCGATCGCCCGTTCCAGCAGTTTCAGTCATTGTGTCCTTCAGCAGGACACCTCACCACTTGCCTACTGATGGGGACCGGTGCATGGCAGCCCCGCCTCTCAGTGTGCCCCAGGGCAGCTTTGGCTGGAGCTTGCCACCATCGGTGTGTGAATGGGTGAATGCCTTAAGTGTAAAGCACCCTGGGGTCCAAGTGGATTTAATAAGGTGCTACTGTATATAAGTTCAAGCCGTTTACCATACACAGATTTATAAAAACTGTTCTTTATTCCCATATAAAACGCATCATTTTTTGTTGTTTAATGAATTACAGGGATGTGCTACACTTTGACATTTTTACTGGAGGTTTAGAGGAAAACAAAAGAAAAAGAAATTCACAATGATGCACAAGACCAAGGCTTGCAGACTGATGAAAACATTTATTTCTTATCATGTATGTAAGTCACTTTAAAAGTCAGAACAAATATTTAGCAGTTTTTTTATTATTTTAAAGAGGACCTATTACCAGAGTTGCACATAAGTGGTGCGCAGGTATGCCTGGGCGGTCAAAAAAATAAAAAGCGCACCAGATGGAATGTCACGAAGCTCATTTGCCTATCTGAGATTGAATCTGATTGTCTGTCAAAACAAAAGTTAGCAGGGCTCTAGAGTGCGACCACTTTGGTCGCAAATGCAACGTGATTTCTTTAAAAAATAAATAAATATTTTAAAAATCCAGCCGCAGTGGTTCGTTGTTCGGTGCTCACCAAGCCTCTTAGGACAGCGGGACCCTGATATAAAGATAAAACTGAGACACTGCCTTCAACAAATCAGACGAAGTCCAGAGCAGTTTCATCCAAACACAGCAGAGTAGGGCGGGACTTTCAGTGAGAGCATGTTTGGTTAAAACAGTGGCTCTGGGAGCAGACAGGCACCCACAGAGATTTTCGAGGCTACAGCGGTCGGTCCTGGGTCCTCCTGCACTTTGCTCCTGAACTACCAGAGACTTTGGTCTGTAACACCTAACTTTATATTAAATGTATGTTCAGAATGTTGTTGTTGAACAGATCTGTCCAACTCTGTGTGAGTGACTAACTCTCCTCCAGATGAGAGACTTATGGGAGCGCGTCGCTGTGTGCCGAGGCTGGGTCTGTCTGTGAGGTGCACTGTTTACAGAACATTTGTTTGCCCCATATTAAAGGAAAGATGATTCTCTGTTTAACACCCCAGTCAAAAAAATAATAATTATACAGTATACAGCAGGCATGTCCAACTCAAGGGCCTCCTGCAAGTTTTAGATTTGTCCCTGCTTCAACACAGCTGATTCAAATAGATGATTTACCTTCTCAGTTTGCCATCAAGGTCTGCAGAGGCCCACTAATTAAGCACTTCTTTGGTTCAGCTGTGTTGAACCAGGGCAGCACCTGAAACATGCAGGACTTTGGACACCACTGGTATACAGTTTATTAAAAAATATATATAAAAACGACTTGCCATGTTCTCTAGGTGGGTTTTAAATGTWATTTTAATTTATCATAAAGATCCACAAATTTCATTCACAATTTTATCAAAACACAAGGTTCTTGATTTGCTAAACTTGTTTATATTTAGGACCATACTGTGACACAACTGCTCTGGGATAAATGTAATTTATTAAGTGATCAGATACGAAGAATAAATAATTACATGAGCTGAAACCATCTAAATAGTTTTATCTTTTTCAATAAAATAGCATTTTAAAAAAGAAATCAGTCTAACAAATAAAACATTTGAATGTTTTAAGTTATTTTGCTCTGTGCAAAAGACAGATATTTGCTGCTTGGTCTGGAGAGTGTGGAAATCTGGTTTAACCAAGGCTGAAGATGCAGAATGTCAAACAGGAGCTGTCCATCTGAGGGACATGTTAGTCTAAAAGACATTTAACCATGAAATGTTCAGTTTGTGATGTTTATATGACATACACACAGCCCCTCGGCCACTTAGCTAGTTTACAAAATTTCTGCAGAGTAAAAGAATAAAATAAAAACTTGTTGGACTGATTTGGCATGATGTCCTGAGACGTTGCAGCTGATAGGAGTCATAAAACAGAACAGGGGGACGTTAGATGACCTGACACTCCTCTAGATAAATGTGTTAAATGAGTGAAGGAAAATATGAGCACCAAGCAACAACCCTAGGTTCTCCCCTGAGAACCAGACCAAAATTTTTATGTGCAACCCTGCCTATTATGGGGGTCCTAGAACAAGTTAGGATACATCTGTGGTCTATACAAAACATGTTCATTTGATTCAAGCACCCCACGCTGTGTAGCTACCCCAGGAGAGAGCAACAGACTGGTGCCTGGAGAGGCAAATGCACTTCCCTAGGCTGGAGTGATGGGAGGGAGAAGGCGGTCAGTGCTCGGCAGCACAGGGGGAAAAGCGAGCAGCACAGACCATCATTGCTTTTTCACTAGGCGAAGGGGAAACACCAAAGTGGCTTCCCTCCTCAGTAGTCGATCCCAGCAGTGCAGTCAACATTATTTTGTTCTAAATGACACATCATGTTCATACTGAAGCAACACATCACATACTGCCATCATCTGCAGGTTTGTGAGGAACAATAGGAACAGAAGATTCCTTTCAGTAGAAAGTTATTGGGTAAATTCTGCTGGTATTATTTTCCAAAGTAGAAAATTGGTAAAATTATTTACACAAACTAAAACTTTCTTTGGCAATATTGCTAGAACACTGCCATCAAAAATAAAATTAAATAAAAATAAAATGAAGCCACRCATCTCTGTTCTCCAWGACTGTTGTAAAATCAGCAGAACTAACAYAGCTGTCCTGTGAAGAAGTGGGCGGAGTCTCTGCTTGGGTTACCAGGTGAGGGGCTGGGCTCACCTTGGCGTTGTTGGGTCACTGGGATTGTGATGTCACTATCCCAAGGTTTTGGAAAATGCTTTTATATTTTTCAAACGGTCCTCTCTTTGAAATCTACTTCAGCAGACTTTTACCTGTCTTCTTTTCCACTTGAATCCCTTCACGGTAATGGTATATATCACGGTAGAAATTATCATAAAAAGCAAAGATAATGTAATTTTTAGAGCTTTGTTTGCAGAAAACTGTAATCATAATCAAAGCCAGCATTTTTGCTATAGTGCAAATGAACATAACAGAAGTACAGAAGAATGTTATATATATATATGGCAGAACAGTTTCAACAACAAATAAAAACATTTCTCAAATTTTCAACAATATCAAAATAAAGTGGATGTTATAACGAGTACTTCAAGTAAAGTTAGTCATCTAGACAAAAAACAATTCAATGTTGCCTAAAATGTTATAGTGTGACAGGACCTTAAGCTGCATTTAGTCCTGCCATAAAACAATTTCAGATAACTAGAATATACGCTCACCGGCCACTTTATTAGGTACACCTGTCCAACTGCTCGTTAACACTTAATTTCTAATCAGCCAATCA
>NW_013952420.1:388469-402416 GCF_001266775.1 Austrofundulus limnaeus
TGTTTTAAAACACAATATTCCTTCAATTATTTTTTTGAATATTTTGAACTCCTGCTCAGTTGTCTCTTCACTCGCAGCCCTGTTGACACAGGTGTGATGACGTAACTGACAACAGGATGGTAGAGGGTAAATTTCTACTGTAGGCCAACTTCTTACAGTTTCTACCATCTACCACATATACCACACAGCCCTACTTTTAGCTATTACTTTATTTATTTTAGCTTTTAGCTCTTGCTTTGTCAATTTTAGCTTTCAGCTACTAGTATGTTACTTTTAGCTCTTGCTTTGTTAATTTTAAGAGGAACCTACCCAAAATTAACTTATTTTAGCTGATAAACTATCTAGAATGTGTCTAAAATGTTATATACAGTAGTACTATTTCTGTGCTAATTTTGACGTTTTTGTTCGTTTTTGTTCAAATCTGCAATATTTGGTCTAAAAACGTCTTTTTGCCGCTCATATGGGTAGAGCAGTGGTACTGCAGGCTAATTTGCATATTGGTTAACGGCTCTCCACGGTGACGTGTCTTCTCCACAGTTTCGTCACAGCAGCTGTGTTCTGGTATAAAAGCCTCTCTCTAAGACACGCCCCTGCAGCAGTCAGAGGGTGGAACAGCTAGCATAGCATGAGCGTCTGTTACAGCTTCGTATTTGCATGGTAGTGGCGAACATCACTTGAACACAATCACACACACAGACACACAATGCCTCAGCAACACAAGGCATCATATACCGCTGAATCAACCTTTGAACCAGCAGCTCGGTCTGATAAGACTTTAGCTCCACTGAGCTCCACAGCCTGACTCTCCTTCAGCCTCGGGTGAGGAGAGGAAGAGGGGGCTGATGCCACAGTGTTCAGGACAGAATGAAAGGCGGACAGATGAAGCTCAGCCTGCTGTACGTCCAGCAGAAGCAGGAAAACAAGAATGTGTGTTTAGAACTCCGGCACACAGCGGGAGGAGGAAAAAGACAGCGCAGTGATTGATTGACAGCTGAATGTCATCGATMAGTTCGTCATTATTAAAATTTAACAAGCAGYTCCTGTCGAACAGGATGCGAACTTCAGTCAAATAAGACCTGAACTTTTTTATTCCTGATCTAAATTAGTGATCTTGTGAGCAGAGCGAGTGCAGCGCAGGGTTTTTTTCTGTCAGGCTGTCGGAGCCACTCCAACTCTGCTGTCCGGGGCTGGTGTGGTCTGGGTCGGACAGAGACCAGCCGAGGCTGCGGTAAAGAGCTTCGTGTTCTGAATGATCCAGGGAGACGACACAAGTCAGTCCCAGACTGAGCTGACTTGTTCATTTTAAATGAAATTATCACAAATCATTGTGTGTGTCATGAAACCTTGCGTTTTATAAAACATAATATGTTTAGAACGATCAGAAATGTTAGCTTGTCAAATTAAGCCTTGGGGCGGAGTTATCCTTTCACATGGGGGTGTAAGATACACTTTAAGCTTTTAGCTATTTCTTTGTTAATTTAGCTTTTAGCAACAGTTTTACTGACTTTAGCTTCTTGGTATGGTCTTCCTAATTGCAGCTTTTGAATTGCATCTGCTTTGCTGGTTTTAACTTTTAGCTCTGTTAAACCAAAACATAAGCTCAGTTCATTTTAGCTTATGTTTTGGCTTCCGTTCTGCTTTCTGCTGTCATTTTTCACTCAACATTCAATCTGCAGGAAATTACAGGAAATTTAATGTTTTTTTTAAGTTTGTCTCGTTTAATTTGGTTAATTTTTTAAGTTATAAACCTGACAAGAGTTGGATTTTTTTTCACTCATGCAGTTTTTTTACATCTTATCTAGGAACGTGTAGTAAAAATGTTAGGGTGACTGGTGATACAATCATGAAGTGTTAATCTAGTGCTTCAATAAAAAGTTTGGACTTTTGGTACATAAAAATGTAGCTTAGCTTATTTTAATATGCAGCTCCTAAAAATCTACAGCAGCTGAATGATTTGGAGTCTGATCACAGGAACTGTGTAATGTAAATGAAAAACCCACTGAGCAGACAGGCTACTGTAGACACAGCATCTTCTTTAAGATCCATATGTGTGTGCTCTAAGCCAGCCAGGGTGAATGTCATTGCCATCTCTGGTGCACTACCGAGCTGAGAAATAATCTGATCACTAAGCAGACAGAAAGTAGAGAAACTCTACAAAGACTGCAAAAAACAAAAGCAAAGCAGAGGAGAAACGAGACCACAGTACGACTTTGAACTTGTCTGACAAACAACAGAAGGACATCAGACAGAGCGTAAAACTGCACAGCAGAAGAAACCTGCAGCACTGACGAGTGTTTGCTGCGCCTGAAGGAAATCAGGAGGTCKGAGAAAAGTGCTTGTTGGCAGAACAAACGTTCAACAAGTTTATTGTTTGGTCATTTTCTGTTTCAGGGCTGAAACATGTTGTTCACTCAAACACCACTTGTGTTTCAGGGTGTGTTTGGATTCTGTTTTATTGCTGCTATTTCTGCCAAAAAGAAATCCCTAAATCAAAGGAAGAAATGCCCCCCCCCCCCCCGGTATAGATTATCTCAATCTTTAAAAATGACTGATATCAGGAGGTCTGGTTTTTCCATCAGACTGCATGTTGATGATGGACACCCACACAGGCAGGTCCAGGACCACCACAACAATAATAATTATAGGATAGAACTCGATGTCAACTGTCGCTGATGTCCCCTGTCGCTTTTCAGTAGTGAGCAACTGTTAGCAGTTTTGTTGGAATCATCACAGACCTTCATTATTTAAATAATCTCATAAAATGATGGGTGGCTAAAGTGATCCTGTCCAACTACTAAAAAAATGTGTTGAGCAGATTTATTTGATGATGCACACAAAATTTGGTGCAGATCTGATGATGTATGTGTGATTTAGAGCTAACCATGTGCAAACAGCGAATGCTWCTGTTGACTTGTCCTAAATTCATCATGTACAAAATGCATAGAATAAATTCCAAAGAGTACAAAAGTCATTTTCACACATGCAGGTGTAAAACATTATTGTTTAATTGTTGTAAAAAGCACTTTACTTTTAACTCTCTAGAAAGGCTGCATAAAAAACGAATGTCTGGAGTTTTTATGTTGAATATTTTTCTGGACTGGAACTGAACAGAGAATGCAGATAAACCTCAATGTTTTTGGTGCAAGATATTCCAGTTGGGTAGAAGTTACACGGGAAGAACAAAGGTATATTTTCCCTTGTCACAGGATGATGGATCCTGGTGAGAAGAGGGAGCCATTGTATTCACCACCAGGTACATTGGTGGAGTCAGGGGGTGGCTAATGGTGTCCTTGACCACCATAAATTCATATTTGGCCACCCAAACAGCCACCCCAATAAATAAAGGAAACTATACTTTTAAACAATATAAAAAGTAAAAGGCATAGTTTCTTCAAACAACTGGGGTGGCTGATTCACACACACACACACACACACACACACACACACACACACACACACACACACACACACACACACACACGTGTCCACCTGTACATGTGGGGACATTCCATTGACTTCCATTACATTTCTACAGCCTAACCCTGACCACAAACCCTAAGGCTAACCTCACAGGTACCTACCTGACCCTAAAACTAACCTAAACTCAGTTCACACCTTGGTCCTAAACCCAACCTTCAACCCACCAATGGCATTTAAACCAAATGGGGACTCGACTTTTGTCCCCAAATGCACCAGTAGTCCCCAAATGTAGGCGTTTTGTCTTAAAATTGCCCTCAAATGTCACCAGAAACAACCCCCCCCACGCACACACATACATGAAGCTCTTAGTGTTTGTCCAGCTTCTTGTGCTATTTCTTCCTGATGTTACAGTCACTTTAGGTCTCTATATCTATCACCGATGCAGTCTTCTATTGCTTATTGTCTACCACAATGTCTGATTGGTTAGACATCATCTGTTTGTCAGTCTGAATCTAGAAGCTCCACAGAATCTTAGCTCCTTTAAGCAGGGAGCATGGTCGCTCAGCAGCCGACCGGTCGACGCACCGTCACATGGTTGTTCGGCGTTCGTTTTTGTACTGACCTTTCATAGTTCCTGAGACACCCCGTGCAGAGCTCCTGGGAAAACCCCTCCCGCTGCAACATACGTCACTCATGGGATTCCTTCCCCGGGGAGTRCAATGCGAAAAAAATAAAAGTCTGCGGCTCGTCACTTGATGTTGTTTTTCCACAAACTGGTTCGGGATTAAGCTCCCAAGTTTTTATTAGTCAGATTCCACCGTGAAAAATGTCTGTTTTATACCGTTTTATGAGTTTTTGGCCATTTGACTATCTTTATAAATTACTGCTTCCTGGTACAACAGTCGGCTCTGGAAGTGATCGCTTTTTTCTTTCTTTTTTTTTTTTTCTTTCTGTTTTTGAAGCAAGTGGTTGAAGCAAATGCAGCGTCTGGGCAGCACAAACAAACACTCCCACAAACTTCTGACCAATCACACCATATAGTTCGTATGTGTTCTTATGTGGAGGGGGTGAAAAGTTCGACCTGCGGGTTGTGACAAGAAGTACCGAAATGTCGGCAATGCGAATAGAAGTGACACAATTTTCATCATAAAACTGCAACAGTTCGGCACGATTTTGGCAGTTCGGCAGCAGCATGCTGAAGCCTTTATTCTTCACCATTCTTGGTGGCGTCTCCCACTTTAACGCTGGGATCTCCAGTCCACACTCAGCACAGATGATCCTATATACAGTATTATTCCAACTACTATTTATATGTACATATTAGAGGTACAATAATACATGTATCTGTATTTTTGTAACCATGAATGCATGTAATGTATGTATGTGTATATATGTACAGTATATGTATTAGGGGTGGGAATCTTTTACTCTCAAGATTCGATTCTGATTTTTGGGACCACGATTCGATTCAAAATTGTTTTTTCATTCAAAGCTGATAATGTGAGCCCATTTGTCGTGTTCCCAAAGTGCTTCATCTTCATTATGCAAACCTTACACACCTCACTCAGGTCAAACTCAGACTCATTCAGTAAAAAACAAAATGACCCTAAATATTTGCATTCAATGAAGACAGGGCCAGTTGAATCTCTCTCTCCTCCAGTTYTGTAGTTTCCTCTTTGTTTTGGTGCTTTCTGCGCCTTCATATGTTCCAGAAGCAGCTGCGTGATGACGTCACGATGTCCTATGTAGTTACAAAATGGAGGCTGCCAGCCATTGGATTTTCTTTAATTTTTTATTTATAAAAATCGATTTTGGTACATTTTAAATCGATCCTGAATCTTTGTAAATGAGAAACACAATTCGGATGTAAAACGATTTTTTGGTGCACCCCTTATATGTATGTGCATATGGTCATGTATACACATGTATATTTAAGTTGTATGTATGTATGTGTACAGTAGATATATTTATTTTTTGTATACTGAGAGTCATTGAATAGGGTAGGTAAGTACAAGCCTTGGCCTACTCCGTTTTTGGTAAAGTATTGATTTGTAATTGAAAAATAGTTTTGTTTTTTTCTTTTTATTGTAATGTAAATTTACCAAAATAAACCTAAATCTGAAAATCTGAAATCTGAACCGTTCAATACAATGATTTAGGTTCAATATACAATATGTATGAAACAATACAGATTTTTTATTTTATTTTATCAACTTGTCTTCTGAAGATGCTCTGTGTTGAAGGCTCAGTGGTTCTGTGTTCGACTACCTCACTTAGGCTGCATTGTCGAACGCAGATCCATTGAGAAACTTGCTGTTTCAGCAACATTTAACTTAAAAACTGTACTTTCGGGGTTAAACAAATGTTCATAATTAATTTAACTAAATGACAAGTTAAGGAGGGCATGGACAGTTGTCTTTTTTGTATCGAAAAAATATTGACCCATGAGCCTAAATATAGAACCGAACCCAGGCCTTTTTGGATCTACAGCTCAGACATACATCACAACAGAAACATCATTCATTATTCATAGGTCACATGAAGTTGGACTTTACATGGCTGAACTGGTATTTTAGTAACTATCACAATTTTAATTAACTGCAGTTTAGATTTTATGAATCAGCAAAAAATTTCAAATCTTTTGCAAATCAACTCTTATTATTACCACAACTTTTCTGTTACAGATGCAGTTTATCTACCAAAACAGACATCTTATTCTTCTTTTCATTCAGTGTTTCTGTCACTGCTTGTGGTTTTCAATCAAATCCTCCAAAACATAGAAACATAAAAATTCACATATGTGAACATCTTTCTCTGACACTGAGTTTTAAAGACTTTAAGATCTGACTGTGTTTTCACAAAACCATTTGTATGAAACAAACCTTTTTGGTCAGTGCTTCTCTAGTCGGGGAGTGACACACACAGGTGCATGGTTACCAGGGTGTCCACAATGAGCTACTGGCAACAGCTTTAAACGTTTCTTTTGATCCTGGTTCTGTTTGCACTTCGTATAGTTTATCAATCATAATGTAGGCAGTTTTTCTTAGTTTAGATAATCACAAAGTTAGACTAGAGGCAGCAGCAGGATTAAAACTTCAAAATTTCTCATGGTGCTTTCTACTTTGATTATTCAGGTAAAA
The DNA here is from genome assembly GCF_001266775.1 of Austrofundulus limnaeus. Classification (NCBI taxonomy): domain Eukaryota; kingdom Metazoa; phylum Chordata; class Actinopteri; order Cyprinodontiformes; family Rivulidae; genus Austrofundulus; species Austrofundulus limnaeus. The sequence continues at coordinate 395,030 of NW_013952420.1, forward strand.
TTTCACTAGTTAAAAGGTGTTACAGCCCTGTTTAGTCAGCTTTAACCGAACTCTGGTTCGTTTATCTTAATAAGTCCAGTTCATTTGGGGAGTTGTGAATGTGTAATTGAAGTCTGATGTGGACCAAAAAAGCTGGTCTGCCTAAAAACAGAGGTATTGGTTTGGATAAAGTGAACTGTGGTGTGGTTCAGTGCATGTATTAATGACAAGCATACTATATTAATTCTGAGTAATAAGAGTAATAAAGTTACTCATAGCTTGTAAATACCTCGTGGACGTCTGTAAAAGGCGACCATCRCCGCTGCAAAGTTGGACGCACTCCTACAAAGTGCACTCCGCCTCACACGGAGCCGGCTCAGCCGACTTGTGTAAAAAAAACAGCATTCWCCATGGTTCTGCTCATCTTCCTCTCATGTTCATTGTTGAAGAGTGTTTGCTTGACACATTTGCCAAAGACAAACRAGAAATTCCACAACTTCTACAGCCAATTTTTGTTTATATTTTGTGAAGAAGGAAGTTATGCTGAGTGTCTTCTTCAGAGGTTTTTGTGTTGTTTTCTCCAGCAGTTCTTGGTACAGCACCACCACAGGTGAGGAGGTGAACAAATGTTGCAATTTTGGTCTCCAATCTAACCGAGTCTACCAGACTATCAGATGTGAAAACACCTTTAGTGGATTACATAATGCTTTGATCTATTAGACAAATGTGTACATTTGTGATTTTTGAGGAATTTAATTATGGCCAAAGCAATGTTGTGTGATTAATGGTTGACCTTTACATTTGACCATCAATTTTTTATCTATTTAACAAAGAGATGTTTGTACTACATGTGATAAATTTCAACCAAGTAGACCGAGATACAATATTCACAATAGAGTATTYAGGTCTTCAGCCAAGGTGGTCATTAAAGTTAAAAAGCAGACAGAAATCTGAGTTTTATTTGTCATTGAAAAGAGGACCTGGATAASAGAAATGGCCGTTCTGAGAGTGTCATTCCTCAAGTTTTGGCTACAGTCTCTGTTTTCCTCTCACTTCCTCCAACACAACACAAATGTTCGCTTTCCTGCCAAGGCGAAAATAAGGCCAAACAGGAGCATCTGCCCAACRAGGCACTGAGCCATATTTCCATGCTTAGCTAAGCAAGCTCAGCCAAATCCATGTTATCAATAACAAATAGGACAGACATAACAAATTATCCATCCCTCAGTCCTYCACATGCGCTTTACACACAAACTCACTTGGGTAACCAGATTTTATTTTGAAATTCAATCATTTCTTTGCACTGTCCTGATGCATCTCAGTAATCCAGGTGGAAAATTCAAAACAAAAAAATAAGTAGTTCCTCTGGACGGGTTCTTCTTTAATGAAACATTTTGTCTCTCCTCCAAGAGACTCTGAGAGGAGTATCAGGTGAGCTCAGCCTTCGAAGCTCCACACGGTGGACAAACAAGTTTGTTCACATGTAAAGAGGACCATCAGCCTAACAATAGATCATTAGTGCCTTGATTAATTCTAGGGTTTCCCCTACATATAAGCTGTTTTAATACTTAAACTTCTGATGAAATCTCCCAAAAGTTAACTTTATTTTGATACTAAGATTTTTAAGTAGAGTTTGTAAATTCTGAGATTCACTAATTTACATTTCAGCATGGTATTTAGAGCAAAAACATCTGAGAAAACCTCTTGGGGCTTAAGAAGTTAAAGTAAAAAATGTTAAATATTAACAAAAAATTCCAYCTGTTTTTCAATTACTATATTAAATACAGTTTATAAGAATATATTGAAAGGTCTTTTGCCATGCTCATCTTTCTGATCTGTCAAGTTTTAGATTTGAAAATAAAGGAAATTTTAAAGTACCCACTGTGAAACACATCCCAACCTGGCTCCATTATGCCTACATTTTAAGACAGGTGTACAAGAAATCTAAAATAGCCACTTGTGAACCACTTAAAATTAAATTAGGTGATCAGAATCTGATAAATATAACTTTGACACTCAAATRCTGTGGACATTCTTATAATAAAGCCTAAATGAAAACAGAAAAGGGAATTAAAGCACATTTATTTATTTATAAATTTGCTGTCCCATTTTTAGAGATATTTTTTGGCAAGAATGTCTTTCATTTTGCTACAGCCATCCATCGCTCTGATTTGTTGTTGTKCTGGGTTAGWTCCTRCTCTCAGCACTAAACTTGCAAAAACCACCCAGGAAACTACAGGTGGTAGTTCTCCTGAGGTTAGTGATAGTGACATTGTGGTTTGTTCAGTCTGAAGCTAGCATAGCAATGGACAAGTTTGTGACAAAAAAGACCAAATGAACYGACCAGCAGCCCTGCTATGAAGGACACTGCGTWAAAAAMCTCCTGGTCAAGTAAAATCAGGAAGTTTGAGGCTGCATACATTAAGTATGGCTTTACAGCTATTCAATAGTGAATAAAAGTGAGAAGAAAAAAATCATTCTAAAAAGTTGGTTTTTCAAAACAGTCAGAGGAAGCGGGAAGCAGCGCGGCTGAGAGTTCAAAGGAAGGGCAAAAATTTGCTCAACATAAATTATCTGGACCTGGTTCAGGTTCAACCTCCAGCGGTCTTAGGAGGAGCATGGCAGATGTCACGGTCGGACAGCGGGGCGACGGGAAGTCAGTGCGAACCCCAGTGGGAAGCACAGAGTAAAGCCCGCTGAGTCAATGGACCTCGTTTCTCCTGCGGTCATAGCACAATGATGTCTCAGTCGTACAGCGGGGTAGCGCTGTGGGAAAGGGTCTGACGGATAAATTAAAAAACTGTAAAACCATAAACGGGACCATTGTCACGCCGCCGGAGCGCACACAGAGTAAAACACATGTGGAGTGCAGAAAAGGTAATCAGCAAAGTGTGTAGAAAGGAGTTAATACAAGCAATTTGTTTTACCACCTTAAAACGAAGCAGGTGATTGAATAGCAGTAATGCAGCTGACTGCAAGTTCCAAACGCAACATGCAATGGATGCAGACATCCATTATATTCAAGTTATTGTGTGTGTGTGTGTGTGTGTGTGTGTGTGTGTGTGTGTGTGTGTGTGTGTGCGTGTGCGTGCGTGCGTGTGTGTGTGCTTGTGTTTTGATTTAACCAGGTAGGTCTCCCTTAAAATGAGATTTGTAAATTCTTCCTTAAAAATCTCATTTTAAAGGGAGACCTACCTAATGATATTGTTAAGGAAGAACTTCAAAATCTCATTTTAAGGTCTCCTTTAAAGTAGAGATTTTAAGGGAGACCTTAAAATTTCCCTTAAAAAAGATTTTAAGGTCTAAAATTTTTTTAACACATACATATTCATACATTCCACTCAATTTGTATGTGATTTATTTATTTTCTATTATAAGTCATGATCTGAATTTTTTGCCATATCACACATTCGTAGAGCTAAGGTACACGCTGAATGGGTTATCAGTCCATCACAGGTTCAGATAGAAACAAACGGGATGACCATTCAGGATCACATTCACACCTAGTGACAGTTCACAACTGGTAAAGAGAGAAAACTGACGTAAGCATGARGRGAAAAAAACAAACTCCCTTGTCTCCCTTGTTTTTAAAGGACACAAAGTCCTAAACGTGCTCATCCTTCCATGTGCATCTGACATGCACATACAGTATGAGCATGTCTGCTCACCAACAGGGACACAGAAAACTGAGGAGAGTGTGGAGTACCAGGCCATCTATGAGTTTAAAATGCAGGAAAGGAAAAGTCCTTACATCAACAATCGCACAGCAGTCAATTGTCCCCCCAGGATACWAGAACACAAGAACAGATGTCCTTCATTTGTCTAAAAAACCAGAAGGTGAGAGCTGAATTAAAACTGAAAAACAAAATATGATGTTCAGGTCATGAGAAACGAATAAATATTCCAGGAGCAATCCTACACACGTCTGAGTGCATCCTAGGAACACAACCAAAGCTTTCAGTTTTTTTTTCCTTTTCTTCACACCACTACTGAGGAAGCAGCAGGAAAGGCAAAGAGTTGCTACAAATCTTATGAAATTATACGTAAAGCAAGTTCTTAGAACCACAAAGAAAAGTGAGACTTACTCTGGTCAGATACATCTCACCAATTATAAGCACTGAAAACAGAAAAGCACATGACTCTCCTCTGGTAGTTAGAGTCAATAAAGCAAAGGTCAGGGGGRAAAAAAATCAAGGAATCTGACCTGCATTTTGCTTGGTACTTCCCTCTTAGTTCGACCTTGAAAGAGCCACTGCACCGTCACTGTCCGTCCCCTGGGCAGCCCTGGAGGACACAAAACAGGAGGGAGATTAATGTGATGTGAGAATGCTTCCATAGGCTGGGTAAACTTACTGCGCAGCAAAGTCACTATGTCAAAAAACAAATTAAATAGACTGCAACACACTCTTATGAAAGCCATTCCTTTTTTAGGAAAGTGGTTCCAGATATATGGCATCTGTCTTTCTAATAACTATATTTGGTCTAAACTCTAGTTTTAGGTTTTTCTGAGGATTTTTTATTGTCATTTTAAAAGAGGAATTTGGTTACTGAGATTTACCAGCTAGAAAGAAAAAAATGTTTTCAGTTTACTGGGAAAATACCAAAATAATTAAGAAATTAAGCTTTTTTGTTCTAAATCCTTTTTGCTATGGCTCAAAAAAGAGCTTCAAAAATTCTTTAAGATCATACATCCATTATCTACAGTATATCTGCTTCTTCCTTTCACGGTCATGGAGGTCACTGGTGCCCATATCCAGCTGTGTGAAGGACGTGATACACCCTGGACAGGTATCCGGTCCATYACAGGGACACAGAGACAAACGAAACAAATAAATACTCTCTCACTCACACCTAGGGACAATTTAGAGTTCCCAATTATGYTTTTGGTCTGTGGRAGGAAACTGAAGTACCTGGAGAAAACCCAAGCATGCATGGAAAGAACATGCAAACTCTACTCAGAAAGGGCCCATGCTGGGACTCAAACCTTCTTGCTGAGAGGCTCTACCAACTGAGCCACCGTACACTGCGATCTTTAAGATTATATCTCAAAAATTTCCATTAAATGATCCACTGAGTAGGTATTCATTCATTCATTTTTATAATTGGTATTATTATTATTATTTATTATCATTGTTGGTGTTGCTGGTGGAGAAATGGTTAAGCYTGGTGCTGTAGCCCTGCATAGACAATAGACATTTTAAAATGGACTTATTTTCAAACCATGCAATAAGCTCCTAAATAACAGGACAATTTATTATGTTTGACTGGAAGAACAAATATGTTAGGTGGTGCTTTCTCTGTATTTCATACAAAACAGAATCAGCTTCAGTCTGACCTGTCCAGCCTKTGTGTGGGTTTGGGTATTTTATGCTATACAGCTGAGTGATTGTAAGAGGCTTAGAAGCATTTTCATTTGCTGCGGGGAGAGGAAGGGTCTTTAAGCAAAGATAAAGAAAATGTGACACAAATTGTTTCCCAGCAGCATAGCTGTATCCATCCATCCATCACCAGGCTCCCATATTTTACACACTGCAGCTGAACCAGTACAAGTAACTGACATCATGTCTGTAAGCACATACTGTTTATAAAAAGGATTTATTTGTACACCATCATGGAGCAAATAGGAAAGTTGCAAATAACATCTGTTTGTTCATCTTATAAGCTGAATAACTTAAAAAAAAGAGAGGTGCTGACTTCCATTTTGGTGTGTGGCTGAATCTAGATGTAAGAAAGGTAAGTATTGAAACTAAGGTTAGTGCGTCAAAATCCATGATGGTCACAGCCATGTAAACTGTCCACCCTAACCATTTCAGGAAATTATGCTTTCTGGTAGTGCTGGGCGGTAAGCCCCAAACTTTATATCCAGTATTTTCAACAATTATACCGGTATCACTGTATTTGACTATATTTTTATTTTCATCACAGCTCAGCTCAGCTGATATTAAAATGTAAAAACTTTGCTTATTGATTAGCAAACCATGGTCAGCTGACGTTACTCTTTTTCTGCAACACAAAATATTTCTTAACTTTTTTTTTTACCGTACCTCTGTCTGTGTCACTGTTTCCTTCCTCTACATGTCTTTTCTTCTCTGCCTGGTTGTAGACAGTTGTAAGAAATCACTGGGTTATAAGGATTCAACTACACTCTCAGAACTTAAATGTTCTGAGGAAATTATTTACCACGGGATCTTCTATTTTCGGAACAAATATTTTCTTTATGCAAAATTTAGTGACAAACACACAATAAGATGGGCGCAGTCAGTGAGTTTGATCTAACAATAAATGTGATCATTTATTTACAGAATCAAAACAAATCCCTAATGTATTGTGAGGTTAATTTCCTATAAAAGGTTTAACAACAAACTTTGAGGTTCGGATGTTAATAAACCATTTGTTTGCTGCACTTTTTCTTAAGTTTTGGCAGGGCATAAGTTTAAGAGAAAAGAAAGGAGGAAGAAGATGATCAGTTTTTAACTTTATCCTTAAAAAATTGTAAATTTTAAACAGAAAGGGCAGATGTCTCTCAACGCATGCAGCCAGACACAGGTACGCTCAGTAATGGGCAGCCATTACGTTGACCAAGAGTAGAGGAGTAATCCACCATGGATCAAGTCCAGAAGATCATCCAGTTGGGTAAATAACTCTCAGAACTTCACCTAGTCAGACGTTTCCAGGCCCACATTACTCTTTCAGCATCTCCTGGTTGCTTTCAATCGAAGATCAGAGACGAAGCACTTCTCTGTATCCGTCTTAAAAATAGAATACTTCCACAATGGAAGTTTCAAAACAAAAGTTTCTCTGTGAGTAACTTTGGTAAGCTCAAAATAATAGACAAGACTGAGTGATGGTCTGGTCTAGGCTGAGAGGTTCTCCTGTTGACTCAATGGGCCAAACCTCGCAGCCGAACGCTGGTTCTCCTCTCTGGAGAAAACAGTTGCTTTCTCGTTGAAGCTGAAGAGCGTTCGCTTCACAACTGACTATTGTTAGTTCAGACCAAAGATGTTAGCTTAAAAGATAGGAAGTGTTATTGAGCACTGCCAGGTGTTGTTTTTCTTAAACACAACTGTTGACTTCTGCACTTTAAAGAACCCTTAAAGAAGTATTTACTGAAAAATTAAAAATGAATTGTTTCATTTAAAACATTCATTATGATTCAGACAAAAATAATTATAAAATGTTTCATAATAAAGCTTAAGCATAACGCAAAGTTTAGTTAAGTAAAATATTTCAACAGCAAAATCTATAATCAATTACTGTGGTTTCACAGTTAAAGTTCAAGCAGTGATTTACATCAAGGCACAATAAAACATTGTAATAACACTCTTTTTAATCTAACCAATTTATGTCATTACTTACATTTAAAATCTAATTCCAGTTCAAGCAGAATAGCGTATTGTCAACATAATTA
>NW_013952420.1:402464-412594 GCF_001266775.1 Austrofundulus limnaeus
AAAAAATCTTAGAATACGAAAACATTGGTGAATGCCACAAATTCTCCTAAATCACTCGTACGCACAACTTAAGAACAAATCTGTGCGTACGAACGATTCTAGCGTGAGGCCCATTCTGTTTATTATCTGATTAACAAGAAGAAAATGTCTCTTTAATGTTTAAGAAAACCTGTTATGGCTCTAACTTGAACAGAGTTCTGTCTCTTTAAAGGAGGTCTTCTGAGACCAAGGTCAAAGACAGGTGGAACTGTTTATTCCACCTCGAGGTGACCACTACACAATAGTCACACATTTTGGTACGGTCGCGAAGGAGGAATGAGCAAAGATCATTATCGGGTCTATCGTTTTGTCTTATTTAATAAAGCTTAACAGAATGACTCAGCCTGGTGCACGCCAGTCAACTAAACCCTGATACAAAACTACTTCCCCTGGGCTTTTCACAATAAAAGCACATTAACGTCTCCATGCATTTRCGTCCCAGATTAAATCTATCCGTGCATGTCACTGAAGAGGTGTATAATACATTCAATGATGTCAAAAACTGGAATTTTTTTAACATCAGTCAATATAAGCAGTGGAATTGTCACACACTGCCAGTTAGAAGGCTGCTACAATAACATTAGCTTGCTAATGCGTATAGCGGTGTTACGAGGAAAAGTGTTCCCCGTGAAACAATTCACTGGAGGGTGTGACGTAGCATTCTGAACGTGTTCTAGCTATTTAAACAGGTATGTCAGGATTCAGAATATTCATACCATAACAAAAACAAAAAACGGTTTTTGGTACAAACTGGTATCCAGCCCAGCTCTACTTTGTAGTTTTTATATTGCTTAAAAGCATAGTATTTTTGAATGACTGGGGCTGCTGGGGTGATCAAAGACTGATCTGTAGTGGGCCACCCTATGGCTCCAGTACAGCACGTGATGGTGGATAAAATTGCTCCATCTGCTTGTCAAGATCCATAATTCTGAGCCACCTTGAACAAGGAAAAAAATTTCTACTTCTTCTTGAACAACTTGAATATCTTGCCTTAGGCTTTATTTCTATTCCCTATTAGAAAAACACTCATCTCGAAAACTACAAACATTTACTTTTCAAACCCTTCAGTGACAGGGGACATGAACGTACATTTTGTTTATCTTGTGCTACCATGACTGCTTGTTTCTTTTGTTTCTTTCATCTCTTCTGTCCTGAAATCTTGTAGCTGCCCACTCTACAGACCCTGTGTGCTGACGGATGACCTCAAATAAACTTTAATGCACAAAGCAAAAGTGAAAAACACTCAAGGTTAAACTACATGTTGTAAGGAGATGAGAAGATAAAGACAACATTCATCACTGATCTAAACCACAACGTACATAAATATAAAAAGACTCAACTGGGCAGAGCTTCCAGGACATTTAATACGCTGTATTCTATGATATATCATCTGTTTTCATCTTAAATTTATATTGGGTGCTCAGGTTTTTTCTGTTGTATAATAACAAATGTGGACCCTAACTTTCACATTCAGATAAATCTTCATGCAAAACAATTAGAAACTGAAAACAAATAAGAACCTAGATCATTGGAAAACTATTATTTCTCTTGGCGCTCTCTTTCAGTGTTTATCTTACGAGGCTGATTGAGTCGATGAAACTGTGCAATCTTGTCAAATAATGCCTTGCATTTTCAGCTGCAGGGATCACTAAAGGAGGACGAGATTACACGGATGAATCATGAGCTCTTTTTAAATTGACAAACACTTTTCTGCATGCTGAGTTGGAAAGAGTGTAATACAGTATGTGTGCACTGTCTGACTTGGTGTGTCTTCTTTCAGAGATTGTACTAGGACTTTACAATAAAAAGAACAAAAGAAAAAGTGGATTTTTCTGGTTTATTCAGCTTCATGCATTTATCTGAAAATACTTAAAAAATCATTGTAATATGAAGCTGATGTGTCACTGATTTATGGAGACTTAGATGATACTGTGCTGACGAAGGCAAAAGGTTTTGCCCATGTCTGTGAGTGTGTGTGTTCCTTTGACTTCTGATTTAGCAATTTATTTCATGAACTGGTGACAGATTTTAATGAACTTTGAAAAAATAATCAGACTGTATACCTATGACAGATTAACTTTCAGAGACAATTTAATTTATATTAGATACCTAGGTTTTTTGATATTAGACAAAACAAAAAATAGCTATGACTCAGTCAGTTTTCCTGACAGTTATAAGATGGTGTGCTAATAGCTGAGAATAATCGGTTTTCAAAATATTGATAACAATTTGCCTGTTAGCAAAATGTCTCATAAACCACTAGACAGATTTAAAAAAAACTTTCAAGACRTAATCTTGCAACATCCGCAACTCGTGAACTTTTTTAATTAATATAATTTAGGATGGTCACTACGCCAATTGATTTTCAAATACAAAACCATGACTTTTCCAAGGTATGGCAGGGCTCTAGAGTGCGACTAATTTGGTCACAAATGTGACCTGATTTTTTTAATAATGCGCCTAAAGAATATTTCCAGTCACACTGGTGCGCCCAGTCATTCAAGGAGAAGTGGGGAGATGTGGTTGCCTGCTGAAACAACAAGTCTCCATGTCCCGTAATAAAGCAATCTAACAGTATCAACACAGCGCTCCGCTCTACACTCCCTGCACGCACACACACGTTTGTTCTTCTACCCTCATGGGGACTTTGCACCTCCATTCACTTACCGGTTATTTCTACAACTTAACCTCACTGGTACRTACCTGACGTTAAAYCTAACCTCACAAGGCTGTACACCAGGGAACAGTGGCAGATCTAGGATTTTTCTGAGTAAGGRGCCATCAAGGGGCCACTATATTATGAAGGGACAATTATTTATTGAACATCAGAGGAGCCCAAAGTGGGGCCTGCGGGCCAAATTTGGCCTGCCAAGCCATTTGATTTGGCTCACCAGCAGTTGACATAGTTACTAGGCTGTAACCTGTAGTTTTCATTCATGGAGCTGTCTCCAAGCCGAGCTTCCTCATCACAGAGCAGACACACCCAACTGGCTTGCCCCATGACTCCTGCAGGCTATCAGCAGCAACAAAATAAACACCTGGTGAAACCGCATCTGCTGAGCTAATGCTCAATTACTTCTCTACTTACTTCTTTAGTAAAATGTTTCATAATAAAGCTTAGCCATAACACTGAGCTTAGTTAAGTAAAATATCTCAACAGAGAAATCAACAAACAATCACTGTRGTTTCACAGGTGAATTTCAATTATGAATAAAAAGAAGATTATTCTGTTTATTATCTGATTAAGATGAAGAAAATGTCTCTTTAATGTTTAAGAAAACCTGTTATGGCTCTAACTTGAAYAGAGTTCTGTCTCTTTAAATGAGGTCTTCTGAAACCAAGGYCAAAGACAGGTGGAACTGTTTATTCCAMCTCGAGGTGACCACTACACAYGGCCAAGACGATCTGCTGCAGTTCAAACAGAGCATCAGAATGGGGAAGAAAGGTGCTTTAAGTGACTTTGRATGTGGCATGGTTGTTGTTGCCAGACGGGCTGGTCTGAGTATTTCAGAAAATGATRATCTACTGGGATTTTCACRCACAACCATCTCTAGGGTTWACAGAGAATGGTCTGAAAAAGAGAAAACATCCAGTGAGCAGCAGTTCTGTGGGAGTAAATGTCTTGTTGATGCCAGAGGTCAGAGGAGAATGACCAGACTGGTTCGAGCTGATAGAACGGAAACAGTAACTCAGATAACCAATCGTTTCAACTGAGGTCTGCAGAAGAACATCTCTGAACTCACAACACATCAAAGCTTGAGGCAGATGGGCTTCAGCAGCAGAAGACCACACCTGGTGTCACTCCTGTCAGCTAAGAACAGGAAACTGAGGCTACAATTCACACAGGCTCACCAAAACCGGACAATAGAAGATTGGAAAAACATTGCCTGGTCTGATGAGTCTCGATTTCTGCTGCGACATTCGGATGGTAGGATCAGAATTTGGCGTCAACAACATGAAAGCATGGATCCATCCTGCCTTGTATCAATGGTTCAGGCTGGTGGTGGTGGTGTCATGGTGTGGGGAATCTTTTCTTGGCACTCTTTGGGCCCATTAGTGCAAAATGACCAACGTGTCAACTCCACAGCCTACCTGAGTATTGTTGCTGACCATGTCCATCCCTTTATGACCACAATGTACCCAACATCTGATGGCTACTTTCAGCAGGATAATGCTCCATGTCATAAAGCTGGAATCATCTCAGACTGGTTTCTTGAACATGACAATGAGTTCACTGTACTCAAATGGCCTCCACAGTCACCAGATCTCAATCCAATAGAGCATCTTTGGGATGTGGTGGAACGGGAGATTCGCATCATGGATGTGCAGCCGACAAATCTGCGGCAACTGTGTGATGCTATCATGTCAGTATGGACCAAAATCTCTGAGGAACGTTTCCAGCACCAGTAGCAAGGTGTCCCTAATAAAATGGCCAATGAGTGCATATATATATAAGCATGCTCACAACCACACACACACAAACAAACAGATGTTCAGATCCAGGTGATTCTCAGATACACTCTATATGGGGATTGTGTTTGCCACTAAATACATTCTTCATAAAACTATTCCAGGCGCTTTTCAGTAAGGTTATAATTATTATTATATACACATGTTGTTTGTTGATGTTTTTTACTGTTTTGTTTTGTTTTCTCTTTTTGCAGGTGTAGAGGCGGACTTCAAATATGTTCTCTTGTGATTTCGCAATTTTTTTTCTGTTATCTACTATTATCTCCTTGTTTCCCTTTTAAACTCTTCACCTTTCTCATTTTCTTTTACCTATCCATGTCCATTATATCAAAATAGTCCCAAAAGAATTTCTAATAAAGTTTATATATATATAAAGTGGAGCATCACGATGAAAACCATTATGCCTGCGCTTGTGAAAGTAAAACTGTTGGGCCTCATCTTGATACTCAGTCATTAATTCTGAGTTTCACACTGCTGACAGGACACAGTTAAAAAAAAAGTAATAAACTTTGGTTTGAAATGTAGCAAGCAAAACACATTCTTTCAAGAAATGCTAAGCTTTTTAGTATAATAAGATTCCTTGCCAAGTTTGGATCATATGGTTCATGTAAATGTGATTCAACTGTGCAAACCAAATATTTTCATATTTCTTTGTGATGCTGACTGAGGGGCTATGGCTGCAAAGCATCAGTTAATTACAGCTGCACTGATACAAATCTGACAACATACAACTAAACCCCTGCCGAGCAAGCATGGTCTTCTTCCCATTTAGCCTTTTAGGCAGCATCTAATGGAGCTAAAAGCCCACAGAGTACAACCCTCTGAGTGCTTTAACAATAGTGCCCAGAAAGGAAGCCTTCCAAATCACCACAGGCTTCTTTCATGTTCTTGTCAAACAATGTTCCCAAAACGCACTGAAAGGACTCGTCTCTCATTCTGTGTAGTAATCCATGAAGATCGTCTACAAGAAGTGCATGTTGTGAGGTTTGCATAGATAAAAACACCTTCATGAAGACCYAGGACAGAAAATATTTCTATATCATAATTTAACTGTGCCGTTTGCGTGTCACAAATGCGTACTTGGGTTAAGTGCACTGCTTTGATTTTAAAATCTAATGTTGATAGCTTCATTTCTTCAGGTTGAAAAAAGTCAAATGTTTTAGACCTCCCAAGCAAAGGTCACCATTATTCATTGTTAACACTGAAAGAAATCCATTAACTGTCAGCGGGACTTGGCCTAAAATTGCAACAGGCAGACAGGGGAAAATGTTTCGGTGACATTTGAAGGTTTTCACAAAACRGGAAGTAGAAATAATGAACTGAGTWGAGTGGAGAGGAAAGAYATTATTGTTTGTGATTGATAATTTGTTGTGTAATGTTTGCTCATTTTTCATTAATTGTGAGTAAAACATGTGCTCCCCATGATGTGTACTTTATATTTACATAGCAAACCCACATCTGGAAGCAACAAAACTGACCCTACAGGGTTAAACTCTTCAGATTTATCACGTTAATTACATGTGTGGATCACACTCGGATGTTCCTTTAAAGCAAAAAAATTAATAGAATGTTAAATGTTTATTGGCTAAAGAGATGAGGGGAAAAAACACTAACTTCATTGGCATGCAAAGGCATATTGTAAAATTAAATATTTTGTTTTAAAACGTTTGTTTGTTTGTTTGTTTGTTTTTTCAGGATCTTCAGCTCTCACTGGAGCGGTTCACAGTTGAGTGTGAAGCAGCTGGGATGAGGATCAGCACCTCCAAATCTGAGTCCAAGGTCCTCAGTCAGAAAAGGGTGGATTGCTCTCTCTGGGTTGGGAGTGAAGTTCTGCCTCAAGTRGAGGAGTTCATGTTTCTTGGGGTCTTGTTCACGAACGAGGGAAGAATGGAGCATGAGATTGATAAGACGGTGCAGCTTCTGCAGTTTAGCAGACTCTGTACTGGTCTGTTGTGGTGAAGATGGAGCTGAGCTGTAAGGCAAAACTCTCTGTTTATCGATCAGTCTACGTTCCTACSCTCACCTATGATCACAAACTTTGGGTAGTGACCGAAAGAACAAGATTACAGATACAAGCGGTTGAAATTAGTTTTCTCTGCAGGGTAGCTGGACTCTCCCTTGGAGATAGGGTGAAGTTCAGTTATCCTAGAGAGACTCAGATTAAAGCCGCTGCTCCTCCACATTGAGAGGAGCCACTTGAGGTGGTTTGGGCATCTAGTAAGGATGCCTCCTGGACGCCTCCCTAGAGAAGTGCTTCAGGCATTTCCAACTGGGAGGAGACCCAGAGGAAAACCCAGGACACACTGGAGAGACTATGTTTCTTTAGGCTGGCCTGGGAACACCTTGGAGTCCTCCCAGAAGAGCTGGAAGAGGTGGCTGKGGAAAGAGAGGTCTGGGCTTCCTGCTCAAGCTGCTGCCCCCACGACCCAACTTTGGRTAAAGCGGAAGATAATGGATAGATGGATGAGCTCATGTGAGTAAAGCACTTTAAAGTAGACATATGATGCAKTGAATGCAATGGATTTTATATACTATGTGTTATGTAGGTAAGTAAATGCACAATGTGCATCCTCAGTGATGTAAGCCAAATGAACATGTGACATAAGAGTGAATTAAAAGAGAGGAAATAAAAACCTTATTCAACTGTATAGTTTATCGATAACATTAAAGGTCATATTGGTTTTTATTATGATCAACAGAATACAGTATTTTAGCCTCCATTACAGATCATTTGGTGGGTTTTGTCACCACTGTCAGACAGAAAAGACGGTGGTGACAGATATCTACTCTTTCACATGCTATGGATGAGCTGTTCACATTAGCTACAGTATCTTGTTTCTCCTCTATTGCTAGCTACTTCAGACCTCTTCTTAAAAAGTATAGATTTGTGTCATAATCTTGTTTAATATTTTTTATTCAAAAGAGACGGTGGTGACATGTTATGGTTGCGACAGTAGCAGTGTCCAAAATAGACTAATTTAAAATAGTACATTTATAGGAGCTTTAGTGATCTTGAAGTTTGCAGTAGAGCTGAAGATTTAAACATAGGTTCTTCAGAAATGTAGTTGACCTTGTAGTTGCCAGATTTTATGTTTGTTTATTGTTGTTTTTTTAATATTTGACGGTGGTGACAAATATGTGGGACACAGTTTGAGCAACCATAAAATAATAGTGAATATTGTTCAAAACTCACTGTCTGTTCATTTTAATACATTTTACAATGGACTCTTTCATGTGGTAAAATTATGATTCAATTAAGTTATTACTTTTGTTATTTTAATCAAGTTGAACTAAATATCTGCTGTCTGAGGACAAGTGCTTTTTTGGCAGTGAGCCAGCAGACAATCAATAAATTAATGCAAATTTWAAAAAAATCATAAAACAATCTTACATATAGTATGCAAAGGACCCCTGTATGATAACATAGATTAATTTATTTATGAAAATGTTATAATTTCTAACAGAAATTAGCCCTTTTTGTACTGGGACATGTTTTTGCCAAAGTTTCATGAATGAGTAGAATACCTATTTGTTTAAAGGCTCTTTTTGTTGTTAAACAATTTATTGGAAAACATTTGTTATCATTTATTATAAACTAGATGAGAATCTGGCATCCCTTGTGGTTAAATAGAGAAACAAGTTCTGTGAGAAGGTAACCTAAATTGACAAAGCTAAATAGTTAAGCATTTTTTAGAAGGGTCTGTGTTTATTTGTCTGTTGTGTTAGCAAAGTATCCTAAACATCATCATAACCTAACAGATTTTAAATTCAATTCAAGGTGACTCCACAACTTAGCAAAATCTAAAAAGGGAAACTGCCTACAATTAATTTGATTGAGACTCCTACTCATTTATACTATGAAAACTGTGATTATGTTCAATGTATTTGTAATTTTTTTGACCTATTAAAGTTAAATCTGGCTGGCTGAAAACAACTAAACAATCTGCTCAAAAAAATCACTGGAGGTACAACTACAATTTATTGACAAGAAAACTGTTATTAAAACACAAACTGTTTTTTCAATGAATTTTAAAGATATTTAACTAAAATTTGGTGTGGTTACAGCTGAGAGTAGATCAGACCACATACTCCTAACAAAATATATTACATCATATCATGTACAATGTTTGACCAAAACAGATATATCTCCATCATTTTTCACTGAATGAGGATTTTGGTCTAAAACTCTGACATGTTAGGACTTTATTTAGCAATGATTTTGTGAAAACATGAGTTATCTGCATAAAAATAGTCAAAATTCTACATTTTTGAGTGCACTTCAGCTGAAAAAGAATTCAAAAATCCTCCCACAGTCCTCTGCTAAGTCTCACCCCCGGCTGATGGCTCAGAGAGCAGAAATGCCCACATGCTCCATTTGGGTTTACAGAAAAACGTTGATTGCACCATTCACTGAAACCCATTGAAGTTTTTTTAAGTGCTTTAATAACAGACAAAAGGGAGCTTTGTTCAGTTACAGCTACAGGTCTCTACAATAGATTGTTTTTTTAATCAGTTGTCAGAGCTCAAGTCTCTTCAGTGTTTTAGCAGTTTGCAGGTTGTAAACTTCAATATGTTACATTATATAACATTTTACATGATTTTAAAATGTTCTTCCATTATATAAAAATTTGAAAAATGTTATTCAGTGGTTGCAATTTGCGCAATTATATTCCTGTTTCTCTGCCTCTTTTGCAGAAGGAAGAGGAGAGAAGAAAGAAAGGCATGAGGCAGAGACGCAGCGTCAGCTGTCAATCAACACACCGCCGCTACTGTGTAAAAAATTAATTAATTAAAACAAGGCAGAAAATGGATTTGATTTATGCAGACTGTAATGGAAATTACATGAAAGACACAAAAATGCAGCAAAACAAAGTGGGTGAGGTCAGTAGCTGCGTTTCCATTGACAATGAAAATGCGCAAATTGGAATTTCGAAAATAAATTTGCTCAATGGAAACACATCAATTTCGGGGAAAAATTTACGTTGTTCGACTAAATGTTTTTGTGCTAGGAAGAGGTGGTTTTTCAGCCGTATCGAAATTGATGTATTTCACAAAACTGCAATGGAAACACTTTTTTCGCATCACAGGAGTCACATGATCAAGAACCAGCTGTTTCTACTGGCGAAAAAGACGACGAAGAAGAAGAAGAAAAAAGGAAGTAAAAGTAGTAGTGAAATCACCGAAGTAGTAAAAGAAAGTATTAAACTCACCGACTACATTTTCCTAAAAACACAGCACACGTAGCCACTCCCAAGTATAAGGGGCTTGTCACCGGAAAGCCTTGATAAGACGCCGACATCTCCTCCAGAGGTGTCAAGTCACTAAGTACAAATACTTTGTTACTTTACTTAAGCAGTAATTTTGGTTATTTACACTTTAGTGGAGTAATTATTTTTCAGCCTACTTTTTAATTCTACTTCTTACATTTTAATTCAATTATCTGTACTTTCTACTMCTTACTTTTTAAAAAAGCAAAAAGCATTTCATTTTTAATTAACTTTTACTTGTTTTTATTCCATCTTTTCATTGTTCAGAAAAAATTATTAAATATAAATCTATCCAGACACATGGAGCCCATGGATAGAGTGAATTTGATTGTGGTTGATGAGAAGTGTAAATAT
>NW_013952420.1:412732-416345 GCF_001266775.1 Austrofundulus limnaeus
CAATGTGGAAATTATGGATTTGACACAAAATGGAATCCAGTATAAAAAGCAGAATCTCACAGAATTTGCTCATTTGGGTGAGTTTCTGGTGTATTGTGTGAGTTTTTTCAGCAGGGCGAATGCTGTTCTCACCAGGGGTTCTCCATATCCACCTGGAACCAGCTGTGTGCCACTCATATAGCCTTTCCAATGGGCGTTTCCTGGGGGTCCTTTTGGGGGGGCCCATCCCTCCCACATCATTCACGTTCCACCTTTGAGCAGGCCATGTTGCGGCTGCTCTCTCTGGGCGAGGTTTCTAAAAAAAGCTACACCTCTGTCCCTGTGTTTTGGTGTGGTTTCTGATCACACACCCTCTGTCTTAATGAAATAATGAGAACAGGACTGTTTTTACACCCAGGCTAAATTAGCTGGGTGAGAGTGCTTTTCACCACACTGTTTGCATTTTTTCCGCCACCATGAAAAATTCAGTATAAACTGCCCCTATCTGAAATACTGGACTAACTTTGTGCTCTTCTGACTGGCTTATTATTATGCATTTTAAATGTTTCACTGTTTTGCCTGCAATGCAATTATGTCTGTGCAATGTTTGGAATTTCCTGGTTTTTCTCAGGGATTGTTTTGACGCCCTGGGTAGCTGGGTTGGTATTTAGCTCMCCCTCCAGGGCGGTATCAGGGTTACCCCTGGTCCATTTCTGAGGCCCATCTCATAACATAATTTTAAAACAATTAGACATTTCTAGATGTTTGGGTTTTTGTGTTTGTTTGTTTTTTTAATTTTATGGTTTGTTTTGTTTATTTGGTTTATGATTTTCTAGTGTTTCGTCCTTCTGTGCAGCTTCCCGGTAAAGTTAGRTGACTGTCGGCTGAGTCTCAGCGAGGCTCCTCCCACGACAGTCACATTTTTTGTTTGTTTGTTTGTTCCTTTCTGAGTTTGTGGTAGGCTGGGGAGGGGGTTTTCTGCTACCTCAAGCCTGGTACGCCACGAAGACATATTTGAGGGTCAATTCACCTGTCTGGGTTGTTTGAGGTCCGGGAGCTGAGATTTGCTGTCTGACAACATCTATGTCATCAAAGAAGGACTAGATCTAGGCTTACTTTAGGTTTTAGCTTAGGTGTAACAAGAGGAGGGAGTGGAAACTGAATTTTGCACATTTTAATGACATTTCAATATTTATTCATGAAGCTTTGTTGTCTTTCATTTATCATTTGCTTTTGAACTTGTCCAATAGCTTTGCTAGAAGTAAATGCCTTCAGCATTTCTTCAATTCGCCTTGTCCTAATTTACTTTACTTAAGGTTCATTTATTGACAASTTGTTATTAAGTTAACACATTATCCAAGATAAGATTCTGAGGGAACATACTCGGCTAATACTATTCATATTTGAGGGGGGCAGAACTTGTGTTGTTATACCTTGTCTGAGTTTTGGAGTTTTAAGTTTTTTAAATTTCRACATGTTTTTCTTCATCGATTCTTCTGCTGTGTAATGATGTTTTATTTGTCATTTATGTCTTTTTACTGCTGAATCTTACATTGATTGGATGTATATGTTTTTGGTCGTCATATAACTTGCACTATTTTTCCCTCATTTTTACATTGTATTTGTTGTTGAGTAATGCATTTGTGTTTGGACATTTAATAATTATTCCTTTTGATTTGATTTGAGTAYTGTTTACTCAGGAGGAGGGTTTGTTGTGGATTAATTATGTATATCTGTTATATCTTGACACTGTCCAGTAATCATACAGTATCTCATGATAACTAGTTTCGGCTGTTTTACTCTATCGGCCCAGACTTCAAGACTCCAGCAATGCATGACCTCTTTTATTTTGATAAGGTGTTTCCGGGCTGACAGCTCTGTCATTGGTTAGATAGTTCACAGTTGGTGAACTGTGGTTGGTTGTAAACGTGTTATAGGATGTTATATTATGGCTGCTCTGCGCTGATGCGGCAGCCACAACTTGACAGACTTCTCTGATTGACTTCTGCTCTGTTGTTGCTCAGATTAAATCATTTGACCACCATACACGCAGACTTTCTGTGCATTTATTCCAACGTGTTTCTGCATTCTTGGTAAATCGTGCCACCACACTGGTGTCAGCTTTATTTATTTATTTAGTTATTTATTTATTTATTTATTTTTGCTAATAAAGAGGCTTATATTTTTGTATGCATTCTGGGTCCAAATTTTCTACACACTGTGACTAAAACTATTCTGTAAACAAATATATACAAAATGTATTAAAACTTAAAGAAAGTAATCATTGAAAGTACCTCTATAACTGATTTGGAGTCGACTCAAATTCAATATGTCTATCAAAACCATTTAAGCTAATAAAAAAGCTAAAACAAAGGTTGATTTTCCACTGACGTTAACATTTGGTGGTGTGGTAGTAGTTGAGTTGTCCCCAACATACTGAGCCCCACCCCCCACAAAGATTACTGACATACTTGAAACAAATAACCTAGGTGATTATTTTAATACAGTGGCTGTGTCTCAATTCATGAGTTACAACTGATGTAGACCACGGCAGACATTGGCCACAGCCATGATCAGCTGATCCCACTGGCCGTCTGGTACCGRTCCTTCCCACTGTCATTGTCTTTTATATTCCCATAACRTGAAAAGAATTGCATTCCTTTTTCTACGTCTCCTGACAGCATGTAACATCACTAATACTCRTTGATATGACAGAATAGTTACAAATTTCTGGATAGCAACAACACGTTCCCGATAACTTTTCTCCATTGTCTTGTATCCTTACGAGTTTTTGACTTTACTTCCTATTTACTACAGCCATGTGTACTATCAAAAACTGACAATTACTTTGTGTAGCTTGGTTGATTCACTCCAARCCAGTTGAAACCTGTGTGATTCACATTTCTTTTTATTTTCCTTTTTGCAACATTTTAAATTTTTGTTTAAAATTAAAATTAGATGGAAGYACGGCTACAGCCAGTGTCAATTTGGAACAAGCTCTACTTACGATGGCCCCAAACAGCCAACAGATTTTAAACATAAAAATGACTAATTCAGCCAGTTATACAGTTATTATGTAAACATTTGTTGTGTTTGTAGATGACTCATTCAAAACACATACTTTAAGTATAACATCTAATCAGTTTCCATTTCTCAACATAAGATGATATAGAGCAGGGGCTCTTAACCTGTTTTGACCTCTGAGCCCAATTTGTTGAACAAAAAGTGGCACGAGGCCCAGTCAGACATTACCAATGTATGGATCAAAATGATAATTATTCTAAATCTAAATATTGGTTTATTTTTTATTGTATTTACATCATAACTAAACTATCATAGCTCACATAATAAAATTAAAAACACTTACAGTTTAAAAGTAAAACTCCTGTCAAATAACCACAAGACATGATTAGGACAAACATTTTTATATTGTAACCTGCCCAAAACAATTATTTGAACAAATACAAAGGTCAGTCAACAAATCACTCAGGCTTATCAGCACAAATATATATATACGTATATAAACAATAACAAAAATAGACAATTCAAAAA
Source organism: Austrofundulus limnaeus (assembly GCF_001266775.1). Classification (NCBI taxonomy): domain Eukaryota; kingdom Metazoa; phylum Chordata; class Actinopteri; order Cyprinodontiformes; family Rivulidae; genus Austrofundulus; species Austrofundulus limnaeus. The sequence goes on from NW_013952420.1 coordinate 416,264, forward strand.
AATAAAATTGTGGGCATAAAATAAATAAATTTAAAATTTTTAATGTGAATGTTTCAAATAAAAAAAACTGTAAAAATAAAGT
>NW_013952420.1:416534-417873 GCF_001266775.1 Austrofundulus limnaeus
ATTAATTTAAAGTGCAAATTAAAATAYAGCTGTATCTGGAACTGTATTTGATAATGTTTTGAACTTTTAAAATAGTGCCTGGTAAAAAACAGAAGCTGCGCTTCATATTAGTGACAAACTTTGGTGTTTTTTATGGGTTACGTTCATTTTTGCTTCTACTTTTTATTTAAAATAAGTTTCCATTCTCGGCAGGTTTCTGAGTTTCTTCTTCTACATATTTAAAAAGTTGTTAAACATCAGAGTGGCGCACTACTGCTACTAGTGGTGAGAAAGTGYATTGCACCTTATTCAAAATCAATGCAGTCCCACGGCCCTCTGCGGCCCAAAGTTAAAAACTGTTGTTCTTTTGAGGCCCTCAAGGTGGCGCTCGCGGCCCACAATTGGGCCGCAGCCCKTAGGTTAAGAATCTCCGATCTAAAGGGCCCAAGTATACTCGATGCACAGCTGAATAGTCGACGTGCAGTCAACATAGTTGTTCAACATTCATTTTCACACACACTTTTTACAAATCTTGAGACATATTGTGCCGGGCTACTGGGAAACCCCTCCCACTGTGGTATATGTCACAGCAAGTTCCACGTGATTGATTTTGACCGGATCAATACGTTCCATCTTACAATGACTGCTACATAACAAATAACAGACAGCAAGAAATCCAACATCCAAGTTAACAAATCACTGCAGCTTTGTGCTTCACTTTACCTGTCAGGAAGACCTCAGCCAAAGCTCAGCTGAAGATCTACAATTACAAAATCATTGTGTGGCAGGAGTGCCAGAGCATCTATCAGAAAACGAAGTACAACAGTGGAGAAGAACAATAAATGAAAAGTAGGGAAATGGTACAAGGAAAACAAAAAAAGAGAGTCTGGTTTTCTAAACAAAAACATTTATCTCATACTTCAGTCATCAAAAACTGTCAGGACGCAGGACTTGGGAATGCAGGCAAACATACATGTATGGAGTTTGATTAGAAAATCAAATATTTAGTGATAATTAAAAACAAAGAGGAAAATCAAAAGGTTTGCATGACAGCAACAACTACAAATTGAAACTCAAGCTGACTCCAAAGAAAACTGGACAAGACAGGAAGCACACAATGATTAATCGCACTACACACATACCTTAAATGTGTTTTGACAGAGTCCATCTTGCCCTATTTTTTCCCCTTAGGTGGTTTCTCTTCACTATAGGGCTGCAACTAACGATTATTTTAATAATCAGTTAATCTGTTGATTATTTTTTCGATTAATCGATTAATCGGCCAAATCATTAAAACTCTTAATTACATGAATATGAGTAGATATAAATTAAGTTAACTCCTTAAGGATGCAAGTTATTG
>NW_013952420.1:418637-421083 GCF_001266775.1 Austrofundulus limnaeus
TGTCAAGGACAGAAAGGCAGATGTGGCAGTGGAAGGTGTCAAAGCAGTTTGGAGAGAAAAACAAAGTAAAGAACAAGAAAATGATTAATCGATTATTAAATTAGTCATCGATTATTTTAATAATCGATTAATCGTTGCAGCCCTACTTCACTACAATATCCGAGGTCCCCCAAACTAGAAAAAATCCTGGGAGATTGGGGGTCACAGCACCGAGTGGTCCGGTGAATTTCATCTTTATTTCTTGGTAAGTTTGGGCTTCTTGTTCTCTTTTAATATCATTTGGGATTTATATATCTATTACCACTGCTATCTTTTGTAGCTTGAATCTTTGTCCTGTTTAATCTATACTCCATCATATAAGATTTAAACTGCTAAAACCTTTTTAATAAAAATTATGAAAATACAACTACCAGCAACAACATAAATTTGTCAGGGAAGGGAGACATAGGCCAGACAGACAGRAAGATACTTTTTTATCAATAGTTTGTTCTGATTCAGTGGGTCTCAACCTGATTGTAAATGTACTGCCTACATCTGGAAGGCATTAAATAGACTTAAAGGGCAGGTACTGTAGTCTGAATGTGGCTAGAATACATAAAAAATGAAGTGACTTCTTTTGCAAACAGCTCTAAAACAACTTGTACAGTGTAAATTACACAGAGCAAAAAAAATTAAGTCAATATTTTTGATCATGTATAAATTTCATGAAATTCATATTTATTTACAAACATCTGTTGTTTTTAACTAATGCTTCCCTTTCCTCTGTAAACCTTATGGGATTGTCTGAAAGTATCCAGAGATAAAGTTGGAGGATTTGCACTCTCTCCCAGCATCAGCCATCAGTTTATCACTTCTGGGTGCAGAGGGGGAAAAAATACAATAAGAGGCATCTATATCTGTCAGATACTCCAGCAGCCCTAAGACCGAACAAGGAATACTGCAGAGAATGGATGAGCAAAAGAAGGAATGATAGTACGGCAAATACTTTATCTTCCAGAAAAATGAAGGGAATGGAGCATGATCGGCAGGAAAAGAAGTTTCAATGGAGTGGGGCAATCAGATGTATTATCTGACTGGACTCAAACCTATTTTAGTTTGTCCTCTCACCATCTATCTTTGGACACTTTCTGACAACAGACTCTATACATAATGGTGGTTCTCACTTCCTTGTATTACTGATTCCGTGGTTTGAATAAGGCGTGCTCAATCATAATCAACATTTTTCACTGCCACGCAGTGCTAGACTTAGTCTGAAGAGATAATAACCCAATTAAAAAGGTTTTTGGGTTACTGAAGGTAGTTGTGTAACATGTGTAGAAAAACGATATACTGTACGAAGAAAGATAAATCTGGCACCAGTTTCCTAAAATCATGAAAACTCTGGCACACCAAACTTTGATCAAATACATTTGTCTCAATAACACTTTGTAAGTAAAGGTCAAACACTTYAAGTTGACTGCAATGTGCAAAGAATGGTGCATGCAAAGAAGTGAAGGTAGGGCTTTACTTGAAGAAAAATGTAATAAATACAAATGAACTTGAAAAGTATTTTTACTTGAAATGCCCAATCCTAATAAATACTAAAGGGTTGCACAAAATAAATAAATGATGGGCTTGCTTTCAGGTTTAAAAAGTATTTTACAAAAGGTAAATATCTAAAAATACTGCAAATACAAGACAATGAATTTCATTGGCTTTTACTACAAAGTTCTATATAAACATTTTAAAACACTTATAATTCAAGTAACCACTTTCAGTTACAACTTTGAGGAACTGACATTTTAATTAACAACACTGCTGTTGCTCCAGGTTCATTCATTGCAGGATGCCCTCTACATTTTACATGCAAGATACCTTGTTAACATGATAATTACCTTGTAGTTTGATTGGAATTTTAAATTCACAAAGTATTTTATTAAAATATATACAACAGCTCAATATGTCTACTTATTTACATAAGTTTTTCTAATACAGATTTTTTCCAAAGCTCACATCAAATTTTAAAAGCGCTACATAAATCAGTTGTTCCCCGAGTACATCACTTATGCTCTCAACATCTTTAAGTACCGCTTGTGGAATATTCCACTGTACTACTGAGTTAGGGCCTGTTCCAAAAGCAGTGTTCTTCTTCAGAAGCAGAATGATTGCTTAACTATTCCAGGGAGCATAGCACCCACATTCACTTTACAGAACATCTTATTAAAAAAGCACTCCATCTCTAGCTTGCTCTTCATAAAAAATTCATGATAAAGAATGTTATTCATTTTGTGTCTGGAGCAAAGAAAATTACAAATGTTTCAGTACTTTGAAGCAGTTTCAGTAAAATGAGGTTTTACAAGGTTTTTGCGTTTACAAGGAAAGAAAGAAGACTTGAGTAGAAATATACATAGGCATCATTTGCAGGGGGGTTGGGGGGGGCAGGTTATGACTCCCACAATATCTTGGT
>NW_013952420.1:424104-425825 GCF_001266775.1 Austrofundulus limnaeus
CATTTATTATAAACAGATATAATTTTCTGATGACGAGTGGCTCATCAGCCGTTTTGAGGAAAAATCATTTTTTATTTTGGCACTGCTGCGCTCTGGGAGCGCGACGCAGCGAGTAGCTGCGTATGCCACGCAGCGCTGGGGTTCCACAGGAGCTTTCCAGAGGGAGCTGGCAGACCCATCAGGACTCAGTCCAGTCCACCCAAAACAGAGTCATGACCAACAGAATCGTCTCATCCATGTGATTCTAAAGGCTGAGTTATGGTCGCGCTCTGGAGTGTGCGCACCCTCGCCGCCAGTGCAGATGTTTCATACATTGCGTTTACGTTGTTGTAGATTTCTCCAAAATGACACRTGGAAGTACACTTTACAACTTGTGAAAATGCTGTAAGCAGGAGAGCAAAAGCTGGATAGACAAACAGACTGCACACAAAGGCTGCAGCGCGCGCATGTGGAGACTCTCCAACATCACGTCATGTGAACTCTCTACTGAGACACAGAGACTTGTTTCTTCATATCAGCTATGAAATAAACTAAGATCTATGTTYTACCAAACATTTAAGTTCCTCTGTGTTTACAGTAATTATGGTAATAAACTCATGCGCTAAGCGATGAGCCAGTTGCACAACACAGTAGCGTGCACACACACACACCGACACACAATCACTCGTTCTTTGCATGATAAACATACTTTATTCCTATTTTTACTTAGGATTTTTTTCTCACTCACTTTATATTAAATTCATTATTTTTATGACTTTAGAGATCATTTCTGATTGAGCAGGGATCACTCAAACGTGTCGTTCACACATGCAGGAAGTAATCTGCATCTGTTTAACATATGTTAATGAAGGCGTGTCAGGGGAGGTGTCTTACCTGCGCTCAGTTCCACATTAACTGTGATGTACAAAAGMAATGTGCGTGGATTCAGGCGTATGCACAGTTTGATACATCTGGATTTTTTTGTGCGTACACCGTTTTCTGGATTTGACCGTATGTCAGGTTTCAGTAAGAAATCCTCGCAAGTCTTTGTACATGAGGCCCCTGGTACTCTCGGAAAATAGTGAAATTAAGGTACTGTATGTTGGTATACATCCTAAAACGTGTTTGTAACTGTTGGACAAAATAGGAGTAAGAATGTAAGCCTTTTCTTAACTGCTGAACTGAGGTGGAACAGAAAAGTGCAAATACAAAGAAAACAGGAAAGTTAAGTAAATCACAGCAAAAACTTTACAATGTATTTTAATGCCCAAATATCCAGAATCGTTTTACAAAAGTAAATGATACAGGCAGAGATGTTCATTATTAGACCAAAAATGGTTCAATACAATGTTAAAATTTCCTGAACATAACTTGAGATTGAGTTCCACCTCCATCTTCTACTGCTTATCTTTAACTGAGTAGTGGAGGCAACAGGTCCAGGAGAAAACCCAGACATCCCTCTCCCCAGTGATACTTTCAAACGTGTCCCAAGGGATACCGAGACATAGGGCTGGACGATAAAACAATAGCGATATACATTGTGATAGAAATATGATCAGTATCAATAGAAAATACGTCATATAGAACATTCAGATTCTCACCAACAAAAACTGAAGGACCTGGACCACAGATTGTGACAACACAGCTAAGCTGTAAAATTGCTATCCAGCAGCTAAAGCCAAACTAAGCAAGGTTTGTTGCACCAACTAACTCACTCATTCTTTGGTGAGCAAGCAAAGACC
>NW_013952420.1:428667-430871 GCF_001266775.1 Austrofundulus limnaeus
TTCCAGTGAAATATATTTATGTTTGTGGTTGTAATGTGACAAAATATGGAAAAGTTCAAGGGGTATGAATACTTTTGCAAACCACTGTACAGTGCCGCTATATAAATAAACTGAACTGAACTGAATTGAATTGAATTGAATTGAATTAGGTTAAAGACTGGACTGGAGATTGTGACAGACTGGACTGGAGATTGTGACAACACAGCTAAGCTGTAAAATTGCTATCCAGCAGCTAAAGCCAAACTAAGCAAGGTTTGTTGCACCAACTAACTCACTCATTCTTTGGTGAGCAAGCAAAGACCTTGAGAGGAAATAGTGGATAAGAGGTGAAAGATCACATCACATCACCAGTTTGGTGGGATTAATCATCCTTTTTTCTCATGATCCTCACTCAGAGAAGGAGAAGGTCACAGAATGGTTTATTATGTTGAATAGATCAAACTCAAATCAACCTACATCTTTTTAAGGTTTTAATTTTCTAAATAATCTGACTCTTACCATGGTCTTGTCCATGGTGCTGCATGCTTTTAGCAAGGAAAGTCTTTGTATAAAGTTGGTAGTCATCCAGGTCTTGAAAAAATTTAAAATCACTGAAAGGAGTCAAGTTATTTGTTTGACTTACTCCTAATTTACATTATATACAGTTCCACTCTACTAYGTAGTTTGCTGCCGTTTGTTTACACTCCAATTCAGCATCCACTCCGCTCTGGTGCAAAGCACAGAGGAGGTCCAAGAAGTGCGTGCGGGAAATGTGAGATTGCACAATAAATCTAGTGATAAATAGGGGTATAAGAAAATATTGATTCATTGAAATATCGTGATATTTCATTTCCCTGTACTGTATCGATTCTCTAAAGCCCTGTATCAGTTTTTGATTAAGGTTTAAAATGTCATCTTTCCTGCCAGCCATTCATTTTTATGTTGTAATTCAGCCTCTGATCGCTAGTTGGCAACAGTGAGCCAGCCATTTGGCTCCTCCACTGATGAGGAGCCAGAGAGTAACGGTAGCATTAGCATTGTGAGTAAACATTAGCATCATGCACCGATGGCTGAATCTGAGTGGATCAGACAGACACCTGCTGCCTGCTAAGCTGAAGTAAGGTTACCAACAGACCCTTATTAGTCAGAATGTTTGTATTTTATGCCAAATCAAAGTGTCTTGTGCGCTTTTTTTCCAAATGTAGTCAATCATCACATTACGGAAGGCAGGCAGGCACGCATGCATTTAGCGCCTCGAGCTAATATTTGAAAACATGAATGAAATAAGAAATATAAAACAAAAAAATACATACAAAACACACTGTTTTTTATTTAATAGAATTTTTGGATAAAAAATTTGCAATAAAACACCTTGCTTGCAGTATTGTTATATATCGTGATATATCGTATCATGACCCCTCTGTCATGATATGTATCGTATTGTAAGGAAATACGAGTTCAATAACGGTTGAAATCAGGTGAAAACACAAGTGTTAAATAAGATGATCTGTGATAGAAATAATTGCCATACAACACCAGAATTCTGGAGTGAGGGGTTTATTCAGCCATGAGCTGGCGAGTCAACCACACACACTGAGGTCCAAACAGGAAGTCGGCCAAATAAATACAGGAGCTTCAATGCCCGAGTCCGCCTCTGCTGGCCTAAMGCTGAATCACAGGCATTCATACAAACAGTCCTCAATCTAATGTTAATACAGCTTTAATTATGTGTTGTTATTTTCGGACATGTATCTAAACTATTTCAATTAACTTTGTAAGAAATATAACACACATTATAAAGGTATTATAAAATAGAAAACCCTAACTATGTGTTGTATTTAATCAGTACTAAACTATAAATTTCTTCAGTATCACCAAATTCTTGTCGATACACAGCCGTAGTGATAAATGTGGAAGTCAAAGCAAAATAATTAATTCTGGTGAAGGCAGCCTATGCTGCTGTGTAAATAGTCTCTGCCCCCACCCCCACTTTGTCTTTTGAATGAGCTGAGGTGGTCGGTAACATATGGAGTGTCTTGTGAAAGAGCCTTGAATGTTCATGTTCTAATTTTCATAGCAGACTTGTGGAATTTTGGCAAGTCATCCCACGACTTATACCAGCGTTTCCCCTACCATTATCCAAGACAGGTGCAGAGTGAGACTGTTAGCGATATCTGCGTGTGTGTGTGTGTGTGTGTGTGTGTGTGTGTGTGTGTGTGTGTGTG
>NW_013952420.1:430978-437825 GCF_001266775.1 Austrofundulus limnaeus
GTGTGTGTGTGTGTGTGTGTGTGTGTGTGTGTGTGTGTGTGTGTGTGGTCCTCACAAAGATAGAAAGACATGGCCCACTGCCCCATAGACCACCAGAGACGCTGAGCATCCGATGGACGGGACAAAGCCCAGCATTTATCCAACGACTCGTCTCGTTTCGCTGCACTTTTTGTGTCACTAATGAACTCTGTGGAAGCTCAGCGTCCACAGTTTAAAGCACTGTGAAGCTGCAGGAATGAGAGGAAAGCCGCGTAGTTACCAGTGATAAGAAGCTGATTCTGAACAAAAGTTGAGTGTGTTGTAGCACATATTTAGTCAATGACGTACTCACAACAGTATATATTTGATCACTTTGTTTTTTTTTTACATTTTAGTGGAAGCTGAGCTTCCCTTGCAGTCTTAGAGCAATCGCCACTGGTCCTTAACATTAAGATTTAATAGGGCAGTAAAATATTCACATATTTGTAAATTTATTACTATAACTGAAGTTTGTATCTACAAGTAGCACTTTGGGTTACTCTTTACCCCTGAAGTAGCTCTCGGTCTCAMAAGGTTTGGTGATTCCTACAACAGTTCCCTTTACGTACGTTTTACATACGTTTGGTTTCAGAAATTGTAACAGACACTTAACAACACCAGACTGACACACGTAGAGTCATGTGCATAAGCCATCCCCCCGCCACACCCAAGACCAATTTCCTAGAGGAAGCACTGCATACCATTATAATTGTCATATACCATCAACATGTTTTGATACCACAGTAYAACAAAATACCTTCATACTGCCCAAGCCTAGCAGACTTCTGGATTGTGGTTGGCTACAACAGAAAATCAGTTTTTGACCCAAATCCATTTGTTACTTTATTAAGTTTAATCAAAAAATTTTTTTATTAAAATTCCCAGTGGTTTATGCAACACTTTACTGTTAGACAGATACAGAAAATGCACTCAACCACAAGGAAAAACATTTTTGACCACCTTCATCTTTCAGCGGCGGGTGATAATGAGCAGGCAGTAATGAATTAGGAGTGCCTCTGCAGTCCAGTCACAATCTGAACAACTTTTATCTCATTTCCAAAAGTCCCCACAGACTAAGTTTCTTCACTTCCCTCTTTATCACTCCCTCTCTACACCTAAGTGTTTCTGAGCTCATCCCATTGTAAATGAGCCGCTCAGTGAGGGAGACTTCTTACTATCACGCTTCTTTCCAAGACATTTCACAGTACTGAAGGAGTGTGATACATCAACCAGTTTTCTCAGTGGGAAAGAAGTTCCCTCTCTCTGCCGCTGATTGTTCACGGCTCCGAACACCTGCCCTCAAACCAAGCATACTGAGAGTCACTGCTATCATGTGGCTGATACATTATTATAATCTGTTGCAACTAAAAAAATTGGCTTTCCACAAATTCCTTTAGCACAGCTGTCACTCAGTATGATCTGAACACTTAATTGTATGGTGACAAACAAAAATGGAAAGGTAGGTAATGTTGGATAAATGAATTATCAAGACACAAGGAGTGATGAACAAGCAGCAGATCTAGTTGAGCCCTCTTTTACTTGCTGCAAGGAATCCATATACAGACAAAGTACAATACATATGATGTCAGTGGCCTGAACTGACTCTCTGTAGAACAGTCAGACTTTTAAAGGGTCCCCTTCAGCTATGTGATGACCTGTTATACGACCACATGCAATCTCCTATTTTCCCCAGGGGTTACCCCTCAGTTCATCTAGCTTGGCCCACAAGCCTAATAGTGGGTTGTAAACCAAATAAACAAGCTACAAAGATCATTCACATTTTGTTTTTACACATAATATTCCCATTCACAAGCCATGAATTCGGTTAAAGTAGGTAAACACAGATCAACAGCATTAATACAGTATATCTTGTAATTAAATCAACCATAATGTTTTAAATCACAATTTAACTAACAGGTAAATATACCATAAAACAGAGAATGTTCTTCTACAACAGTAACACCTCAGAAACTACTAAGCTCTCCAAGTACTCAAATTATGGTCAAACCCTAATCATAACTGCAGTAAGTGAAAACTACAACCCTGAAAGTTTGTATTTTTATCAGACATAAACAAACTTTTCAGTCTAAATGAACACCTCATACTGACCTGCTAACCAAACTTCTCTTTGCTTTTTTACTCTCTGACTTGCGGGTCCACAGTAGATTGGTGGTCAGTGCTGCTGTCTCATAATCAAAAGGCTAAGGGTTTGAGCCCAGGTTGCATCAGAAAGTGAATTAGAGTCCACTTTCTATGGCAACTCCTGTGGAAAGGAGCAGCCAAAATAAAAACTCTCTGCGTTGGGGCAACTAATATGGCCAATATTTCTGTTGTGTAAATTCTATAATGACAAAAAAATCATCAAGTCAKTTTAGAGTTTAGTGATTCTAAACTAGGAAATGAAAAGGAGCCAGCCTGAGGCATGAATTTTATAAAACAGTTAAATTACCATCTTGTTTGCTTTTGCACTTGATACAACCCTGAATGCTGAGAGAAGTCGTGGAATTGAAATTCTGAAATTTGCTTCATAAGAGAAGTTTTCATGTTCTCCCTGTGTACGCATGGCATTTCTCTGCTGTTCAGAATAAACTATAGGACTGATACATTCAGCAGCTTCAACACCAYTGATGTGTAACAGTCTGCGCACATTTGGAGGACCAAAATTGACATGGTTAAAAATAAAAGCACAAATATATAAATGGTTCAATAAATAAAATACACTTAAAATGCAATTCATTTTTAAAAAGAACTTTACCTCATGTTTTATGAATTCATTGAACTTCATGTTTATTTTTTCAGCTTAGATCCGACAAATTATGTATTCTAGCACATTTTAAATTTTACTTCTATTTTAAAAAATATATTTTTTTGTTTTTCCTTTTACTTGTAGATGCATTTGTAGATGCATTTGTGTCTCTTAATTTTTTTATTGTTTTTTTCCCCACAAGTCTAGACAGGAAGGAGCAGGATCCATGTGCATATCGATTGTGCATGCCTGCACTGCTTCAGTTTAGCAACCGAAGTGTAGTTATGGAGGGAGCAGAATATTGGTCAGTCTCTGAGTTATTAAGAAAAGCTGCAAATACTGTAGACTTCCTGTGGTAAAGTTCTCCTTTTTTAAATTAATTAGTGCATTTTAAGTGTATTGATTGATTGATTGATTGATTGATTGATTGATTGATTGATTGATTGATTGATTGATTGATTGATTGATTGATTGATTGATTGATTGATTGATTGGACCAATTATATATTTCTGCTTTACTTTTAATCATGTCAGTTTCAGTCCTCCATACAAACATTCGTTTGTGTTGTAGCACAGACATTGTTCCAGTTGAGAAAACARCAACAAACTAAAGAAATTGGAGTTGTGGATAAGGTTTAACACACTGGCTGGCAAAAAACATGTCAACTACTGGATTTAATTAAGCTAATAGGAGCGTCCCATTGGACAACTGCTTTATGAGGGATCATGTTTCAGCTGACAAGTTATTTAACTCTAACTGAAGCAGTGAGTAACTTCTCATTTGTTAAAGAATCATGTATAAAGACACATCTTGTGATCTAGAAAAATATGCAAATCTGTTTTAGWAGGGTCAAATCATAGGAGTAAGAAGAGAAAATATCCAAGGAGATTGATAAAACTAMWAAAATCAGSTTAAKAACTGTCCAACACATTATTAAAAACTGGAARGACAGTGGAGAAACATCATCTTACAGGAAGAAATGTGGTCAGAAACACATCTTGAAAGTTCTTAGATGTTTGATGAAATTAAACATTAGGTTCAATTTTCACTGTGTAATATCAAAATTTAAATAACCTAAATTCCCTCTGAGATCAATAAAGTAGTTTTGAATTGAATTGAATTGAGATGCATTTTTTATGGAGCTACAAGAGTCTCAATCACAAATGCACGCAGGACAATTCAAACGTGCTCAGGGAGATTCACACGAGCAGCGGGCAAGATTCAGACATGTATTTCTGATGCAAACATAATCATATCTTGTTTTACAAAGTGTTGGAGCTCTGTGAACTTCACTGCATTTGTGAGTGATTTTTGAGACTTRACTTAGTGCAACTTACACGTGCCTTTTTTTTAACATGGAAAGATCGGCAACATCTTGTCTTCCTTGTTTCAGTCAATGATAGGAATGCACCCCAAGTGGGGGATGATTTAAACCAGGGGTCACCAAACCTTTTGAGATTGAGAGCTACTTTTGGGGTCCCGAGTAACATGAAGGGCTACTTGTTCGATACAAACATAAATTGGCACGGCTCACCTTTTATTATACTATTATTAATAATAATAAATTTATACATGTTAACTGTGTGTGCAGCGCACAGGACACAGAGGCTTGGAGAGAGATGCAGGAGGAGTGAATCACCTGTTTTCTGTGGGTTTAACATGAGATAACAATGGCATTTGTTGACATTATTTGGAAAGTTTTTTTGTTAATAAAAGCCCATAAGAGCACACGGGTGACTTTGGTTCCTTTTTTAGTATTTAGAGCTCTGTTTCGCTGATCAGTCGACCAGTGCTAATTTTAGAGCGTGTCCTGCAGGCGACCGTATTGGTGACCCCTGGTTTAAACAGTGCTGAGCTATGGATGTATCAGAGGCAATTGCTCTAAGACTGGAAGGGAAGCTCAGCTTCCCCTAAAATGTAAAAAAGTAAAATAAAAGTGATCAAATATACACTGTTGTGTGCTCATGTCATTGACTAAATATGCGCTATAAAGCGCTCAACTTTTGTTCAGAATCAGCTTCTTATCACTGGCAGCGACGCAGCTTTCCTCTCCCTCATTCCTGCAGCTTCACAGTGCTTTAAATAGTCGGACGCTCAGTTTCCACAGACTTCAATAGTGAAGCAAAAAAAAATGCAGCGAAACGAGACGAGTCATTGGATAAATGCTGGGCTTTGTCCCGCCCCCAGACGCTGAGCGTCTCTGGGGGTCTATGGAGCAGTGGGCGGGTTCGAACGCCCAGATTCTGCATGATGATTGGATGATCTGTCTGAGCCTGAATCCCTTTTTGATTGACAGCGAAATGAGCAAATAGCAATCTTTTGGTGTAAACATTCAGTGGGAGCAGTTTTTAGTTTCGTTTCTGTTCTGAGCTGAACCAGAGACTATCCTAATCCTCTTAGCAGCATTTTCTTTGTTAAAAACGACTAGCAACAAATCAAGTTTTTATTTCTGGTGGGTTTTATTGTATCTGCTTGTGTTTGGAGACTGACTTCTATCACTCTTTCTGACGTCTGTCACAGTTTCTGTCCAGCAGGTGTTGCTGAGACCCTCTGCCGTCACAAAGCACTCACAGGCGGACACACTTCACTCTAGCCTCGCGCCAGTCCCAGCTAGCGAGTTAGCTAGGTARCAAGCTGCACATAATGGCAGAGAGTTGACAGGTCTTTTCAGCTGTCCTGGTATAACAAAGTGAGCTGGCTGCTGTAAAAGACTATAGAATAATCTGGAAAATGATTATAAAAGCATTGGATCAATTCCTTTAAAAAATCATCAAAGCAAAATTGTCAAAGAAATATGAAATTGTTTAATTTGTATGAGTCACTGTTTGAGCAGTTGAATTTATTTTTGTTTTATTATTTGGTTTATTGTTTGAAATTAGTATTTTTTTTGTAAACAGGAGTAGATATCAAGATCTTTTTCTTCTGCTGCCTTTCATTTTATTTTATTTTATTTGTTTTGTTGTATGTAATGTTTTGTTTTTTAAAATGAAATGAATAAATACTATAAACTAAGCAAAAAGATCTGTGACAGGGTCACAGATCATTTTCTTGAAAAGGAACGGAGGGTAGAATTTATAACCGACACATTTTATTATGTATGCCGAAACTGAGCTTCCTCTTCTTGAAAGACCAGCATCTGCCACTGGGTTGTATGTATGTATGAATGTATGTATGTATGTAATTATATACATATACATACAGTATACATATACATGTACACAGTACAGACCAAAGGTTTGGACACACCTTCTCATTCAAAGAGTTTTCTTTATTTTCATGACTATGAAAAGTGTAGATTCACAGTGAAGACATCAAAACTATGAATAAACACATGTGGTATTATATACTTAACAAAAAAGTGTGAAACAACTGAAAATATGTTTTATATACTAGGTTCTTCAAAGTAGCCACCTTTTGTTTTGTTTACTGCTTCACACACTCGACATTCTCTTGATGAGCTTCAAGAGGTAGTCACCTGAAATGGTTTTCCAACAGTCTTGAAGGAGTTCCCAGAGATGTTTGGCACTTGTTGGCCCTTTTGCCTTCACTCTGCGGTCCAGCTCAACCCAAACTATCTCGATTGGGTTCAGGTCCGATGACTGTGGAGGCCAGGTCATCTGGCGCAGCCCCCCATCACTCTCCTTTTGGTCAAATAGCCCTTACACAGCCTGGAGGTGTGTTTGGGGTCATTGTCCTGTTGAAAAATAAATGATAGTCCAACTAAATACAAATTGGATGGAATAGCATGCCGCTGTAAGATGCTGTGGTAGCCATTCTGGTTCAGTATGCCTTCAGTTTTGAATAAATCCCCAACAGTGTCACCAGCAAAGCACCCCCACACCGTCACACTTCCTCCTCCATGCTTCACGGTGGGAACCAGTCATGTAGAGTCCATCCATTCATCTTTTCTGCTTCGCACAAAGACACGGTGGTTGGAGCCAAAGATCTCAAATTTGGACTCATCAGACCAAAGCACAGATTTCCACTGGTCTAATGTCCATTCCTTGTGTTCTTTAGCCAAAACAAGTCTCTTCAGTCATGTCAGAAATTTAAAAAAAACATCAGATACAAATCATCTCTAC
>NW_013952420.1:438422-443262 GCF_001266775.1 Austrofundulus limnaeus
GAGCTCACCTGTGAAGTGAAAACCATTTCAGGTGACTACCTCTTGAAGCTCATCAACAGAATGCCAAGAGTGTGTGAAGAAGTGATAAAAGCCTAAGGTGGCCACTTTGAAGAACCTATAAATATAAGACATATTTTCAGTTGTTTCACAGCCTGAAGGCTGTCCCGACAGCCTTTTTTATTGTATTTTCTGTCATCTGAGTTCTTTTGAATATCTACAKTTCTACCATATGCCATGACAGAGTGTCATCCCCAAAGCATAACTCTGAATGTGACATCTCAATATAATGCATTATTTTGCATTGCACATTATTTTGAAAGTTTGATCAAAACAAGCAAAACTCTAGCATTTCTCAACATGAGATGATCTTAGGCTTAAAYGCTTGTATGAAGGACAGCAGATAAAATATATCAATTCAAGGGATGCCAGGCCTTTATCTTCCTCACAATGGTGCCTTCGGGGGGGGAAATGTGTTTCTCTCAATGTAAAGTGCACAAAGTGTTCTGATGTGGTCCAACCTGCTTTATCAAAAAAAGTCAAAGCCTATTTAAACTGTTTTTACACAGGAAAAAGAAGAGGGTCAGTGACTCACGCTTGTGATGACAAAACTGAAGCAGTCCTCTGAGCAGTGCATGCCGAGTCCCTTTGCTCTTCCTCTAGGAAGGAGATATAATCAAAGCATTCATGCCTCCATAAGGGAGGGGTCACATCCAYAACATTAAAGCCTCAGGAGAGAAACTCAGCTCTAAGCTGACTCCATGACTGATGTACATGTGAGCTCACTGGGATCCTGCTATTTACAGCAACACCAGGGATATTATTCAAAGTAAAAGAATAAAAAATATGTGTTATCATATTTTGGAAGATTGGTTGTTATTGTTGTTATTTCCCTTAGTTTATTAAACTCACTGTTTTAATTAAAAAGGGGACAGGGGCATGCAGAAAGTCAAATAATATAAACACAACTGAAAAGTCTTATTTTCTAAAAGTCATCTGACTAAAACATCTCATCTTAGATAAAATGTGATAGCATAATCACATTCACTAATTTAACACTTGGGTTTCAAAAGCAGCAGTCTAATGAGCTCGACACATGGACAGCGACAAACAAGAGTGATTAATGGCTGTCATCGCAACCAAGGTGAAACCMAATACACGCGACAGTGACGGTAGTGTTGCAAATCGCCCTCTCGGGTCGCTTGTCTTCAAGAAATTTATTTATTATTATTTATTTAAAGTTTAGTGGTAATTGGCAAAAAAGAATGATGTGCATTGCTGACGTGTAAACTTAACAAATCTTGCAATGCTAATAATATTGGAAAAACAAACGCACACCAAGATACAACTTTATAAGAAAAAAACTTAACAGACAACTTCACCTTGGCGCCAACAAACTGCMTTTTTAATGTGTATCTTAGTAATCACTTTGAGAAGTGTCTTAAAGTTAGAAAGTTTGACAGCTAAAATAACGTTGAAAGTGGTAGCTAACTGCAGTGTGTAGCATAATCTCTGCTCATTGGTCAGTCAATAAAGCCCTCACTGATTGGTTGTAGCACCTTGCAATAGCAACAAAAGTCGAACATTTTTCAGCTTCCATGTGTCCCGTTGCAAGCTYGCATGTGCACATCTATGTGTACAAGCTCAAAATTTCACATCAAATCAAATCAAATCAAATCAAATCAACTTTATTTATAGAGCGCTTTAAAACAGCGGCCACTGACACAATTGTGCTGTACATGAGGGGCCAAAAACAATAAAACAAATCAACACTCAAACACTCAAACATTAAAAACAAGCAAAAAAAAACAGCTAAAAAAAAAGACCAAGATCTCAAACTGTTTAAGGCCAGTGAATAAAAATAAGTTTTAAGATTAGTTTTAAAAACAGCCAAAGAGGAGGCCTGCCTGACGAGTAGGTGTAGCTCATTCCATAGCTTCAGAGCAGCAACTGAAAATGCTCCATCGCCTCTGAGGGTTTCTTTGTCCTGGGTACTTTAAGGAGAAACTGATTGGCTGACCAGAGATACCGTGCAGGGGCATGGGGTAGAGAAGCTCGGAGAGGTAAGATGGGGCAAGGCCCTGTAAAGATTTAAAAACAAGTAAAAGAACCTTAAAACGAACTCTAAAATGCACAAGCAGCCAGTGGAGGGAAGCCAGAATGGGTGTGATATGCTCCCTTTTACGTGTTCCAGTTAGCAAACGAGCAGCAGCATTCTGAACCAATTGGAGCCGTGCAACGGAGGACTGGCTAACTCCAACATAAACATGAAYGAGTTTCACCGGTCTCTAAGCTGGAGGAGGACAAGCAATTGTTGCCTCATCACACAAGTTCTGCAGAAAATGAATGGAGAGGGAGCAAYGTCTCCTCCCATGTGTTGAGCCCTTAAGGAGCAACCTTCAAAATTCCTTTTTCTGAGCCTCCAACTCCAGATCTTTCCAGCARACCCTGAAGCATCGCCTGAAGCACCAATCATGTGGCATTATATCTTCATTATATCCTGGATCTGCCAGTTTCCCATCCRCATGGGTAAGCTGTCATTCCAAATCAATCTTTTTACCTGTTGTTTCTGAAAACATCTTTCTTAACACAGCACCATTTCTACAAACAGTTTCAAGCATTTGAAAAATGATCGAAACTGTATTAATTACATTTTTATTAAACTTTGTTTAAAATTAAATTCCAACACCAAGTGTTTTTCACTGTGCCTGAGCCAAATGTACACAAAAATTTGYTGTATACTTTTAATCTGACAAACCTGATTCCTGAAACTTAAATTAATGTAATGTAAAGCTGCACATTTACTGTTCCACACTGGACAGTTTAATGATTTGAGGGCTATGCTGTATATGTGATAGAAYGATAGAAACWGTATGAAGTTGGCCTACAGTAGAAATTTACCCTCTACCGTCCTATCGTCATAACGTCATCGCACCTGTGTCAGCAGGGCTGKGAGTGCAGAGACAACTGAGCAGKAGGAGTTTGAAWTATAATGAAGAAATTTTGGCGTTTTAAAACATGTGTAGAAAGAATAAATCCTCAAACCCCACCCCCCACCAAACACCCACCCACTCTCCCACCCGCTGCACGTCGAGCACAGTGAAGCTTTAACAACCGYAGATTTTCACATCCAAGTTCTCAGAGAAAAAACTTGTTTTTATGTATTGTTACYCACAGAGRTGMTAAAAAGACGTGGACGTTCGTTCAKTCATAAATCCATCTTGCTRATGTAAAGTCGGCTTCTGCYCTGATGATGAGGATGATGAAGATGAGAGTGCAACAGAGCAGCAGCCGATAAGTTCAACAGGCAGAAGCTCATTGTATGGCAGGCAGATATTACATTTATTTGGCTTCACCACAGTTACATTCCAGTTATCTGAAATTGTTTTATGACTAGGACTATGTGCAGCTTAAGCTCCTTCAGGTCCTGTCACACTATAACATTTTAGGCAACATTGAATTTTTTATGTCTAAATGACTAATTTTACTTGAAGTACTGGTTATAACATCCACTTTATTTTGATATTGTTGAAAATTTGAGAAATGTTTTTATTTGTTGTTGAAACTGTTTTGCCATATAATATTCTTTTGTACTTCTGTTATGTTCATTTGCACTACAACAAAAATACTGGGTTTGATTATGATTACAGTTTTCTGCAAAAAAAAATGCTGTAAAAATTACATTATATTTGCTTTTATGATAATTTTCTACTGTGACATATACTGCTACCGTGAAGGGGTTCAATTTAGACCGTGATWTGAATTTGCAGTCATACCGCCCAGCCCTAAGGCAATTACGTCTAAAGTATGAATTAATCTCCAGAAAGTATAAATTGTAGTTTACAAACTATTCACAACTGCACTTGAGGCTTTATTTTTAAGCTGGGGACTGAGGAAGTGTTTGACAGAGTAGRGTGAGATTTTTTGTTTTCTATTTTAGGAAAAATTTAGGTCTGGGGCAAAAATTACTCTCCTGGGTCCTGAGTAAGAAAATTGCATGCAGCCCATCAGGGAGCTGTCAGAACAAACAAACTTTGAAGGTTTTTGCTTACATCACTACATCTCTACAAGGCAAGGATCCCCTGCTTTGATTTACCATTGTAATGGAGCCCAGTGAAAGATCGTCAGCATGAAGGTCAGAGGGGCAGACATGCAGTTCCTGAATCAATAATCACAAATTTTACAAAGTGTTTTCTGTGAAAGAAGATATGAATATGCTGTCTAATAGTTATTTTAGTTTTTTTTACCACGAATTTATGAAAAATCTGGCCAATATTGATATCTGACATTAATATTGATGGTATGGCTGATGATAACCAATATTTACAAATATTACACAAACACACAAATTATTTATTAGGGCTGCAACTAACGATTATTTTAATAATCGATTAATCTGTTGATTATTTTTTCGATTAATCGATTAATCGACCAAATCATTAAAATGCTTAATTACATGAATATGAGTAGATACAAATTAATTTCATTCCTGTATAAATTAGGGATGCAAGTTATTGATTAAGTAATTAATCTGGAGTTCATTTATCTTATAGATTGACTAATGATTAATCGATAAGCAGCCATTTTCTTAAAAAAACGGGAGTTTTCTCTTGAATCAAGAAGGTCTTTCCATAAAATGAAGGATTTTTTATAATCTCCTGAATTAAAAAACAGACGCACATCATAACTATTTGAACAATTTATTTTGCCAGCTGTATTAAATACTGACTGAAAAAAAGTGTATTTGTCATACATGAAACATAACAGAAATTTAACATGTTGCTGAATGAGGAAAATAGAATAAAATATGATTTTTAGATGTAAAACTATTATTATTTTATTA
>NW_013952420.1:443624-451124 GCF_001266775.1 Austrofundulus limnaeus
TATCAGTACTGGTTTGATGAGTAAAACTGGGCCAATAATAACGTCGGATATTGATTTCCCACTGTTTAGCTTTGTGTTTCTATTTTGAGAGGGGAAATGGTTGGTATCTGTTAAATCATGATAGCGACGCTGCACAGCCAGGAATAAGTATAAAGCCATGTCAGCGGTCCGGTCGTACCGGACCGCTGACATGGCTTTATACTTATTCCTGGCTGTGCAGCGTCGCTATCATGATTTAACAGATACCAACCATTTCCCCTCTCAAAATAGAAACACAAAGCTAAACAGTGGGAAATCAATATCCGACGTTATTATTGGCCCAGTTTTACTCATCAAACCAGTACTGATATTCTAAAAAATGACCAACATCAGTCAATACCAATGTTAATGCTGGTATATCGTGCATCCCTACTAATAACTTACGGAGCCCAAAGGGGACATAGGGGGATTTCCTCGCAATATTGTTTTGCGTTCTCACACAAAAGTTTAATATTTTGTATTAAATGAATTAAATCAGACATTTATTTTGAAATATCCAGTTCCCAAAACAGGATGTCGCCACAAATTCGGAGAAATTGACGGTGATATTTTGCGCCACAACAGTAATAATAAACAGCTTTTGCAAAGGAATGCAAAAAATATTGCGAAGCAACGCAATAGTAATGCGTGGGAACGCAAAAGAAAAAAATCCCCCATGTCCCCTCACTCTCTGTAATAATTAATGCAACTTTCCTCAGCCAAGCTTTAGGAGTTCTTGTTTACTTTCACCAAGATAAGCAGTTCAAACAAGAAGCCAAAGTAAAACTGTTACAAAACTGATACACAAAACGTCTATGTTATCTTGAGACATTAGTCAGAGCTTAAAGGACCAGATACTTCTTAAAGGAGAGAATGAAGCTCTAAAATTAGTCACACTTTGTCAAAATGTCATCAGATTAGGGACTGTTTTTACACAAGTACTCACTCTTGCAGTCAAACAGATTTTAATAGAAGCATCTGATGAACTCACATTCTTCTCCTAAAGGAAAGCATTGTTACAAGGATTAGTTTTCAGCCTCAGCTTCTGTATTTTCATTGARTTTTTCTTCCATTATGTGTTTATCTGAAGTTGGATTTACAAAATACCTCATGTTAAAGCCCAACATCCACACTCATCGCAAAACTTGTACATATTAAACACATTTCTACCTTCATGCTGCCATGATTGATCATTTTCATTTTATAGTCATTTCAATTCACATACATTATAAAAATTAGCCAATTAGTACAAGTTTGTAGGACGTGCAAAAATAAGCCTATCTCATGTTCTGTTAACAGATACCCTGAGTATAGACAAAACATTTCAATGGAGTATTTTTTATATCTGCTTTTTTTTCACCAAAAATTTAATTTGCAAGGACACAGGGTTCTGTCCAAACACAGAAGAAAATATCTAGAGTAGATTGAACATGGACGGTTTTCGTCCAGTCAGTTGTTACATGACTTACTTATTACTTCTGACACAAGATAAGATTAGCCTCTTTCATATATTGATATATATACTGTATGTAATATACATTTATAGAAGGATTTATGTAAGCCTAGTTTTTACCTCAACATATTTGTAAACCATTAAAAGCAATGCAGTCCATAAAACAGGTCATGCTCCAATAATCATACAGGAAGTTTAGCAGAAGCAGAAGAATGACACTGAAATGTGTTTTTAATGGATCCTATCACTACTCTCAACGCTGCCACTGGATTATGCCATTGCCCTGCCAGCTAAACCTTTTCCAAGACAGATTTCTAAAGAAAACTGTATAAAATTATCACAAATTAAAATGAAACCATTAACGATTTCATACTGGTCCTGCTCATACTTGACATTAACATGCCCAACACTCACACCTTTACATGCCTCTGAACACCTGACCTACAGCTGGTGTACATTACAACACAGATATGGCGATAAAAAAAGCTGCATCCCATACAGTTTAAAGCTTTGAACTCTTAACTCTACAGTTTGGAATGGATAAAGACATATTCAACTAGTACTACACAACAAAGGTCCAGGTACTTTGTTTTTTAACAAGTTTTTGTAAACTAACTAACTTAAAGATTGAGATATGTCTTTTAGTGCTGGGCGGTATACCAGTTCTTATTTTTGTTATGATATGAATTTTCTGAATAACAACATACCAGTTTAAATAGCCTGAACATGTTCAGGAAATTACGTTGTGCRTGCCAGTAAACTGTTACACGGGGGAAACCTTTCCCCACAGCACTGCTATGTGCATTCGCAGGCTAATGTTGTTGGAGCAGCTTCTGAATAACTGGTGGCATGTGACGATTCCACTGCTTATATTGACTGACATTTATGAAAAACTCTCCCGTTTTCGCCATCGCTGAATGTAGTATACACCTCTTCAGTATACACAGTGGTGGACAGTAGTGGAGTACATTTACTTGAGTACTGAACATTTTTTGTGTATCTTTACTTTACTTGACTAATTGTATTTTGGGGGTACTTATGACTTTCACTCCACTACATTTCAAAGGCAAATATTGTACTTTTTAATCCACTACATTTCTAGGAAGCTTTTAGTTACTCGTTACTTTTGGTTCAGCATAGCTTTGTAATCAGCTGTTGTTTTTCTTTCTAGAAATGCAATTGGCCATACGTTAGGTTCCTCACAAGGAAAACCAATCACAGTCGTAGCTCACATCTAGGATAGATTTGGAATTACATCATCTTCATTAAAGGGATCCTCGATTAGTTGTAACATTAGACTTTATTTAATAAACATTTATTTTAAATGTAAAATAAAGACTGTAAAAATACTGTAGGCTGTTTAGTTTTTATCATTTTTAAACTAAAGTTTAAAAATATATTACACGGACAGGGCCATTTTATTTACATGCAAAGSATTCTGGGTAAATGATGACGTGGGTAGGTCATCGGTGCGAGGCTGCTAGCGAGCTATATCCACCCTGAAGGTTAATCTTGGACAATATCTGATGATCGACTCTTTTAAATGAAACCASAGAGCGTTGACAGAGAGGAGAAGGTAGAAATGACTCAGCCTGGAACTGAAAATATRGATGGAGGACAACAGAGCTGCTTCATGGAAGAAGAACCTCAGCTTAGCCTGTTAGCTTTAGCATTRGCCCCGATGCTATCACCATATATATGTATTAACTCAGCACTACACATTCTCCTCTCATCACTGAGGTCCTCCATCCACATGACAGAGAGGGGAACACAAAAATGGCTCAGTCTGCAGCTGAAAATATAGATGGAGGACCTTTAGCTTGTTTGTTGCACTAGCGCTGAGCTAATACATACAGTATAAGGAAATATAGCCAGAGTGGCACATAAGCGGTGCGCAGGTGTGCATGCATGATCAAAAAAGAAAAAGTACACCAGATGGAACATCATAAAGCTCACTTGCGTACCTAAGACTGTACCTGAGATTGTCTGTCAAAACAACAGCTAGCAGGGCTCTAGAGTGCGACCAGATTTCTTAAAAAATAAAATAAAATAAAATAAAATAAAATAAAAATCCAGCCACACTGGTGGATCGTTGTTCGGTGCTCACAAAGCCTCTAAGGACAGCGGGACCCTGATATAAGGATTAAACTGAGACACTGCCTTCAACAAATCAGACGAAGTCCAGAGCCTTTTTATCCAATCAGAGCAGAGCAGGGCGGGACTTTCAGTGAGAGCAGTTTTCAGCAGAGACAGGTTGAAGCAGCGGCTCGAGCAGCGGCTGCAGCGGTCAGTCCTGACATCTCCTCCTGCACTTTACTCCTGAACTACCAGAAACTTTGGTCTGTAAAACCTAACTTTATATTAAATATGTGTTCAGAGAGTTGTTATCAAACAGATCTGTCCAACTCTGTGTGAGTGACTAAACTCTCCTCCTGATGAGAGGCTGCTGTGACAGGAGCATGTCACTGCGTGCCRAGGCTGGGTCTTTCTGAGAGGTTCACTGTTTGAGTTCTTCTAATTAAACCAGATTAACTCTAACAGAACATTTGTTTGCCCCATATTAAAGCAAAAATGATTCTCTGTTTACCCCCGTCAAAATATATATATATATTTATATTAAAAAATATAAAAACAACTTGCCATGTTCTCTAGGTGAATGAATTTTAAATGTTAAATATGTTTAAATGCTCTGTGCAAAAGAAAGATATTTGCTGCTTGGTCTGGAGAGTGTGGAAATCTGGTTTAACCAAGGCTGAAGATGCAGAAGGTCAAACAGGAGTTGTCCATCTGAGGGACATGTTAGTCTAAAAGACATTTAACCATGAAATGTTCAGTTTGTGATGTTTATATGACATACACACAGCCCCTTGGCCACTTAGGTAGTTTACAAAATTTATGCAGAGTAAAAGAATAAAATAAAAACTTGTTGGACTGATTTAACATGATGTCCTGAGACGTTGCAGCTGATAGGAGTCATAAAACAGAACAGGGGGATGTTAGATGCCCTGATGCCCCATAGATAAATGTGTTACAGTTTTTATTGATTGTTTCGATGCAGTCGTCAACTCAAAATCCACATTTTCAAAACAGTTAACGCAGAGGTCTAAACATTGACACAGTGGTCAAAATGACATTTTGTTTGCAAAAGGCACTAACTGTGTCAAAACATTTATAATATGGAACAAAAGCAAACTTTGCCTTCAAACAACTCAACTTTGACACAATGTATGAGCACCTCCAAACAATCAGTACACAATACAAAATACAAAACACAGCACTCATGTGAATCAGTGCACCATTGCTTGTCATTGTAGCCCATGACTGTACGTAGCTTACATGTCAGTGCTGTTTGTAGTCAAATTTACCCTCTTGTAAAAAATGCATCCAGAAGCAGATATGCTTTGATGCAAATTTTATTGATTACAGTCTCTTTTTTTTCAGACTGTGCCTGACAGATAAAATATTCCAACAGAGAATACATGGAAATAAAAATAAAATCCTTTACTGTGTGAGAAATTATGTAAATAAAAAACACAGTCTTTTACAGTAAAGAACAAAAATCTATAGTAGGCCTATACTATAAGAGTATAAGAGAACAACACAGGCCTGCAGACTGATTGCAAATTGAAAAACTCTGTGAAGAAGTGTCAAACTGGTGCTTTCAGTGATTTCATACTGATTTCATACTGATTTCAAAAACTTAGTCTTCGATTTATTTAACATATCAGAGACTGTAGGACGTTAAAAAAACAATAAATACATCAAATAACCATCATCCAACCTGCTCTGCTGGTAGAAAAAAGTTTTCCTACACTCATATTTCCTCCTCCGCTGCAGTTCACCTGCACCCTGAACGTCTGAAGCGGTTGATATGTGTGGTGTTACTACTATCACTAGTACTGGTGATGTTACATGCTGTCTGGTGATGCAGAAAACACTTCATGTTACGAGACGATCAGGGAAAATGCCAACAGCGGGAGGAGGGTTGTTACGGCAGAACTTATTCAACATATGCTTATATGAATATGTTTGCATTTACCTTTTTCATTAACTATTTTTTTTTTGAAAATCCAAAAACCACCTCAAACGAGCAATAAAGGTTTTTGCAAGTTTTTGTGAATTTTGCAGTTTCCACCTACCTTTTCTAATGCAATCCTTCAGAGTGTGCATAAAAAATGTTGAAACGCTATGAAAGTTTGAAGACTACAGCTGTTTTAAGATGGCAGCAGCCCACTTTAAAAGTTACTTTACTGACAGGTTATTATTAAATGGTCCAGCAGGACCCACTCCCAAATAATATTTTTCTTGAAGAATTTCCCAAATTCAAAATATTTGCATTTTATGCAAAAACTTTTCATTTTGACACAACAGATTGATTTTACCATACATGTTTTGACACTCCTGTTAAAACTGACCTCTCACTACTGCTGCTGCTATTTGTGCAAATAAACAGTTTGTGCTTTCAATGTATTCATGCCACTGAAATATCACACAAGTATAATACAAAATTTACACAATGTTGTAGTTACTAACTATGAAATGCAGCATTATTTTAATTATTTGTTAAAAGCTTATTTTTTAAAAAAAAGAAGGTGTTTCTTTGTTTTCATATAAAATATGTGAGAAACTTTATTTTCCAAGAACATTATCTTATATTAATTACTTACAGGCAAATGTTTAGGCACCTTAATAAAGCATCAAATATCCCATAGATTGATTTATTTTTGTTCAGTTTATTGCCTATTTTATTTTTTATTGTTTAAACTTGATTAATCCACATATATTAAGATGATTTAGGTGAAACTAAGTTACATCATAAAACAGAATTTATATTAAAACAATAAAAATAAAGAGGAGAACTTAGAATAAAGCAGATTTGATGGAGTCTGACTGTGATTACATTATGTCCAGTCAGAAAGGGCACACATGTCCCAGGACTGGACAGATGTCTGTGAGGACATGNATGTCCCAGGACTGGACAGATGTCTGTGAGGACATGTGGACAGATGTCTGTGAGGACATGTGAACAGATGTCTGTGAGGACATGTCTCTGTGCCAGGAGAGTCTGATCTGGGATCTGCAGCCCGCCTCAGTCCTGTCTGTGGGGGAACTCTGCCTTTTATGGAGTCCTCTCAGAGGAAACGCTCTGTTCCGTGTTTCAGCACAGAAAACATCTGAAACCATCAGCAGCGTGTCTGATCCAAGCAGGACCGGATCCGTTCTGTTCACAACAACAAGCAGGACACATGTCTACAGACACATGCTGCTCCGTGCTTCACTTTAAATGTTTTCATGATCATTCTTATAGTTTAATCATAAAAAGCTTCTGGTTCTGATTAAAGCTCAACTTTTTTTTTGTCTTCTTCCGTTCTGAACCGTGCTGAGGGAGTAACCCGGGTTAAAGGCAGAGGTTCTAGCGTTTCTCCGGTGGTTAATACAGTTTTCCCTTCATCTCATAAACAGATTAATCAATCCTCRAGGGTCTCGCGGGTCGTCTTTGTTCTGATAATTACCTAATCGTGCAGATTTCATAACCGAACTTAGTCCGCTTTAGAAAAGTTTCAGCTTTGCTCTCATTAAACACACTGTCCACTTCAAACTAACCCGGGTTAGTTGAACTGGCTCTCTTGAATCAGAATAAACTGTKGTAAGTTTTACAGCATCATCGTGTCGGCGCCTTTGTAGTTTCTTTGGTCTTTATTTACCTGGTTGTCCGCAGGCTCGGTCCAGCAGCACGACCCAGAGCAGAGCCAGCAGCCATCCACACGTCGCCGGGGACAGTTGGACATGTTTCTGCCTGTGTTTACTGTACATCCCGGTCACACTGTGTCGCCCGGCGGTCCTCCCGTGCCCTCGCCGTTTGGTCAACTCTCTGCCTCCCTTCAGTCTCCGCCGACCGTCAAACAACACGGGCTGCGACACGGTGCTTCCGGTTGGGAACTTCAAAATAAAAGCGCGCTCAGTCAAAAACGATTAAATTGTGTGTGTGTGTGTGTGTGTGTGTGTGTGTGTGTGTGTGTGTGTGTGTG
>NW_013952420.1:453180-454083 GCF_001266775.1 Austrofundulus limnaeus
ATTGTATAGAGTTTATATTTTAAATTGATCCTATAATTTGTTTTTGCTCTGCAAAAATGACAGTTTGTAGATGAGACAGCAGTGGGACAGAAATCTCACAATGCTGAGGTTTAGGTAGGAGGTGAGATCTGATGTTTTGGAGAAAACAAAGGAGCTGAAGAAACAACATCCACTTCCCTCTTTTCATTATAGGAGCTGTGGATCCATGAATTCAAATATCTTAGAGTCCACATTTTCAGAGTCTTGACATGGTCCTTTAACACCTCTAACATCAGTACAAAGGCTCAACAATGTATACAATATATTTCATCAGAAGGCTAGGGCAGGCCTGGATTTGCCACTTCACCTTCTCCATCACCACCTGCTGCTGGTACTGTTCTGCTGCTGTTACTGATTAAGTTCAGTTCTGTTTATTTAGGTAGAGCCAAGTCACAACAAACAAAACACACAAAAAACAATCAATCTAAAAAAGCCAGCAGATTGTGTTGAGTCACTTTATCACCGTCTCCCATTCTGAGCAGCACACTGGTCACAATGGAGAGGAAAGACTTCTTTTTAATAGGAAGAAACCTCCAGCAGAACCAGAGCCAGACTCAGGACCAACTGGGTTTGAGGGACAGGAAAGAGACACAAACACAGAAAACCCTGTCCAGGAGCTTATTGCACAAATCTAGGATAAGGGATTAGAGCTGGGATTTTGGTGTAAACCTGAATTAATTAAGACTTGAATTGGTTGCGTGGAAGCACTCTCAAATGAGAGTTTGGGTGACTGCAGAAAGGTCCTATGTGTCTCTGCTAACATACAGCGGGTAAAATAAGTATTGAACACGTCACCATTTTTCTCAGTAAATATATTACTAGAGGTGCTAATGACATGAAATTTTCACCAGATGTTGGTAACAA
>NW_013952420.1:455473-456888 GCF_001266775.1 Austrofundulus limnaeus
TTGTTACCAACATCTGGTGAAAATTTTATGTCATTAGCACCTCTAGCAATATATTTACTGAGAAAAATGATGACGTGTTCAATACTTATTTTACCCGCTGTATGGTACATGTGTAGCACTCAGAGATGGGCCAACACTGAGGCCAGTCTTTGTCTGCTGTCCTCCAAAGCTTCAGCTGCAGGCTGGTGTCACGCTCACTTTCTTTGACTTTGGTATTATGTCTGGGACTAAGACTAAGCTGGCAGGAGGGGGCTCTGGATAAGACGGATTTATTTCACCTCATCAGGAGAATGTGTCCCCTGCCACAGAACCAGTTCAGTGACTCTTCATCCTGCCTGCTGGGAGAGCACACATTGTATTTGTTCACTGAGCTGTTGRACAAACGTCTTACTTCATTCTGCCGCTGTTGTTCCCTCCACTTGTTGCACTGAGAGGTCAGATGTTTAAACTGAAACATGTTTAAATCTGTCCTTCTATTCACATTGCTAAGTGAGAGAAAAGCTCTGTGTCAAGAAGGGATTTAGTTTTTCTGTAGTGCATTCAGACTGTAATACACCACAATATACAGCATCATAAGTACTCATCACCACCTCTTATTTAAATACTCTGGTACACATTTTTACCTTCTGCTTCTTCTCAATGTCCACAATAATAAAAAAAGCAACGTAAATTCTCCCACAAGTACTTTTCCAGAAAGAATATTTGCATTTTACTTACTTAACTCTGACAGATGTGAAAAATAAACCTCTTTGTGTTTATTTCTAATGTATTAAATGTTGGGACAAATAAAACCAATTTAACAGTTACTGTACACATGATGTAAATATGACAAGAAGAACAAAAACATGTGAGAACATAGTATAAAACAAGCCAAAATCCAAATATAGTTTGTAAAAAGTGTCTGTGCTCATTGCTTACAAAAAATCCCTCTCTCTATCTGATTTCCTCTACTTTTCCATAGTTGAGTTGCAGAGACAACAGGTCCAGGAGAGAAGTATWAAGTATTTGTACAAAACACTTCAAGCAAGAACTTTGGTTCCTTCTGATGTAGGGGTGACATGAGGTCTGTGTGAACACTCGGTTCTTGGATTTAGGAGCCTAAAATAGTAATTAATTGATGAGGACAATGCATTAACCCATAAATATGTCTGCTGTGGAGACCTGTTGGAAATGTTTTTTGGAGGTTTGGACCCAAGAAARCAGACAAATGAGGAGTCAAAAGATAAACTATCTTTATCAAAAATCATTTTAAAAAGAAGTAACACTGATGTGATTTAAACCTGGATGACTCTTAACTTTCTGCTTCTGAACTCAGATAAGACAGAGGTTATGACTTTTGGACCAGAACATTTTAAGGATCAACTTTGCAGCCTTTCACCTTCTCTGGATGGCATTAATCTGGCCTCCAGTTATAA
>NW_013952420.1:459136-460914 GCF_001266775.1 Austrofundulus limnaeus
GGTGTACCTAATAAAGTGGCCAGTGAGTGTATATACAGTATATACCTAATAAATAAAGATAGAAAAACTATAATAAAATGTTCAAAACCACAAATTCTGATACGAATAGCAGGATCTTTCCTATAAACTATTTACGTAATGTTTTCTGTTTATCTAATTTTTGGTGATCTGACTTAAATTCTGCCTCTCAGCCTTTGAACAGCTTTTGTTTCTGAAAAATTCCAAAAGCTAAATTAGTCTTCAAAGGAATCTCCAGCTTATCTTTTTCCCCCCAATTATTCCAAATGTTCAGTAGTTTTTCCACATTACATCCAGTTAACTGAAGTTTTTTTTTCTCTTTTGAAAGAACGAAACTGTAGTGAAGAGCCTCAAGCTTTTCATCACTCAGGATATAATGCACAGTTCTCAGACACAAAGAGAAATATTAGCAACAGTGTAATAAGATGAAAGCACCCACAGAAAACTTGGGGGTGCTGTTTATTTGCTGAYGTGCATGTATTTAAAGGGAAAGCAGATTGCTCTGGGCCAATGGAAAACAGCYAGGTTTGAGGTTGAGTGGTCCAGGGAGGCGAGTATGAAGCTGTCAAAAGGCTTTTGGGCGAGCAGATACCCTGTCATCACACCAAACTCTGCTCTGAGCTGACTTGTTTCACACAAGAGAAGTGGCACACATGTCAGCCCACAAGCAGGTTTCTGCTAAACTTCATTTAAGCTCAGTTAGCAGCATGTAGAGATGCTGATTTTACACGTTGTAACACTGTCTCCCTCCCAAAGGAATACATCTTTAACTTACCAAACAACTGAAGTTTAAACTTTGTATWTTGCTGAGTTGTGACTCTTATGGTGGAAGAAAATGGTGAGAAAATAGGCAGATTATCTCAAGTGTTTGCAACCAGGAGCTGTGAAGCCATGTTTTCAAAATCACAGCTTAAACTTACGCGCATTGTTTGCAAAAATAAAATTTTCACCCACCTCAGCTCATTTTGTACCTACTGTCGATGCTTCCACAGCTATGAATGAATCTACAGGTCTACAAGTTAGAAGTGAAGAGTGGCAGTATAGATTTGTTTTTTCTAAATAATTAATGTTCATCATCAAAGTGACTTTTTTATCAGATGTTTTCTGTCAGGTGTTAAAATAAAGCTAAAGTATGGGCACATGTCACGATGGGCTTGGTTGGTTGAACCCCAGGTGCAAGACTGAATGATAATGGTCAAAAAAGTTGCAAAAGGCTTTATTTAACAAAATCAAAAGGCTAGCTTGGCAGCAAATAAGATACCAAAACTTTAGCTTGGGCTTTTAACAACAGGCACATGAAACAGAAACAAAGATCTGACAAACACTGAAGACACTGAACAGAATATAAAGGGAAACTAATGAGTAGAAACAAGAAACACCTGGGGAAAAAACATAAGGATCAGGTGTGAGTGAGCGGGGCTAGAGCACAGGCAGACAGGAGGAAGAAAACAGAGGAGGAAAAGACAGAAAACTTAGAGTAAATCATAAACACAGACACCAATCATGACACGTGGGCATGGCAGGGAATCAAACCTGCAACATTCTGTTCCAATTGAGCTGCTGCTCATTAAAATCTGTTTAAGATTATTCTGACACATCTGTGATGACTCGGCTACTATTCTGAGGATATAGTTTTGCATTCAGTTTTTTTTAACAAAGCTCACTGTTACGACCCCTTCCTTTAAACAAGGGGCAGCAACACGACAACCACAATAAATAGACAAGAGTCACTGCAAAGGTGTATAAAAAGTTTTATTTTT
>NW_013952420.1:461300-463239 GCF_001266775.1 Austrofundulus limnaeus
GCACAGGTGCACCAAGCAATCAGCAGTAGCAGTAGCAGTAGCAGTAGCAGTAGCAGTAGCAGTAGCAGTAGCAGTAGCAGTAGCAGTAGCAGTAGCAGTAGCAGCTGCAGCAGGGAGGAGAAGAAGCCACCCCAGACCTCCAGGTGAGCTTCTTAAGTAGGGTGTGGTGGAGTCCTGGTTGGTCTGTTCGAAACTCTTCCATCCAATCAGCCTTTAAAGATCCAAATTGGCTCCAGCCTGCAAGCTGAACCTGAAAATAGAGAAAAGAAAGAGGAGGAAGAAAACAAATCTGCTAGACACGTAACACTCACATCAGAGGAC
The DNA here is from genome assembly GCF_001266775.1 of Austrofundulus limnaeus. Lineage (NCBI taxonomy): Eukaryota > Metazoa > Chordata > Actinopteri > Cyprinodontiformes > Rivulidae > Austrofundulus > Austrofundulus limnaeus. The sequence continues at coordinate 461,622 of NW_013952420.1, forward strand.
TACGAGCCTCTGAGACTCAAATAAATAAATAAATAAATAAAATGAAAACCACTGCACCACTTCATCATTTAATGTTTAACTTCAGCTAAACAGAAAACATCACATCACTATGGCTGAGCACCACTAACAAACAATAACTGAGCTCTACGCGGTATTTCCTACATACAAACAGTGTTTTAAAGTAGACATGTGCTTTTAAATCCTTCCTTTTAACATTTAAATCATTCAGTTGAGGTCTTTATAAATGGTAACTTCTCCCTGTCAAGGAGAGCTTTGTCTGAAACAAAGAAAGAGAGAACATGTTAGACAGTTGTTGTAACACTTCATGATTAGAAAGACATCTGCATTAACTGTTCAACTCATATTGACCTCAGCCATTTATGAAAACATTGAAAAAAAGAAAAAATCATTTTATAAATGTTTTTTCTTAAATGTGAAAAATATTAAGTCTGTATAGTCATGATTAAGTGTTAAAGAACAATAAATCATATTGAAACAGAATACAGTATGTCAAGATTAATCTTTAAAATAACTTTTAAAGAAAATAGTTTAGTTCAGTTCAGGTTGGAGCATAACCTCAGGGTTGAGAGGACATCCCAGAATAGTCATGATTAAGTGTTAAAGAACAATAAATCATATTGAAACAGAATACAGTATGTCAAGATTAATATTTAAAATAACTTTTAAAGAAAATAGTTTAGTTCAGTTCAGGTCAGAACATAACCTCAGGGTTGAGAGGACATCCCAGAATAACGGTCATTTCACAGTACAAATGCTTTCGTTTGAATTCCTGCTAATTCTAACTTTACCAGCCTTTTACCCCTTTTCTGGTGTGTSCCAAAGAAACTCGTTTTGATACTGTTCTTTAAAAACACTTCAAGCCCTGCCCCAAATATAAAGATATCTCTGCAGCACCAGGGCCCTCATGTAGAAATGGTGCGTATGCATAAAAAAGTTGTGTGCGCCAAAAACCAACATTGCGTTTTTTCACCTGCTGTGAGAATGTGCAGCAGCCACGCAAAGTTTTTCAGTCGAAAGTTTTAACCCACAGTCTTGAATCTGACCTGAAGCCACAGAAAAAAGACTTTGTTGTGTTTTCTGGATGTAAGGAGCATCTGAACACGGTGTTAGATTTTTATTTTAGTTTGAGTTTTTATTGTTTAAACTTGAACGATCATGAAACTGAACGCTGGGACTGAAAATCATTTAACCTCAGACAAGAAAATAGATCAGCATAAAAATGATCAAAAGAACCTCAGTCCAGTCTGTAAACTGTTTTTATAGTTTTTTTTTTTTTTGTCACGTAGTTGGAAACACATGCAGAGCGCAGGCCTGCGGAGCACACACACAGCTGAGGGAAATAAAATGTGTGAATTGTCTAAGAAACATTTTAATTGTCACTGAGAAAAAAAACGTTGTCAACTCAGCAGATTAATTCAGAACAGCTCAGCTGTGATGATTCCTCAGCTCCACAAGATGCAGACAAGCAGAGTTGTAAAGTAACTAAGTACAAATACTGCAATACTTACTTAAGTAGAAATTTTGGTTGTCTGTACTTTACTTTGAGTAATTATTTTTCAGCATACTTTTTACTTTTACTCATTACATTTTTACAAAA
>NW_013952420.1:463350-466141 GCF_001266775.1 Austrofundulus limnaeus
TCTGACACCTTATTATTTTGTACACAACCCATCACAGCTGCACACTGTTAGAAAAAATATTTTTTTGAGAAGTCACCTCCCAATAAATGTCATTTTGGAAAATCGAACTGCTCACTTTTACTCAGTACTTTTACTTTTAATACTTAAGAAGATTTTGTGTCAGAAATTTACTTTTGATACTTAGGCACAAAAAATATCAGATRCTTTAAGACTTTTACTCACACTCACCTTTTCAGCTCCTGCTTCCTGAAATAAACTGCAACAAAAACTGAAACTGACACATTTGATCCTTCTGGGACATTTTTAACAGATTTAAACAGGAAAATTTATCATTTCTAACCTTTTTGATTTTAGGTTTTGTTTAAACTCTGCTCTCTGTAAAATATCAATATATTTTATGATTGTTGTGATGTTTTTATGTAAGTGAAATTCTGTGTGTTTCTGTCTCACTGAGGTTACCTGTCTAAACAAAAGTGACTATCTTTTAAAGGCAAACATAATCAGAGAACAATTCTGGAGCTTTTGAATTGCAGCATTTTTTTCTGTTTTGGAGCTTTGTGTGTGTGTGTGTACTTGTTTTTTTTTTTTTTTAACCTATTTAGGACCGTTTCCAGTATACACACCTACTTTGTCAAGACCAGTAGTCCTAATGGGGACCAAAGACTGGTCCTAATATGGTGGAACTCCATTTTTGGGTTGGAGGTTGGGTTTAGGACTACGGTGTGAATTGAGTTTAGGTTTAGTTTTAGGGTCAGGTAGGTACCTGTGAGGTTAGCCTTAGGGTTTGTGGTCAGGGTTAGGCTGTAGAAATTACTGGAAATGAATGGAAGTCAATGAACGGTCCTAATAAGGATAGAAATACAAACCTGTGTGTGTGTGTGTGAAATGACAGGAAATGATTCACAGAACTCCAACAAAACAATCAGTTTTCTGTGTGAAAACACCAGAAACAGAGTTTTACACATGCTGACTTGACTGTGAGATTTCCAGCAAAGACAGACTCTTTTAGGACCGGATCATCTTGTTGAACACAGGCCAGATCCTCAGCTGGTGTCAGCCAGAAGAAAACTCCTAACAAGTTGTAACCACCTTCATACTACAAGTGCAAGTTATACTACTACAGTCATACTACAACGCTTTCAGATGTAGCAGAAAATGTTTCCTTTGTTTCAGAAGACTCTTTCAGCACGTGCGCAGCTGCGTTGCTTCAGCAGAGGAATCAGATGTTCATGTGACATCCTGTATGTAAAAGAAACAGTCAAACACTTCCTTCCTCTCTGTTCATGTTAATGTCAGCTCATCCGGGGAGTGACACACCAACACACACCCTGGATCCTCCAAACAGCATCTAACGTTAACCATGTTTCTAAAACACCTCAAACAACCAGACTCATGCAAGGTGAAGGCAGAGCAGCTCCTGAGCAAAAATACAGCTGAATCAATATCAACACAAATTTTACAATTTGCAACACGTCTTCTGTGAAAAAGATAGACGTTACTTACTTAAACAGTTATTTGTGCACAACGTTGTCATCTTCTCCTTCCCTGCAGGTTGTGCCTCTTGAAAAAAACAATTAAATCAGATAAACACCACCCTAAAGTATTTTTTTATTGTGAGTAAAATTAATAAGACAGCTTTCTGGATTGTATTTCTAATTCAATTCTAAGTAATAATCCCCCAGATTAAAGATGTTAAATGTGGTTAAGGGAAGCTGGCAGTAATATTTAGCAGGACAGAAACTCATAACACCACCACTGGAAATTCCAGTGCACTCTTTAACAACCTTACAACGCCTGGTTGAACAGCTGCTATCTTATCATACATAAAGCTAACAGATTTCAAACAACCTGTAACATTACTGAGTTAGGGAGAAAAATATAAATCCTGCTAGTGTGTCCACAAGCATGCTTCTGTCATAACTCCCTACAGAGGGCAGTGGCACATACCTGTGTCATCTACTTCCTGCCTGAATGATAGATGAGACAGTAGAAGTTGTAGAAAGATATGTGGTGATATTTCTTCTATTTTTTTGTTTCAGTTATAAGCTCCTGTAATTATTCAGTCTTAGAGTCGATTTATGTTCACATACTTCTTGAAGACCCCATGTTTTCTGTTTGCTTTTTCTTCCAATCCCTTGGAAGACGAACACAGTATTGGATTTTTTTTCTTTAACAACAGTTTTGTATACATGTTCTATGTGTCTATGAATCCTTTTTGGTGCCTATTTTGTAAGCTTGCAGTTTAATGAAGTTTGGAGGGGGAAAAAACACTATATACTGAAAAACTGTTCATTAAAAAATGTAGATTTTTTTAAAAGTTATTTCAAACTTAATGTCATTAGGAACTTTTTGTCATTAGGAAAATGACCTGAAATGATTTTGTGAGTGTCTTAACCTGCACAACAAACTTGAGCTTGACCTCTTTATGTTTGTTCAAAGTCATTATGTGGTCTTATTTTATTTTGACTATATACAACTCAACCTGTGAAATCTAACTGTTACTTTCTATTGACAGTTTGCCTGATTTTGTTTGTAAAACTGTTCTCAATACAAAAAGAGAGTTGTGATGAGCTGCTGAGTTAAACAAAAAAAGAATTTAAAAGATAAACCTCGCCCTTTAGCCATTCCTGAAAACGTCAGTTTTTTTCTCATAAATTTACTAGTTTTTTTCTTGTAAATTTCTGATGTCAGAAAATATCGGTATCTAGTTTAAATGTCGCAAATTTCTGCCTTTAATTATGGAAATTTCTGAGGTTTTTTCTAGCAAAATTGCAACTTTTCAACATAAGAG
>NW_013952420.1:466844-468209 GCF_001266775.1 Austrofundulus limnaeus
TATATATATATAGGTATATAATTTGATTTTGCTTTTACTTGTAGATGCATTTGTGTCTATTAGATGTTTTTTCCTATGTCTTTTTATTTCCATGTGTTATTTTTACATTTCTCTGTGTCCTGCTTTTACTTTACCAAGTGCATTTCTGCCTCATTATGTAAATAAGGTAGGCAGACCTTGGATCAGCTCTTCTCCTATTGGTCAACAGACAGGAAGGAGCAGGATCCATGTGCAGATGCATGCTTGTGCTGCCTCAATTTAGCTTAAAGTTTAAAAATTAGTTTAAAACAAAGACAAAGAAGAAAACACTTACCTGTGCCTTTGTTTGTTTGGAATTATGTTTTGCAGGTATCAAATTTTAAACAAATTCTAAAATAGCTCCTGGTCTTCATGAAGTTGTGGTTATGGTAAGTAAAAATGTTTTGCCTGTTACCCTCAAACCACCATATTGAACCAAATACTGTATCCTTTACAGATGTAGCTATTAGAAGTGACAGTCCTATACAGCACTACTTATGCACATTTGAAATGAAGAATTACACTGAATCAAACTGAAGTGGGTTGAGTGGATTATGGGATGAAYTGTCAGAAGTAACATTTGGACTTGGTGGTAAACACACGAAGATGTACCAACAATCACATTCAATTAACTGAGAGAGAAGAAAAACAGTAAATTAGTTTTCTAACTAATTCTAATTTAAAAAAAGATCAAATTAGTCCACCAGGATTTTTTATCTATAATAACCTCTGCAGTTTGACAGAGGAGGCAGATTAGTGGCTTTACAGTGAAACCTTATCAACAACCTCTGCTGTATCTCTGTTGTTCTTCATCCTCCTCCTCCTCCTCCTCCTCCTCCTCCTCCATGACTGGTTGCTCCTCCTGATGAGAGAAACAAGAGGATCAACGTAATCACAACTCTAACACCATGTGTTGTAGCCAGCAGCTCAGTGGAAGCCATCTTTGCTTCCCCCACACTGAACAATGCTGCTGGCCGTTCACGTCACACTCTTGTTTGGAGCATGCTTCTAGTTTAGCACTTTAAAGCTAATTCGATTTTACACTATGGTGCAAATTAAGCAAACTAAGTTTATCTGAAATTTACACCAGCTATCATTGTCAAAGTGGGTTGCTTGGCCCTGTGTGCTGCAGTAAGAAAAGTGGTTTGGAGACCTTTTTTTCACGCCAAAGTCAAGAGGGAGGAGGCTCCAGCCCCTAAGATCACCACATATTTCTTTATTAATTCAACTATAGATGATGTCATATATTTGTGACAAGTCTTTTGGTAGATTTATCCCTACACTGCAAAAACTCTCCACCTAACCAAGTTTTAAAATCTTATATCCAGCCAAAAAGTCTTTTTGATC
>NW_013952420.1:469532-485210 GCF_001266775.1 Austrofundulus limnaeus
CTCACGCATTGACTTGGTCAGCAATTCTCTGCCACGCTAACTCTCTTTCTCTTGCAGCGGCAACAGTTTTGCTTCTTTTTTTTTTTTAGTTAAATATATGTTGGTATTATCCGTATGCCGTCATTAATATTTCTAGTTCCAGTGATGAGAAATATGGACTTCGATTCTTCCTGTTTTCTGCCGTTTCCATGGTGAATCGCTGTATCTGACTTCCATTGGGGTAACTTCACTCCGAGTTAAGTTACCCAATTGATATCACCTGTTGTGAAACCGAAAATCCTGAGTATCACAGAGCAGGGTAAGTTGATTCAGAGTATCTGTGTTAACCCAGAGTTGGTTGAGCCTGCTTTCTGAAACGGGGCTCTGGTCTCTTCCACCAACTCTTCCCAAAGAACTACCATTCTTCATTAAATGTGAAAAAAAAGAAAAGAAAAGAATGAATGTTTTCTGTGTATCCAATTGTCTGTTTTCATATTTTAATGCAAAGATATGTCTTTGAATCCGTTCTCTTACAGAAAGAACAAAAGGCCATTGGAGGTCCACTAATTTTTTGTTTAATTAACTATTTACTATGTTTAAGTATTAGGTTTGTGCATTGTGCTGTTTACAGGTGAAATGTCCTCCTGACGAAGATGCTCCTTTATTTCATGATTAAAGTAGTGTGCCTTTTATTGTCTAAGCGATGCTTTGTTTATCTATATATTTAATCGCTTTAGAAAACTTTAGGACTTGATTTTTAATAATTAAATGTGTGACAATTTTATCAGTCTGAGGGAAACCAGATGTTGTTGTAGCTCTCTCCCCTCCTCTTTAATCAGATGCAAGATAATCAAATTGAAACACTCCCTTTCCTTTGTCTCGATGAAGCAAAGTTTCCCTCCAAAAACCTGATTCGCTAAACCCTTTTTAGTGACACCCCTGGTATGTCGTGCAACATTTTAATTGGACCAACTCAACTACCAACTCCGCCCAATCAGAATCTTCAAAAGTTAGAGTGCACATTCAATCAGTCAGTCAGATGTTAGCGTCAGAAAGTTAGAAAAGAGTTCTCAGAAGTTCCAGCAGGTGCCTCTGCCCTGCCAGCCCCCTCATGGCTGCTCAGGATTCAGGCCCTGCATCTCCAGCTATGCTGGACTCCTCGTCATCGCTTTAAGGTTACCGCGCCAGTTCAGCACGAGCTTGATTTTTATAGAAAGCTAAATAAGCTAATTTTTAACTCCATGCATTGTTTTAATCTGCTTCTCTCTACTCTACAAAGTCTGGATCAACTCGGTACCTCCACCACTCTGAAGCATCCAACGGAGACAAGATCTCCCCACCTTCACCAGATGGTCACCCTGTTCTCTGACTAAACAGACCAGTCGAGTTACTGGCACATGAGAACAACGGCAGATGATGGACGGGTGGATCTTTTAGACTCCTTATACCAGCAGCCTGTCACAAAGACACGATTTAAATCTATATTTTTTACAAATGAAAATAAAGTTTGACACAGTGACATAAGTCAGTGCTTTAGCTCCAATGAGCTGAAAACATGTCCCACGGTTAATAATCAACTGATAATCTGTTTCAGTGCTTTAGTACATGTAGTGCAAAATATCAAAGTGCATGTCAAACAACAAAACAAATGAACAGCAACACTGACAAGGCACTACTAGTGAGAAAAATGAAGCTGGTCTTTGGCTTTTATCAGCCTCTCAATATCAGGCTGCAGATGAGTCACTGACAGGGTGAGGATGTCCTGTAGGTGTGGGTCAGAGTGCTCCTGAGTCTGGACTTGTTAAGGTTCATTACACTAAAGGTCTGTTCACAGATGTAAGTGCTCCCAAACAAAGATAACATCATCTGTGCATGTTTCCTAATGTTTGGGTACCTTTCTGATGAGACGTGTGTGTAGAAATGTTTGAGGCATAATGACATGAATTTATTCTTTAGCTCAGAATCACACTGAAACTCAATGAGCTCCATCTGAATGTGATCAGGCACTGAGTCCACATTTATGTTGAAGGGCTGGGAAAACAGCTCCATGTCACCTCCACTTTTCCAAAAGTCCTCAAAGRGCATCTCWAACTCCTGGTCCAGGTTTCTGAGTAGTGCTGCATATTCAGSCAGTCTCTCTTCCACCAGTTTCACCTCTTTCAGACTCGGGAAGTGTGCAAGGTTTCCTGAGAGGAAGTTAAAGGGCAGCTAAGACTTCAAACAACACGGCATAACAATTGTTGCAACATAAATGTTTTCATTAAAATAATTAGTTTTTTTTTTACTGGGCAACCTTCTGAGAAACTAGCGTGGTGAGACCTGCTTTCCTCCCAACCATGGCAGGCGCTCCATCTGTCGTTATCCCGACCATTTTGTCCCAGCTCAGCCCATTCGTATCCAGCACGTGCTCAACTGCTGCAAGCAAATCTTCACTTTTTGTTGTGTTGCGCAGTGTTTCAAGTCCAGCCAGCTCCTGTGTAATCTCCATATTTTCATTCACTCCTCGTATGAAAAGCAGAAGTTGCGCCGAGTCCGAAACGTCCGTACTCTCGTCACACGCCAAAGAAAATGCGACAAATTCCCGGGCTTTATCCTTAAACTGCTCCTTAATGTCATGAGACATTTCTTCACTGCGACGTGTCACAGTATTTCAGGAAAGGCTGATTTGAGAAAAAGTTCTCACTTGAGACGGGCACATAAACGCTGCAGCTGTGGACAGACACTCCTTAACAAAATCCCCCGTTGAAAAAAATCTTCCAGTCCGGGCAATAAGCGCAGAAATCTCAAAGCTGGCCCGTGTCCTGGGCTGCCGAGGGCCGTGTAAGAGCACCTTGTTGAGAACAGAGTTTAGCTGGTAAGATGGCGGTCTTGTTTCTTCGCGCATCTGGATGCTTCGTCTCATAGTGACGACGAATGTTGTACTCCTTTATAACAGCAACAGACTGATTGCAGATAAGGCAGATGGCTTTAACGTTAACGTCAGTAAAAAAAAAAAAAAAATCTTCCTCCCAAGAATTTTTGAAATGTCTTTTGTCTGTGTGCCACGTACGATGTCGTTCCATGTTGGTACTTGTTTAAGCTAGCAGCCAATGTGTTAGCCGCCCCTTATATAGTCATTGGGATGCGTTCAAGGACGATCGGAAATTGTAAATATGAACGGAATGACCTAGTAATTAGGCCAACTGCTGGCGGGTCAAAACAAATGGCTTGGCTGGCCAACTTTGGCCCGCGGGCCCCACTTAGGGCACCTCTGACCTAGGACATGACACTGACTTGTGCAATCGGGCACATGGTGCATTGATTGTATGATGCAGGTGAGGTTTCAGAGGCTTCCAGTTTGAATTCATACCTAGGCTTCATTTGACCTTCTTCCACAAATGAAAGAAGGTCGATCAGGTCCTTCTGTTTGTGCTGATAAATTAAAGGGGACTTATGCAAAATCCACTTTTTAGCTGTTAAATACATGTTTTTGTGGACCTGGAGTCTCTAGGAATACAGAAAAGTTTAATTTAGTCTCTCCTGGTGCTGCAAAGATATCTTTATATTCTTTATGGGTCATATTTTTCAGCCCATTCAGTTTCTTTATTTTCTACGACCTTTTCTGAACAACTACATCAAATTATCTGCGATGGAATTACCATATAAGGTCTGGACCTACCAACTATTTTCCTCGTTTTAATTCTTTTGGTCTGGGTCAGACTCTGGCTCCAACATGTAAGGCTGCATGGACAAGTCTTCTGTTGCTTACATCTTAAAACTTTTCTGCATCAGTAGAAAATGTAACCCCCTCTCTCAAACGGCAGTGGACCGGTCTGGAAGCTGGAGGGGGGCGGGGCTTGAAGCATCTTGAAACTGCAACAAAACAGCTGCTTTGAGACACACTTCAGGAAAGTGGTGAAAGAGGGGCTGGTAAACCTAGAATAAGGAGTAATTCAGACCAAAGCATTGTAGCTCCTCTTTATTAAGACCCCTCAACTGAATGATTAGCACATCAGATAATATCTATTGGAGAAACATCCCATTATCAGCAAGGCAGTCAAACAAACTGAAGAGCAAATGGTCAAAGTTCACCATATAAACTGACAAGAGGTCAAAAAAGGACAGAAATACAAGGTTTGTGCTTCATATGAATTCACATAGTATTTATTGCAATAACATAGTCTAGCCTATAAAATAAATAAGAAAAAATTGTCAGCATTCAAATGTAAGCTATGTCGTACCTGAAAACCCTTTTGAAGTAACTTTTCAAGTTATTTTACTAAAATAAACAAGAAATCAATGTTTTACTCAATGCCTTTGCTGTTCCTGGGACTTTGGTCTTTTCCTGCCCATGGGTTTTGTTTAATAAGCTGCCAACTTATTATTTTTTAAAGCACATTTAACAAGTTTTAACTTTGACATTGATTGTATTTTGAACTCAGATGTAAACACCTAATTAAAGTCCATTCTCACAGCTGGAAATCAATTTTAGCTTATATAAGCTAATAATAAATTGTAGCATATCTCAGTTTACAGTTTATATAATGGAAACTTACATCAGATACCATGATGTTTAGTGTTTTTTTTTAATTACATAACCTAGAAGTATTCTTTAGCACACTATGCAGAATAATTATGGGGTTTGGGAGGTTTCATTTTAAATGATGCTTAAGATCCTCAAAGTGATTTACACTACAATCTGTGTCCTCATTTACCCATTCACACTGCAGGACTAGGAGTCAATTATGAGTAAATTGCTTCTTTCCAGCTACAAAATGGATATGTTGTTGTCAGCTTTCCACAGAAAACCCCTTCCTCGCTCTTTTGTTTACTCTTGAAAGGGTTAATTTATCTGGTTGAATTGAACTCCATCTTTAAGAAATTATTTAATCTTTCCAACAAAAAATTATTTTTTTTAAGTTTTGCTTTTTCTTGCTTTTCTATGTTGGACTATTATGTTGGACTATTTGTATTTTTACTTAATAAGGTCACAATCATGTAATTATCTAAAAAACACAAGTTTTATCTATAGAAAACTACAAACTTATTTTGGATATTGTATTAAATATATGTTTCTTAACTTTCAAATGTCACTCTTGAGTTTAAATTATATAATGTGACCATTTAAATTTTAAAAAGATGTATTTTGACTAATTTGCGTGATTTTATTGTTTTCAAAAAGGGGGAAACTGCATTAACACATTAATCTTCATATACGAAGAAAACAAAATAAAAACTAAATTCTAACAATCATAACTTAAAGTTAACAGAGAAAAATGTTTATACTTAAGGAGTTGTGATAACAGAAAATAATTTTATTAATATGTAATAAAGATTTCCTTTAATTTATCTTTTTTTCCATCTGTGAAGTAAGGTTCCTGATCTCTAAAAATGTAAAACGTTTGAGCAGAAAGCCTTCAGAGGTCAGGACCTGAGTCCTGCTCTGATAGCGAGATGAGCAGAAGTGACATTTCACATTACATGCAGAGGGAACATGGATCTCACAGCACTGATTATATTTCTGTCTGTCTGCAGCTCAGGTAGGACTTCTAACTTTTTTAATTTTAGCTTTTTAAATCTTTGTTGTATACTTATGTCTCATTTACACAAATCAAATTTAGTGACTTTTTTGGTTATGTCAGTTTTTATTTATATTTCTGATGTTTTTTATGTTTCTGATGTTGTTTTAAGAAAAAGCTTGAACAGGTTTATTATTGATTCTTTAAAACAGTAAAACTGTCAACATAATATGTCTTTTCGGGAAGAGTTCATGAAACTCAGAAAACTGTTAAACACCATAAAATAAGTTCTTCTAAGACAAACAAATCTTCCAAACACACTCAATAACTTTGGAGTCCATCTGTTGACATGGAATTAAAAAAAAAATCACCTGGCCACAAGATAATTAATGTGGCCAGCAATGGGCTAATTTTGAGCAGCCTTGTTCTGATAGACAGACATTACTGGAGTCAGATTATATATAGCCTGCTTTTTCCTGATGCAGCTCAGTAATCCAGGTAGAAAACATCAAAAAAAAAAAAAAAAAAACAAGTAGGTCCTCTGGATGGGTTCTTCTTTAGTGAAACGTTTCGTCTCTCATCCAAGAGACTTCTTCAGTCTGATGAGTTTCAGGTGAAACTCAGCCTTATAAGCACTGCCTCCACCTGGACAAACAGGTTAGTCACATGCAAAAGAGGGTCATCGACTAAAGCCTGAAGCATACCCGCTCCAACGCCGACAGGTAGACGCGCGGTCACATGGTTGGTCGGCAGGCGTTTTCACACAGGCTTTTCATTGTCACTGAGACACCCCGCGCCGAGCTCGGGAAACCCCCCTCCCACTGAACCATTAGTCACTGCGTGGAATTCCCCCCCAGCCCACAATCATTGCAGAAAAAAAGACATCACTCACCTGACTTATTTGTCCGCATCTGTCCTGGTTAAAGCTCCACAGTTTTTATCAGTCAGATTCTTCCGTGCACAATGTCTGTTTTATCTCCATGCATGAGTTTTTCACGGTATGACTATCTTTATAAAACTCTGCTTCCTGGTGTTGGCTCTGGGAGCGAGTTGGGGCTTTTTTCCCCTCTTTTTTATATTTTTTATTTTTTTATTTTTTTATTTTTTTACCGAGTGCAGCAGCGCATATTAAGCACAAACAAACAAGCCATAAGTTTTTCACCATTTGACTATATCTTATAAAACTCTGCTTTCTAGTCTGGGAGTGAGTTGTTCTTTTTTTATTATTCCCCCGAGCGCAGCACAAACATACACACCCACAAATTTCAGACCAATCACACATTACCGTCGACACAGGAGGGAGGTCAAAAGTTCTGCCGGGGGCTTGTACCAAAAGAGGCTGTCGACACGACGCTGTGAAGCCCGGTGACGTAATTTTCGTCATTAAACTGTGACAACCCGTGCCGACGTCGGCAGTTCGCAGGGAGTATGTTTTCAGCTTAACAATAGGCTTGATTGGCTCTGTTGTTCATGGAGGGTCATGTGCCCTATCATCTGACCCGTGTCGTGTTATGTGAATGTAGTGAATGCAAGCGGGGGTTCAATGTACCCTTGGTTTTGCCCCTCTGTCCCTCTATGTGTTGGGTATCATTGGGGCCCTGATTCACACCTTTTTGCTCACAGGGGGCGGAGTCATACTTGCAATAACAGCATTGTAGGCGGAGGACAACTGGACATGAAGGCCTCCACCTTTGTTTAATGGTGGACAGATTTTCTTCACAAAGATGGCTTCCTTTACTCCTCTCTCAAACCAATGTTCCTATCTATCAAGGATGAGAACATCTTCATCCCTGACAGAGTGACTGCTGGCCTGTAGCTAAGCGTAAACTGCAAAGTCCTGACCCGATGATGTAGCTCGTGTAGGGGAGTGACTTATGTTAAATAAGCCTCTCTACATCTTCTCATAACAAAGTTATGAGAGAAATTTTTACCAAGGTTTTTCTCATTACTTTAATATTTGACTGTACAAATTGAAAAGTGACACAATGAGGGAATGCCAGACGAGTTCAAGTTGATTCAGAAAAGATTATGCAATCATTTATTTACACAAATTGAACAGATCATAAGTTACACCTGATTGTGGGTTATTCCTATAACAAGCGTCAGAGTTAAATGAGATAAAACTCGCGTCCGAATTTCAGTTCACATTAAAACTCAGATTGCTTATATAGAACAGTAAAACGTCAGCTCTGATGTTAAAACTAAACAATTTACTGGCACTTTAACTTAAGGTTGGCAAAGAAAGGATAAGAAAAGAGATGAAAATTAAAGGTTAGTGTTTCTGCTTTTATTTTGGTAAAGTGTATGTGACAACCGGATTAGCACGTCCTCTCTGCGCTCAAGACTTTACATGACACGTCACCCCAGAACACGACAGCGTTTACCTGTTGATGGCTTCTTGACCACACTCCGGGCAAATACACTGCCTCACCTCAGATCAGCTAGGGAACGTCCGCCCGGCCCGCTACCTGTTCGTCGGCGATAAAGTGTTATTTTAGGCAACTTTTTGTCTGCTTAGATCTTCGCCAGAAAGATTCGAGCTGGAGCTTCTGGTTGTCCTTCAAAATAAAAGTTCTCCCCTCGGGAGGTAAAAACACTTAAGAGACGTAAGTCTCTGGGTGGACAGAAGCGGCGTGCTTACTGTCCTGGCCGGCAAATCTACCCTATTTGGCTTCTGAGTCAGACCTGCGGCCAGGCTGTTCCTCCGGAGAGAAAAGCCGGTCTTCCCATTTCGGCATTCAGGAAGAAGAGTCTGTGTGTCTCTCCAAGACGTCCGTGTTAGTACAGAGTCGGACGACTTGGATCCGCCCTCAGGCGTTAAGAGTTGAGTCAGAGAAAGGAAAGAGAGATAAAGACTTTGCCAGTGGCGCCAGTCAAGGACATTCTGTGGCTGTTTTAACAGAATGATAACCTCTTCTTTAGCTTTTCTTTCTGATAGACTCTAAGAGAAATCACTGTAAAGCATTTATGATTATTAATTAACATTTCTGTTTAAATAATCAGTCTGAACTTGGTCCAGATAAATGAAAGATTTTCTTAAGAAAACTCAAAATTATATTACTGATGTTTCCAGTAAAACAAAAACAGTGATTTATATAAAAACACAATGAAAACGGTGATGATTTTCTCTGTGATTTTTACCATTAATCAATCTTTTAGGCACGATAAAAGAGTAGAAGTGATTCTTCCTTTCTTTGTGACAGTCATTATTATGATTAACAAATGCATAAACATTCTTAGTTAAACAACAAATGAATCACGAACAGAAAAGATTGTTTCTGTTCATTATCTGATTAAGAGAACTGAAGTTCTCTTCTAGGTTGAAATGACCTGTCATGGCCTAAAATAGAGTTCAGTATTCCTGCCTTCTGTCAGGCCTTCCGAGACCTGCTTTGAGGCAGTAACTCTTGTTTCTTCACTCGAGGTGATCCCTACACTCGTCTGTGCTGACTCATTCTTTTGAACAGTTGCTGTTTTGTTTCCCCAATGTATAACTGATCACAGTCCTCCTGACACTTAACAACATATACAATATTACTCTGTTTTTGCCGGGGAACTGGATCTTTGGGATGAATTAATCTTTGTCGTAACGTGTTTTGGGGTTTGAAAGCCACTGGGACGTCATGTTTAGAGAATAAACGTCTCCTACAATGCTGTAAGTGCAAGTATGACTCAGCCCCCTGTGAGCAAAAGGTTTGGATCAGGGCCCCAATGATACCCAACACAAAGAGGGAAAGAGGGACAAAAACAATGGGACATCGAGCCCCACCTGCATTCACAGCATGCACATAACACGATACGGGTCAGGTGATGGGGCACATGACCCTCTATGAACAATAGAGCTCATCAAGCCTGTTGTTAAACGATGGCCCTCTTTTGCATATAACTAACCTGTTTGTCCATGTGGAGGCAGTGCTTATAAGGCTGAGTTCACCTGAAACTCATCAGACTGAAGAAGTCTCTTGGAGGAGAGACGAAACGTTTCACTAAAGAAGAACCCATCCAGAGGACCTACTTAGTTTTTCTTTTTGATATAGCCTGCATTGTTTTGTCTTTAACTGTTTAAATATGCACACATATTTTATTGTTGTTGTTGTTATTGGGTGTATGCCAATATAAATAGATCATCTTTCATAGTAGGCTATTTATGAAATGACAATGAATGCCCTGGTTGTGTGTTGGGAAACAATTTTTTTACTGTGTTCCTGAACGCAGCATAACTCCAACTCCTCCAGCAGCTGAGGTGATTTTGAAAGTTGAGCTTCAAAAAAAGAAAACAAAGCAACATCATTCATTCCATTAAAATCCAAATAAAGTAGTTTAATTCATACTTGTCCATGTAAACAACGAACAGTCTGCACGGAAATGACAACAAAAATGAGCTATGTGGTGGCCACGACGTTAATTATCTTGTCCACACGCGTGATAGTCATTGAGTGGGCACGTGATAGATTTTTTAATTCCATGTCACCAGATGGGCTCCGTAAAAAACAGATATGATGGACTTAATTAAAATTTTAAAGTTTGTCAACTGGTTCCACTCAAGTTAATTTGGCAAATGTTTACTTAAAGTAAATGTAAAGTTAAAAAATGTGTTACCTTTACTGGATTCAGTTGAGTGGAACCGGCTGACATTTTTTTATTAAATCCATCATATCTGCCTTTTGAGTGCACAACAACCCTAACAGTCAGTTTGAGAAATCAGATTATTTTCAGTGCAACAATGATAAAAGTTTGTAAAGTCCTGCAGACAAATGAGTTTATTAAAGAGTGAGTCACTGCTGAAGAAATAAAGCTCCCTGTTTAAACAGTCACATTAAAGATGCTGACACCTGCTGGACACACAGCAGATACACAGACATCATTTCTTTGTCTCTGGATTCTTTGAATCCTCTCCTGGCTTCCTGTCACACTTTGAATAAAACATGTTAACAGATGCACCAATTTGTGCAACAGTTTATCTACAATTTATTTCAAACTGACCTCAGTTCTAAAGTGGAGTCAATAAAAACCTAATAAGATAATTTTAAACTTTACAGGTAAAATCTTTGTATGAACTGATTTTATTTGCTGCCTTCTCCAGTTTGAATTATTTTTTAGTTTCCACGTTTAAAACTGCAAACCTTGAAAAGCATCATTGAGACCAAATTCTTCTTGTTCCTTATATCTAGAGATGAAAATGTTTTTTTTTTATGTTTCCTCTGATTTCTCCACAGGACTCTGGGCTGAACACATAGCAGGTAAGTATGAAGAAAAAGCAAACAAATGGAACAAGCTGTCATTTGGTTTTGTTGATTTTTTTCTCATCTTTATGTTGTTGCTTCAGTGGTGTCTGACTTCAGACTGGTGGATGGAACCAGCAGCTGTAATGGAAAACTAGAAATGAAGCGTCAGGATGTCTGGAGAGAGGTGCTGGATTGGAGACTTAACTGGACCCTGACCTCAGCAGCTGAAGTGTGCAGACAGCTGAACTGTGGATCTGTGGTGTCCTTACGAAGAAATAATTTTTATTTTGTGTTCATCGCCTGTTCAGGTTGTGTAGTTAATGCCTTTCTTTGTTTTTGATTAAAGTAAACAAAACAAAATGAAGTAAATTTTCTCAATATTAAAGTGAGTGGAGAAATGTTGTGCATGATGTTAGCTGCAGAGGGACTTATCAGTAGACTTTTGTAAACTGGTTTAAATGGGACTATAATCTGTGTCTCACTGGGTTTAGCTCAACAAAAAACCTTGAATTTACTTAAATCAGCTGCTTCTCTTCCTCTCTCTGTCCAGACTCAGTTAGACTGGTGAATGGGACTGGTCTCTGTTCAGGCAGACTGGAGGTCAACTTTAACCAGTCCTGGACCTCAGTGAGTGAAGGTGGTTTTGACCAGCAGAGTGCAGAGGTGGTCTGCAGGGAGCTGGACTGTGGGCCTCCTTCAGTCCTCCAGGGGGTGCTCTATGGAGATCCAGACGCTCCAACATGGAGTGAAGAGTTCCAGTGTGAAGGCACTGAGTCTGTTCTTTGGGACTGTGGTAGATCTGTTAGAAAATATTCTGGTAAAGCTGTTGGACTCAGCTGTTCAGGTAAAGAGGTTAATTATTTAAAGCAGGACTAGAAGTTGTGTTTGTGGTTTTTGTTTGTTTTTAGAAATTTAATTGTTGTTTGACAAAAACTCTAAGTAATTAAAAAACATCTACCTATGTGATCAGAACCTCCTTTTCTGTGTTTTTTCTTTCTTTCCAGAACCTGTTGACTCCATCAGGTTGGTTGGAGGAGGCAGTCGGTGTAACGGCAGACTGGAGATTAATCACGGAGCTGAATGGAAAGGAGTGTCAGATGATGCTCGTACCCATAGTTTTGCAGGTGAAGTGTGCAAACAGCTGGACTGCGGCTCTCCTGTTTCACTCAGATACAAAGATTTAATGTCAGTAAAAGAAGTCTGGGAACTGAATGCAGACTGTGGTGGATCTCCTCTGACAAAATGTGTGACAGGGATCACATTTTCCACTGACTCCACAGAAGTAACCTGCTCAGGTAAAACCATTTGTGCTTCTTTGTTGAATCGTTTACCGAACTCTGTCAGCTGTAACTGTATGAAACACAGTGTAGCAGAGAGAGAAGCTAAAGGCCGACGGTCAGTGGAAGAGGTAGAGTTCCAAGGGCGTAACTTTGTCTACCATAGTGGGGGGGGTGGTTATGCTCTAAAATCCTGCATGTCGTTTTTAGCAATTATACTTATATATAACATCTGTCTACTTAACCAGTTAATTTCCATTGTGTTTGCGCAAATGATGTCAATTTATTTGGGGGGGGGGGTATTTTGACCATATCAAATTATTGTGGGGGTCACCCCCTAACTCCCCAGAAAATTACGCCTGTGCTGAGTTCTGCAGCTTCTTCACAAGTCCAGTTGGTTCTTAAAGAACCCTAAAAATTATAAAGTGACCAACTTGGTCATTTTGATCTTTGTTTTTATGTGCAGAGGGCAGGAGGTGCAGAAATGAACAAACAAACCAATAAATATTTTACATTTTTATCAGTTTTTTTATTTTATTTTTTCAGATAAACCTTTTCTTTCTGAACAGCTGAGAAACTGATGAAGGTGTCTGATCCTCCTCTTCCTCTCTCTGTCCAGACTCAGTCAGGCTGGTGAATGGGACTGGTCTCTGTTCAGGCAGACTGGAGATCAATTTTAACCAGTCCTGGTTCTCAGTGAGTGAAGATGGTTTTGACCAGCAGCGTGCAGAGGTGGTCTGCAGGGAGCTGGACTGTGGGCCTCCTTCAGTCCTTCATGGGGTGCTCTATGGAGAACCAGAAGCTCCAACCTGGACCAAAGCGTTCCAGTGTAAAGGCACAGAGACTGCTCTTTGGGACTGTGGTGGTTCTATCAGAACCTATTCTGGTAAAGCTGTTGGACTCCGCTGTTCAGGTAGAGGAGGAGCTGCAGACTTGATTCTGTTAACTGGTTTACTTCATTTATTCATTCCTTTTCTGTCTCTGCTCAGATGCCATCAGGTTGGTGGGAGGGGCCAGCCGCTGTGCTGGGACACTGGAGATGATTCACCAGAAACAGTGGAGACCAGTGGTTGATTGGAACAATCAATGGAACAAAACCACAGCTGCTGCAGTTTGTGCTCAGCTGGGTTGCGGTTCTGTTGTCTCAACAACAACATTGAGGGATTCTTCATATAGACCTGTATGGTGGATCAAGTCTTCCTGTCTGCAACCAAAATCTGCACTAAGACATTGCTTATATGATTTTCGTTTTAATAGTAACAAAAACCTTGAGCTGATCTGCTCAGGTAAAACCAAACACTAACATGTTTAGGAACTTTGTAAATGTTCCTCCCTCAGGTTTCAAATGTTTAGACGTTGTTTAAAGCAAAACTTGTTAACTTTTTAGAACAGGGGTGTCAAACACATTTTCACAGAGGGCCACATGGGTGTTAAGATGGTCCTCAAAGGACCAGTTGTAATTCACTGACATTTCATGTTTAACTTTGACTAAATTGTGTGTGTGTGTAGGAACAGCTAAGATAAGATATGCCCCTGGTACAGGACCTGAGCTTGATTTAAAGAGCCACCCTTTCAGCTAAATGATGCATCTGATGCTTCTTTGCTCACACATCATGGTGATTGTATTAGTTCAATGTTTTATTTTATTTTATTTTTATTTGATGTTAATCTTGCTGTTTTTGTGTGTTGCTGTAAAAACTTTGTACTGAAGTATTAACTGCTGACCTACTGGCTTTATTCACATGTTGTTGTTTTTTTGTAAGAGATTTAAAATCAAAGTTTGATATTCTGTTTAAATGAAGATTAAAATCTAAACTTTCTGGTTTGGAGCTCTGATTCGAGGTGGACACACTCGGGGACTAACGTACATTTTATACTACAGCAACGATCATTAGATTTCATTAAATTATTTTAAATTATTTTACACTTAGTTCAGGATTCAGGAGTCATATTTACTGGTATTTTTTAATTCATAGTTTTCAATGGATAACAACATAATTATGTAATTTATTTAAAATACTTATTTAACAAAAACTAAACCAAAGTCTTGAAAAATGAGTTGTATCAGTTGTTGCTCTGGAGCTTACAGGTGTGTATTAATACATCAACAGGACAGGAAGAGATCAGCAATGATTTTAAAGAAGCAACTGTTGCATATCAATCTAAGAAGGGTCAAAGGTCATTTCCAAACCTTTATGAGTTGGCTACATTTCACAGATGGTTTGCTGAAACATTTTGTTACCTTAAATATCCAGAAGTTTAGATCGGCTGTAATAAGCCATTTCCACTTCTGTCAGATTCATGCTGAGATACAACCCCTGGCAAAAATTATGGAATCACCAGTCTTGGATGAGCACTCATTCAGACATTTCATTCTGTAAAACAAACTCAGATCAAAAACATAATACAACTAGAAGCACTTGGAGAGTGCAAACCTCCGCCAAGGCCAATTTCCCCCATACATGTGCTGATGAAGTTCTGACGTAGCGAACATTTAAGCAGGCAGTATGCATGAGATTTCTTCCCAGTGGAGTCCATTGTGAGAAAAACAAAAGTCAGACTCGTCACCTGACGTTATTCATCGTCAAACTGGTCTTGGATTAAGCTCCTAAGTCAGGGCTATTCAACTAAACTGCTCCGGGGAGAAGAAGAAGAAGAAGAGAGGTTTGACCCCAGGTGGTTAAAGGTCAACCAGTGGTGAGGTGAGGTGAGGGGTTCCCCTACACTGTCGTTTAACATGACTTAGGCCAAACATCAATAAGTATCTTCTTCCAAACACATGGTAGGATTAAATAATACATTTTAATTGATTGATTTGAGTTCATCCTGAAAAATAAAACACAAAAAATGTTTTGTTTAAAAATCCCCCAAACTGCCTTTTAAAGCAGCAGCTCTAAAGTTTGGTTGAGCATACATGAGTCACATGATCAGAGGTGCAGAACATTGATGCTTTGATTAAAAAATGGAAACTCTTTATCTGAGCTGAAGCTGACTTGTCGCATGAAAAAAACATGTATTAGTGTTAGCTTAAAGTTGTGATGGATCTAAATCATCAGTGTTAAAGTACCATTCAGTTGTAAAAATATTATGCTTTTATACAAAACAAAAGAAATTGTTCATAATTATTTTTATGTATGATAATGCATATTAAGGCAACATTTTTTTGTCACGTGAGTTAAATTAGATAAATCTTAAAGTTATCTACAGTTCTTAATATTATTATTATTATTTATGTTAATTTTAACTAAAATGTGGAGGTCTTCACTTCGTCTCCTCACTTCATTCTGTCTTTGCTGGTCAATCCAGGCTCCATGGCAGAGAGATGTTCTTTCCCTCCAGCTCTTTGAGAAGGACAGATGTGAACCAGGCCAGTTGTTCTGAGTTGAAGTGGTTTTTCCAGTCTCCAACAATTCCTGTCACAAAGAAGCACATCAACAAGAAAACATGAAAACAACATATCAGTGATAAAAGAAAGCAAAGCTACTATTAGTAGCCATTTGGAAGTATAGACAGATGTTTAAGATAAAATGAAACTAGTATTCCCCAAAGGAATGCATTTTGCTCACCATCCATGTAAAAATCTTTAAATTATAATATTCCTTCCTTCCTTCCCATCCACCTATCCACTTCATACATACATACATACATACATACATACATACATACATACATACATACATACATACATACATACATACA
>NW_013952420.1:486210-495722 GCF_001266775.1 Austrofundulus limnaeus
TAACTACAGACAACCCTTAGCAAAAAGTAATATATACAAGTATACTTTGAGTATACGAATTTAAAACCAAAATTTAAAGTATCTCAGATATACTTAAAAGAAGTTTATTTAAATGTGCTACGCGTATACTTTTTTCATACCTAAAATAAGGAAGTGCACTTTAGGTTTACTTTTTATAAACTAGATATACTTCAGATTAGTATAGTGAAGTATACCTAGCACGTACTCAAAAGTATAGAAAAGTCTTAAGACTAATTAAAATACTTTATACTTTAATTCTAAAGTTTATAATTGTACTTTCTTTTTTGCTATTCTTTACTTATTTATACTGAAAAGTACTAATACATTATTTTAATCCAATAGCAAAGCAAAATGATCACTAATTTAATGTTGCAGAATAGTTTTTTTTACAAAACACATTCGCTTTGAGAAATTACTGTGTACTGTAATTCTAAAGTTTATACTTGTACTTTTATTTTTGCTATTCTTTACTTATTTATACAGCAAAGTACTAATACATTATTTTAACCCAATAGCAAAGCAAAATGATCACTAATTTAATGTTGCAGAATAGTTTTTTTTACAAAACACATTCGCTTTGAGAAATTACCTGTTATGAACTTGCATGTTCAAGATTATATGGTGCTGGAGTTTAAAAGTTTACAGAAAATAGTATGTGCTTCACTGATTTATCTTTATGTACCTTAAAACATACACAGCAACTGGGAAATATTTTACAGTATATAAAAAGTATAATTGAAGTATACTTCAATAAACTAGATTACAAACTAGAAGTATATAGGAAAGCATACAAAAGTATACTTTTTATTAACTAAAACTGTCCCAATCTAGTCTGAAAGGATTTTACATCAGTATATTTATCGTGTACTACAAGTACATGATGCGAAGTATACTTGATAAACTTATAATCAAGAATGCTAAATAAAATGAACTTTAAGTATACTTATTTTGCTAAGGGAGCTCAACAAAAAGTTACTTCTGCTATTAGCAAGTTAGTGGAACTACTATGCCCATGATAATTTGATTTTACACAGCAGCTTATTTTTGATGAGAAAAGTTTCCAGTGCCACTAAGTTATTTTAGTTACATTATCACTACAACCTGTCACAGGAAAAACAGGAGGTCTGTGAAGGAGCCTTCAAAGCGATTTACACTTACATTCACGAATTCACTCACACATTCACACACTGATGGTGGTAAGCTACAGTGTATTCACAGCTGTCCCGGGGCGCACTGACAGAGGCTGCCATGCACCGGCGCCACCGGATTCTCTGACCACATCAGTTCAGAAGTCTGTGTGGTGCAGGAAGTACAGGAAGTACATAAATAAAAAAGATGGGGGTCTTCCCATCATTACCTTAAAAAACAACAAACAAATCACCGTCTTTAGAACTTTTCATGTCAAGTTAGCTAAAGTGAACTCAGTTTCACATCTTCAAAATATAAGTTGCCAGTTAGCTTAACTGAAAAGTAAAATTTAATAATTTGTAATTAGAGACTCACCTTTCCTCAGAAAAAGTGACTTCTTGTTGTCCATGTACTTCTTGGGGACCAGGCTAAAGTTGGACATGCAGTTTGACTTCATGGTCTTAAAAGAGCATTGTTCTGCTACCTTCTGAATGACTTCTTCACTCAGATTACTGCCCAGAAAGTCTGACATAAGCTTGATAGATGCAGGCAGGTCCTAGAAAAGTAATTTGCAGTCAAGTTCTCCTTCATGCACATTTGTCGTCATACAATTTCCATTCTAAAATTTTATATATTTTTTTTGCTATTGGTTTTAAAATTGGTGAATTTAGTCACCCACAGGATTTCAGAGCCTCTATAAAAGCAAATGCTTTAGCAGTTTGCTGGATTAGGGGTATTCAGGTGTGGCTTAGAACTATGCCAAGGAAGACAGACATAAATAATGACCTCAAAGAAACAGTTTAAAACTGTACCTCTGGTTTCTAAACGAAACAAATTAAATACAAAATTAATAAATAAAAATCAGACCTGAACCATTTCTTCATATGTGATGAACAAGATTCTGTCTCCCAGCTTGGCACGTTTCCAGCTCTTTATATGATCTGTCCATTTTCCAAACAGCACTGCAGACAAGAAAAACTGATTTAAAAAACTGCTCTTTGGTTGGTTAACACAGATGACCTAGGACAGGGAAGGGCAACCGGCATCCTGTGCCGTTACTCAATGCAGGTCTTAGAATAATTTTTGAAAATCACAAAAATATATATAAGTGTCTCAGTGACAGTGAACTGGTTTTAATGACAAAGTTTGCCACTATGGCAGCTCCAATACAGATGCGACCTCACACACACCTTTTCTCTACCACTGAGGAAAAGACATTTAGCCTTGGCTAAGGACAGAGAAAAAAAACTGCACAGGTAGGTAAAATTGTGTGTTGGAGGTGAAATGTTTGTGATTGGGGTCACTTTGCAGATGAAAAAAAGGAGGAGCAAAAAACACAGAAACTTTCAGATTAATAAAAAAAAATTCAAGAAAAAAACCACAGGACATTCTCTTATGTAGAAAAGTCAAAGATTTGTGAGAAAAAAAAACCTCAGAAACTTTCATAATTAAAGGCAAAAATTTTTGAAATTTAAACTAAATATTTTCTACGGAGCCCGTAAGGGGACATGGGGCAAAAAAGAAAACAAAAATGGATCCCGACTTACTTTCTCAGAATCCCGAGAAAAAAGTTGGCATCCTGAGAAAGTTTCTCATGTTTCAAACTTTAATCACCTGATGCTTTGAACAATTACCAAAACTCTTGTTTTTAGTTTGATTTATTTGGCGACAAGAGAGGGGAATACTGTATATTTAATCTTAGAAAACCAAAATCCAACTGGGGTTTGGCTCACATTCCTGTCTGTGGAAGCTAAGTGATAGAATTTCCCTGAAAGTTTCATCAAAATCCGAGATGGATTTGTTTTATTTTATTTTCATATTTTACAGGCAAAGGAGCCCTGCAACAGAGGTTAGCCTCCTCCACCCTCCCGTCCCCTCTTCTGTTGTCCAGGAAAGAGAATAAAATCCAAGAACCGCTGGACAAAACCTCCAAGCAGCCAAAATGTCACAGAGTGGAGTGCTTCGTTTGTGGCATGAAAACCCAAATGGAGCCGTGTGCCCGTTCATGCTCTGTATCATTTCAAACTTTCATAAACTGTTCTCTGTGTGTAATAAATATTTTTAAAGAGTAATGAACATTTCCTGAAAGTTTCATTTAAATCCATTCTGTACTTTTGAGATATAAACCTGAGAAGGCAGCTGGCTAGCTTTTGCAAAACTACTCCATTGTCAGGGAAACCGTAAACAACCAGTTTAGCTGGGTGGTTGTGGGTAATGAAGTTCAAAGTTGGACCGTGAGCCGGGCTGACCCACGTCCTGGGTGAGGAGATAAACCTGCATATCAGCCATAAAAATGATTGATAAGTGCCTTCCAAGCTACTAGAAGGTAGAGGAGGGACCGTCTGGACACAATGTGTGGGACTGATAACCTCTAATAACGTTATTTTAAGTAAGAGAAACTTTCTCAGGATTCCAACTTTTTTTCTCAGGATCCCGACTTTATTTCGGCCCACTGGCTGGGGAGGCTGCCGGAGTCAGGCGGTTGGTCAGTTAGGGTAGTACGTTTGGCCTTTGGCGGAGTGTGGGATTGGTATGGGGCGTGGCTTCGCTGGGGTGGGGGGCTGGGCCAGTCGGGCCGGGACTTAGCTGTCTGCTCCTCTCCACCCCAGATTGAAAGTGTCTACCTCCTGGGTGTGAGCTGCCCTCTGTAGGGGGCGGGTGCATGTCCTAGACCTGGGGGGTATGGAGGAGTGTGAGAGGAATTTGGCATCCATTTTGTGTGTCTTGAATGAGTGGTTGAGAGGATGAGGGTGGGACTGTGGGATTGTGTTTGTGTATGCTTGTATTTTTGTCAGGCTGGGACTTGGGCAGCCCCTTCTTAGGGTTCATTTGAGGGCCCACTGCTTCCCCTGCTGCGCTGGCCTCTGGTGGGTTGTGCCTTTGCCCACTGGCGCGCTGGTGGCTCTCATTGTCTGGGACTGGGTGCCTGGGCGTGTGCTGGCTTGGCCCGGTGGGGCTTGGGTCCCCTGGCCCTGTTGGACCACCTGTCGTGGTTTAATCTTCGAACTCGTAAAGCTATTCTTTTTTACTTTGTGATGTCACTTATGAATGGACACTTCCTGGAATGTGTGGCAGGAAACGTGTATCCTTACATGGTGTTTTTTTGGGGGTGGTAACTAATCACCTCTCCCCGTGCACAAGCACCTGGATACACATTCATCAGTTTAGGCTCCTCATTTACACACTTTTCCTGAAGATAGACGAGTTTGTTGAATCTGACGTGACATGTTCGTACGAACCCTTCATACGAACAAAAGTAAGAGAAATTTAGGATAAGAATAAGAACATGTTCTTGCATGCAGCCCATTGTCTGCTATGAAGGATTTTAGTAGAGGTCTCCACTAAAACACATTGCACAAAGCTAAATATGAGAAGTATACTGTAATCACAGAGGCTGCTATCATAGATGATCTCAAATCAAACGTACATAAACAATATTAACTAATTTACTCAGTTACATTTACTTGAGTAACTTTTTTGGAAAAAATACACTTTTAGGAGTATTTGTACTATGCTGTACTTTTTACTTTTACTTGAGTATTTTGTCATGAAGTATCAATACTCTTGAGTAAAATTTTTGGATACTCTACCCACTTTGAGTAACTTCACTAAATGAAGAACAAGCTTCTTTTTTTTTTTTTTTACCAAAAATTTCCCAGACACAGACAAACACCTGCAGTTTTTGTTAGTTTCATAAATTTTGTATTGAAAGGAGCTGATTTGGAAAAATATTTCTTTTGCCTGAATTTGTTATTCTGTTATTTATACTATGAATTGTTTTCATTTTGTTCTTTAAAATACCAAAATTTCCGCATAGCTTTATATTTTGGTCCATCGGATGATGTTATTTTTAAATTTTAAATGATCATCTTGATCTGTTATTCAGTACATGAGTAGCCTTTTTACTAAATATTTTTTTACTCTTACTTGAGTCACTTCCTGGGTGGCTACATTTTACTTACACTTGAGCAAGAACATGTTGAAGTAGTGCTACTCTTACTTGAGAAGAATTTACTACCTCAGACCACAACCATGTAGTCTGACAGTCTGACACAGTTTTATTACATTTGGGCAAGTGTGCAATGCTGTGGCCCATTCCATTGTTTAAGCTGCCCATCCCTGACCTAGGACATCAACAAAACCCTCATGTTTCAATAATCTTTTTCCACTGCAGGTAATTAAAGTAATACACTGATTCAGATATTAATGAGATGCTGTTCTGTATAAATTCAGAGTGTGAGATGTGACCTCTGCCATATAGGAATTTTTCCATAAACTCATCAAATGTTCCTGGATCTTCAAGGAAAGAAGTCATCTGGTGGAAGTAATATGAAGACACCAAGACATCCTTGGGGTTCCTCATGACATAGATCACCTGCAGAGAACACAATATGAAAATGCAACATTATTATCAGACAAGGTGGTGATTCTCTTTGAATAACCATTTTATCGTAGTGTAGGAGTTTGTGTGCCTGAAGGTTCCTTGGAGCTATGCTGTCAGAGGCAAGAGAAATTGCCCTTGGTAGGGTCTTCCAATGTATATTTGTCCTAGGTGACGGGCCAGACAAAGAGAATTCAAAACACTTGTTTCAAGGTACAAAATTGAGGAACTTGATTTCTCTTGGCCAGGCATGGTTTACCAGGGTCCTACACTAGAACCTGGCCTGGTGGAGAGGCTCGTCTGTGAGCACCTGGTCTCAGAAGATAGTGGACCTCAGAGTTGGTCTGTTCATAACTGGGCTGAGGTCACTTAAGGTAGTTACAAAGCTCTGTTGCAACAAGGCTCCAGAGGCTCATATTCAGTGCTTTAAGTGGAAAAAAATAAGTGCCTTACTGTTCAGCACTGGATTCCCTGTTTTCATGCATTTTTTTTCATCTTGTTTTTTCATTCTTGGTCGTGCTTTTCTCTTCATAAACTCAGTCTGTGTGCGAGAAGAGCGCGCTGCCGGCCAAGAGCAAGCACGCGCGCTCCTTTATTTTTTATTTTTTTCTTTCTCAGTCTGCACAGTTCAGAGCTTTATGTACAGGGAGCGGAGGGAAATGGGAAACGCAGGCTTTACAAAGTTCCAGAACACATCAGACTTAGGAAATAAGTACGCTGGCTGACGGGTAAAACTGAGAAGTGGTGATACTACTGGTGCATACCGGCCCACTTAAAGCACTGCTCACATTGCTGCGCTCTCTTGGTAGGTACACCTTTACAACATTGTCTGAACGTCTGGGGCAGTGCCACTGGATTAGAAGACTGGAGTGATGGTTCCCCTCTTTAAAACAGGGGATCGGAGGGTGTGTTCCAAGCATAGGAGCATCACTCCTTAGCCTCCTTGGCTATTCAGGTGGTACTGGAGAAGCTGGTCTGATTGATGGTTGAACTTCAGATTCAGGAGGAACAATGCAGTTTCTGTCCTGGCCGTGGAACAATGGACCAACTCTATATTCTTATTAGGGTCCTCAAGGGGTCCATCAAGTCTTTTTGTGGAAGGTGTTTGACTTTCCTTGAGGCACTGTGGGGTTGCGAGAGCTGGATAGTGGGTTCATTATTAATGACCATTCAGTCTTTATACAAGCGACGGTGGGAGTATTCAGTTTGCATTGCCAGTAGTAAGTTGGACACCTACAGGGTGAGAGTTGGACTCTGCCAGGGCTGCCCATTGTCATTGATTCTGTTCATAACTTACCGTCCATCTGTCCGTCCATCTGTCTGTTTTCTTCTGCTTATTCGGGGTCGAGTAGTGGGGGTGGCAGCCGAAACAGAGAGACCCAGACTTCCCTCTCCCCAGCCACTTGGATCAGCTTGTCTGGGGGAATCCCAAGGTGTTCCCAAGCCAGCTGAGAAACATAGTCCCTCCAGCGTGTCCTGGGTCTTCCTCTGGGTTTTCTCCCAGTGGGATGTGTCTGGAACACCTCATCAGGGAGGCGTCCAGGAGGCATCCTAACCAGACGCCTGAGCCACCTCAACTGGCTCCTCTCCATGTGGAGGAGCAGCGGCTCCACTCTGAGTCCCTCCCAGATGACCGAGCTTCTCACCCTATCTCTAAGGGAGAGCCCAGACACCCTGCGGAGGAAACTCATTTTGGCCGATTGTATTCGCAATCTCATTCTTTCGGTCACTACCCAAAGCTCGTGACCATAGATGAGGGTAGGAACATAGACCGTCACTTCACCACGACAGACCGGTACAGCGCCCGCATCACTGCAGAAGCAGCACCAATCTGCCTATTGATCTCCTGCTCCATTCTTCCCTCATTCGTGAACAAGACCCCGAGATACTTAATCTCCTCCACAGAGAAGGCACTCCGGCGCAAGACCGTGGTCTCGGATTTTGAGGCACTGATCATCATCCTGGCCGCTTCACACTCATAACGTTCATGGACAGAAGTTTTTGGGGGCCTGAGAATACCTTGGAATCTTCCCAGAATAGCTGGGAAGGAGGTGGCTGTATAAAGAGATGTCTGAGCCTCCTTGTTTAAGTTGCTGCCTCCACAGCCTGACTTGAGAACAAGCAGGAGATTGTGGATGGATGGACTATCAGATAATAAAATATAAATCTCTGATAAAATGTTTACTCAGCTACCTTGGCCTTGGAGGTATGGAAGGAAGGGGGCATGAGGTTGTAGGTGAAATGTGAGACCAGTGCACGTGGAGATGCCAACTGGTCCACAACCTTTTCCAGTCTTGTTTCTTCCAGCCATGGGACTCGATCCCAGTTTACAATTGTATTGATTGGGGTCAGATCTCCTCCATTCAGCACCAGTGGGAGGATTTCTTGCATCCAGACTGTACCTGCAGAGTTAAATGAGGGAATTAATAAAAAGTCATGAAAGACCTGATTTATGTGAGCTGAAATTCTAACACTGTACATCTCTATTCTTAAAAAATTAACTCTGCAGAGTAGAAATTTTTCACAGTAACTGTAGTGTTGACATAAAGGCATTATTAATAAAAACATTGGTAATAAACTAGCATCATCAACATAACAACAATGAAACATCATACAACAAAATATGAGCTGCAATTGTTTGGTACAAACAAAAAACACAACCACTCAAGTTAAAATTAATTATAAGTAGTATAGCAAAAAAAATAATAAATATTTAAAAAAACAACATTGTCTGTTATATCTGTTTTTATTCATGTCACATCATATTGCACTCGTCCTTTACCCAGTATTGACTTAAAGATGTATTGAAAACATGAAACTGTATTGCATGGCAAACATGAAGGTACGAGGTCAGATTTACCACTTAGCATTCAGCGTGATGATTTTCTGAAGGATATAAACTGTTTCTTAGTTAAAAATCAAAAAGAAAAAACTAAGTATACCCTCTGGACGAGTTCTTTTTTAATTAAACATTTTGTCTGTCCTCCAAGAGACTTCTTCAGTCTGAGGAGTTTCAGGTGAACTCAGCCTTATGAGCACTGCCTCCACAAGGACAAACAGGTTGGTCACATGCAAAAGAGGACCATCAGCCAAACAATAGATTGTTATTTGATTAACTCTGTTGTTCATAGAGGGTAATGTGGCCCATCTGACTATCATTGGGACCCTGATTCACACCTTTTGCTCTCATGGGGCTGAGTCATACTTGCAATAACAGCATTGTAGGAGGGGGACAACTGGAAACAAAAGCCTCCACCTCTGTTTAATGATGGTCGGTTTTTCTTCACAAAAATGGCTTCCTTTACTCCTCTCTCAAACCAACATTCCCCTTTATCAAGGATGAGAACATCATCATTTTTTTCTTTTAGATTTTTCCACCTGGATTACTGAGATGCATTGGGACATTTTGTTTCTTAGTTAGTTTTGGTCTTTATGGATATGAAATGCTTGCCTAAAGGCAGGTGTTAAAACAGTACATGTCCTAGCCTAGACGTGTCCTGAAGGATTTTTTTAATGTTCCTGAGAGGATCTATGCAGTTCATTTTCGAAAGTAGAGCAGAACCAACTATCCGCTGGGTGACCACAGTGACCCTATGGATCCCTTTCTTCTGTGTTGCTGTGCAGCTGGAAAATTACCCACAGAAACAGTAGACTGAGATATTCTCTATACCGTGTAGTAGGACCCCAGCAGTCTCTCGGGGATGCTGTCCATTGTTCCCCCTTGGATCATTTGACTCTGGCTAAGTTCTAGGATTTTCTGAGTGTTATTCTAATTGATCACTGGTGCCTGAAATGGAAAAAAACTTTTAACAAAATATCCTGATGCATCTCAGTAATCCAGGTAAAAAATCAAAAGGAAAAAAATTGTATAGGTCCTCTGGACGGGTTCTTCTTTAATGAAACGTTTCGTCTCTCCTCCAAGAGACTTCTTCAGTCAGAGTTTCAGGCTAAATTCAGGCAAATTTTGCCTGAATTTAGCCTG
>NW_013952420.1:496722-515314 GCF_001266775.1 Austrofundulus limnaeus
GTATACATACAATACAATCTCTGGTATTGTCCTCTGTCACATCTCCTATAGTCTCATGATGAGCACTGTGGGCTTTCATGTGGGAGATCAGGGTTCAAATCCAGCTACTGCAACTTTAACAAAAAATCTCTTCAAACTTCATATTGTTACACAATTATCTTAATTACAAACACCTGATGACGTCACAGGCACAAGCTGGTATAGAAAACACATGTGAACTTGGTCAAAGTTCATTCTGCAAGTCCACTGCTGCAGGCAAAGCCATGCTGCAATGACATGCTACATGGCAATGCACACTTGTTTTTTACATCGTAAAAACCCATGTCTAGTCTACCTTTGGTGTTTTAGTTGAAAGACTTGGGCCAACATTAACAAAATAATTACATTTATAATTTCATTCTGATCATAAGTTTCACTTCTATCTTTTACAAAATATTGTGAAATATCTGATCTTGCTTTATGGCTCTTTAAGACAAGCAAGAGTAAACATAAACATTAAACTTAAAACTTTAACAACAATAGCCTAATCGCTCAGTCCTCACAGCAAAAACACTGACCTGATTTTGGGTATGTGACAGCCACGACGTCATCATCTTTAAATGTAAAWTTCTGAGCAAATGTCAAACTCTCAAACGAGTGTGTCTCCTTGGGGACAAATAGTCYCTCATAATGCAGATACAGCTGCCCTGAAGACGACATGCTCCGAGCTGAGGAGGACACCAGACAACTGAGCTCTAAAAAAAACTAGAAAAACTAGAGTCGTTCTGCTGCTGCATTCACAGTCAAACGGAGAAATAAGGATTGCACTTATATCCTTCACTAACAAACACAAACACCGAATCCAAATGCCAACTTTCTGTATTAACTTTCTGTATTAGTTTTCGGGATTAGAAATGGTAATAGGTAACCAATACAAAGTGACTGATTATGTTAGTTTTTTTAAGATTTAAATAAAAACCTTTTTTCGAAAGGGCTTTGAATGCAGCACTAAACTTCCCTGATGGGGAAAAAGTGTTATCTGCGGAATCAAAGTGGGCGTGTCAAAAACATAAACACTGTGGGCTACACTCATCCACAGAGACCTCTACTTGCTGATCGGTGACAAAATATTCTCCTGGAAGCTGCGAAAACACACACAAAAAATGAACTAATCCCATTTGATAACTTTTCTAAATGTTTCTTTAGGCTATTTTACTTTATGAAAACTTCACACACCCTCTGCCTTAATGAAATAAAGAGAACTGTTTTTTACACCCAAGGCTAAATTAGCTGAGTGAGAGAGTGCTTTTTATCAACTGTTTGCATTTTTTCCACCACCATGAAACTCAATATAAGCTGCCCCTATCTGAAATACTGGACTAACTTTGTGCTTTTCTGACTGGCTTTTTAGTATGCATTTTAAATGTTTCACTGCAATGCCTGCAATGCAATTATGTATTGCAAAGTTTGGGGTTTCCTGGTTTTTCTCAGTGATTGGTTTGATGCCCTGGATAGCTGGGTTGGTATTGGCTCCCCCTCCTGGGCTGTATCAGGGTTACCCCTGGTCCATTTCTGAGGCCCATCTCATAACATAATTTTAAAATGATTAGACACTTCTGGATGTTTGGGTTTTTGTGTTTTTTCAATTTTATGGTTTGTTTTGTTTATTTGGTTTATGATTTTATAGTGTTTTGTCCTTCTGTGCAGCTTCCTGGTAAAGTTTAGGTAATTGTCAGCTGAGTCTCAGGGAGGCTCCTCCCACGACAGTCACATTTGTTTATTTATTCCTTTCTGAGTTTGTGGTAAGCTGGGGAGGGAGTATTCTGCTACCTCGAGCTTGGTACGCCACGAAGACATATTTGAGGGAGAATTCACCCGTCTGGGTTTGTTGTTGAGGTCCGGGGGCTGAGATTTGCTGTCTAACAACATCTATGTCATCACAGACGGACTAGATTTAGGCTTACTTTAGGGTTTAGCTTAGGTGTAACAGAGGAGGGGGGTGCTCTTTCTTTTAGTTTAATTTACTTAGACTATAGATTTAGCTTTTGTTTGTTATTTTTGTTAAACTTTTGTTTGTTGTTTTCTTCTCATTTCATTGCACAAACCAGCTCATGCCAGTAATCCATACAGTTGAGTTCATGCCTTATGGGCTCTGTGGTTTTTGACTAAAGTGATTTTGAATTGTTTGGGGCGGAATAAAGTTTACCTGAATGGGGTGGAAACTGAATTTTGCACATTTTAATGACATTTCCACATTTATTCATGAAGTTTTTTTTGTCTTCATTTATGATTTGCTTTTGAACTTGTCCAATCGCTTTGCTAGAAGTTAATGCCTTCAGCAGTTCTTCAACTTGGCTTGTCCTAATTTGCATTACTTAGGTTTCATTTATTGACAACTAGTTGTTAAGTTAACACATTATCCAAGATAAGATTCTGATGGTACATAAGTGGTACATGTCACTACTAATTCACTGGGGAGGCAGAACTTGTGTTGTGATGCCTTGTCTGAGTTTGGACTTTTAAGTTTTTTAAATTGACATGTTTTTCTTCATCGATTCTTCTGATGTGTAATGGTGTTTCATTTGTCATGAATGCCTTTTTCCTGTTGTATCTTACATTGATTGAATGTATATGTTTTTGGTCATCATATAACAAACTATTTTTCCCTTATTTTTACAGTTTTTGTTGTTGAGTAATGCATTTATGTTTGGACATTTAATAATTATTCCTTTTGATTTGGTTTTGAGTATTGTTTACTCAAGAGGAGGGATTCTTATGGTCTAATTATGTATATCTGTTCTACCTTGACACTGTCCAGTAATCATATCTTATAACTAGTTTTCGGCTGTATTACTCTATCAGCCCAGACTTCAAGACTCCAGCAATGCATGACTTCTTTAATTCTGATGAGGTGTTTCCAGGCTGACAGCCCTGTCATTGGTTAGATGGTTCACAGTTGGCGAACTGTGATTGGTTGTAAGCATGTCACATGATGTTATATTATTGGCTGCTCTCCACTGATGAGCCAGCCACAACACGAAAGACTTAGCTGGTTGACCTCTGTTCTGTTGTTGCTCAGATTAAATCATTTGATGACCATACACGCAGACTTTCTGTGCATTTATTCCAACGTGTTTATGCACTCTTAGTAAATCNGACTCTATCAGTCTTTGATAATCGGCTGACCGGTTTAAAATCTTGTAGTGTGACTCAGCCTTAAGATGTTCAGGTCCAAGAACCATAACCTCTGTCTTATCTGAGTTTAGAAGCAGAAAGTTAAGAGTCATCCATGTTTTTATGTCGTTAAGACACAAGAATTTTGCCTGAAACTCTCAGACTGAAGAAGTCTCTTGGAAGAGAGACGAAACGTTTCATTAAAGAAGAACCCGTCCAGAGGACCTATACAATTTTTTTCCTTTTTAACAAAATAGGATTTTTCTTGAGTCCAGAGATTTTAATGCTTGCTGCGGCAATGAGAGCAACACATCAGATCCTAAGACATTCTTAGCATTGCTCTGAACAATTCAAGCTTCAGTCTTTTAACAGTTTTCTGAACCCAACCGCAAATCACATAATCCCAAATAGTGTAAAACACTCTGGAAAATTACAGTCCCTGTGAATAAAAATCAATTATATCTGATCTCATGACACAAGTAAAACAGTCCCTTTAGCAATCTCATCTTTGCATTGTCCGAGCCTACCCATTGATTAAATCACAATTCAATCAATGTTGTCTACCACATGTTAAAAGGTCAGGCAGTCATGATAATCATTATGGCAACTTGTTTTGCACAAAGGAAGGGAGTTGAATTCCTATTTTCTCATTACAGATAGACATATTATTATCAACATACTAAAGTAATTTGATGAAAAGCTGACATGGAAATCTCACATAAACCGTTTAAAAACAAAAATAGCCAAATCCACTGCAGTATTATACAAAGTAAGGGATTTATTCAATGATAAAACGCTATTTATATTGTTTAATGCAATAACTGTTCCACACTTGATATACTGTGTTGAAGTCTGGAGTAAAGCATACAAAACAATCACAAATCCAATTTTATTTTACAGAAAAGAGCTGTCAGAATTATCACCAGAAAACATTACTGTCATCCATCGAATATATTATTATTTAAACTGAAATTATTAAAATTTTATGAGTTGGTTGATTATATTATCTTGCAGATTATGTATAAGGCTCATAAAAAATTATTACCTTTAAACATTCAATTATATATTGTTAACAGAGAAAGTTTATATAAAAAGATAAAGGGACTTGAGATGTTTATAAAACCTAAAATTCAAACAAATTTGAAGGATCGATGTACTTCAGTTCAAGGAATAAGATTGTGGAATAATCTGGAAAGTGATAATACAAATGTTGGTTCAATGTGTTTGTTTAAGAGAATGATAATAAATAAGTTTGTTAAAGAAATGTGAAACTGTGTAATGTATATCAAAAGTTGTTTGAAAGGGAATTGAAGTTTGTATTTTTGTTTTGTTTTTTGATTATTATTATTAGAAATTAATTTAGGAAAAATGGGGAAGATATTATGATTTTTTTCTTCTTTCTGCCTCCTTTCATTTCACGTGTGATTTTCTTTCTTTATTGTGTATAAATTTTTCATTTTTATATGAAATGAATAAATGAATTAAAAAAAAATTCCACCACATGCCCTGAAACAGCCGTGCACAGAATTACATCTGTTTTGTTTTAGTAACACACTGTAAACTCTGCTTTTTAAATGCTAGAAAAATAAAACTGTAACATCTGCTTAGAGCAGGACAAATAAAATCAAACAGATAAAACAGACATATTTTACCTGACTTGGGGTAAGTGACAGCAAACACATCAGTGTCCTCCACAGAGAAGTTCTCGGCGTACTCCAGGCTCTCTGCAGAGTGGGATATATGAGGCAGGAGAAGGCCGTGGTACTCAATGTAGCTTGATGATGACATGACTGTTTCCAGGAGAATCGTATCCGATAGATTTACACTTACTGCTCTCTGAAATTAAGTGTTTATTTTGTCAGTCTCCTCTCCCTATTTTCAGCTGTCTGGCAGCTTCTTCTGTTTCCCCCTTGTTGCTGCTTTGTCACTCATTGGTTTATAAAATGTGGGTTGGATCCAAAATATGATACCAGATTTTCTGAGGCTGGGTCACATAAACCGGCCCTTCCTACTTAAAAAAACTCAGGTAAAACGTTTGTATTTACTTGGGCCTCCTAACCCTAACCCATCTGCAAGCTCAGTAAATATTCCCCAAATTAATTATTTACTAGATTGTCAAACGTGTCTCTGCGTCATGTCCTGTAAATGAGTGTCTGCTTAATTGACTTTAAAAAAATCACTTTAAAAAGTACAAACTCTGCCTGATAGACAAGTGATGGGGTGTCATGACTGAGAGTGAGGCTGAGGTGTGTGGCTAGTGAGAGCTGGACGGCAGGTAAGTCTTGAGCCGACAGGGAACCGTGGAGTAATGGAGCAGAGGAGCAGCCGAGGACTGAGGATCCAGGTGAGTGTTGTATTCACAGGCAGACTGGCACGAGGAACGGTCTTCTCTCCACCAAGGAACTAGACTACTTCTTTTCTGACTACTCAGGAATTAATTTGCAGCTACTAAAATAGCATTACTAAGATCTATAGCAAATTCATGAGTAGTTAAATCTTTCTTTACTTCATTGATCTTTCAGCTAAAAAAACAAAAACAAACTTAACGGAGTCAGTTAATTCCATTGCTGCTCTCATCTGTTATTTTTTTTAAATTGATTTTCTTTATTAATGTTAAAAGGGAGTTTTTCCTCTCCACTGCTGCCAATGTGCTGCTCAGGATGGGAAACTGTGAGGAAGTGAAGATTCAACACAACCTGCTGGCTTCTTTAGATTTATTGTTTTTTTGTGTACAGCGCCCTGAGACAATGTTTGTTGTGATTTGTCGCTGCATAAATAAACTGAATTGAAATGAAATCCCCACACCAAATAATACATTCTTTCCACTGACCTAACACTGATTTGAATTGTTGTTTTGATTCTTACCTGGATCATGGACGTTTATCAGTTTAATACATCCCCTGCCCCTCCACACCTCAATAACTACCATCTCAAATTCACTATTACCTGTTAATAATTTCCTTGCCTGATGAAAGTGGCACACCCTCCTCCATTTCCACTGCATCTATCTTTATGTAATGTTGTTTAACTTAAATATGAAGTCTAAGTAAGGCTTAAGCCACATCTCCTGAATACATGTTATCTGGTTTCTCTTCTAAGCCTTCCAGAAAACCTTTGAACTCTTCTTCGTTTGCTAATAAACTTCTAGAATTGCATTGGAGCACCAATTAAATGAAATGGTGAGAGGTTTGCTCAGAGGTGTTCTCCTGACTACAGGTCTGCATGAATCTTTCTCCTCATGTAATGTTTTGTATATTTAAAAATTATGCAGCTGCACTAGCTAGCCTGTTTTTCTCATTTTAATACTAATTTGGTTTGAATAGTTTATGACATAAGCAAGAAACAGCTCAACAGGTATTCCAGAACTGTCTTCATGCACCTGTTACAGAGGACCTTCCTTTTTTTTTTTTTTTTTACATTTTTTTGTATCTGAAAGTAGAAGTAAATTTCAGAAATTCTCATCACTTAAGACTGAAATTCCACCTTGAGAAGTTTTATAAATATGGTTCCAGCTCTGTCTTTTTGCAACTCAATCAGTCAAGATGGATGTGACTATGGCAGGCCATTTTAACATAAAATTGGTTTCACAATACATCCATTCCAGATATTTAAAAATTGGTTTATGACTAGAAATGTTAATTATCTCTAATTCCATTCTAGCAGAATAACTGACATCAGATTTAATAATATGGAAGCTCCAATTCAAGATATCTTAAAATTAATTTTGACTAGTCAGAAATTTAGTTCTAGATATTAGTTTTGTGTAATTGTTTGTTTTTAAGATATCTCACTTAGTCATAATTCCAATTAGATATCTCAAATGACATCATTATTCAACAAATCTTAAATGTATTTATATATATATATCAGATATATAAAATTCAATCGGTGCAAATTGCAGATATATTGAAAGTAAATGACTCAGCAAAACTTAGCGACATCTACTTGTCTAGTTAAAATTTATTTAAATATGATCCAAATGAATTAGAAATCGTGAACATAGTTCTTCTATTATTAATTCTTCTAATAAGTATTTCTTTAATTAACATTCTAACTAGTCAGAATACTCGGTATATTTTGATTATTTTTCTGTCTAAACGTCCATATAATCTTTGCCTTAGCTAATCAGTGGTCTGCAATGTCAGGTCAGTCCAAGTCAAATTCTCTTTAGCAATTTTTAGCTACAGCTCATGCTCCACATGAATTAAGAAACATAACTTATTATCATTGCAGGCATCTGTGTGTGGACAATTAAGTGGCAGCAGGAGGTTTATCAGCATTTTTTATAATTCAGATATCTACAAATGTAATTTTGACTAGTTATGTTCGAGATATCTTGAATTACTGACGTGACCCTTCAAATTATAAATCCAGTTGACATTTTGAATTTTTCTGACTAGTCAGAATTTAGATGCAGTTATCTTAAATTACTTTTGATGATAGTCAAAATGTAGTTATTCCTAGTCAATATTTTTAGATGTCTAGACTGTAGTTAGACAAAGCTAAATTTATGCTAAAATGGCCTGCTATATTGTGCCACAAAAACACTTTATAAAAACCAATCTAAACAAAAAATGCTAGAAACATAAGAATACATTTATTTATGTAGAAACCACACACTTAATTATAACTGGATCATAAAAACAGGAATCTTGGTTCATTCGTACAACAAAAAACCCGAGTTATTTTAAATCTGTTTTAAGTTAAAAAAAGGTCTTGCAATTATGTTTTAGTTCTAATATTTATTTGCATATAAATAAATACAAAAAAACTGACAACACAATTCTATGGAAGCTCAATTCCACCACTCAAAAGAAAAAAAATGTCTAATGGGATGTCATAATTATGAAATTCAGTCATAATTTTGACTTTCGAAGTCATAATTATGAGAATCAAAGTCATAATTGATAGAAAGTATCTCATAATTATGACTTTTAAAGTCAAAATTATGACTTTGAATCTCAAAATTATCACTGTAAAAGTGAAAATTATGACTGTATATCATAATTATGACTTTTTATCTCAAAATTTACTTTAAAAGTGAAAATTATCTCATAATTATGACTTTTAAAGTCAAAATTATGACTTTAAATCTCATAATTATGACTTTGTATCTCATTATGACATATCATTAGACAAATTATTTATTTTGAGTGGCGGAATTGGGCTTCCATACAATTCATTATTGACAAGAAATTATGATTTACTTTTCAAGTTAACGTAGTCTAATATTTGACATTGATTCAGTGAAAATATTAAAAAGAAATGATTGCGTTTTCAAATAATTTGTATTTGTTCTGATACAAAATTCACATTTTTTATAAATCCAATGCAGCTAAAGAGAAGTTAAATCATAATATAGAAGCCTCTTGATGTCACTGTTCCTCTTACCTTCAACTGTTTACTAAAAATAGACCAAACTTCCTCAAAACGTTTGTCTTCATGGGTCCACAGATAAACCAGACCAAAGTGAGAGGACTGGTTGAGTGCCAGTTAATGGTTAGTGTCAGTCAGATCACTCCTGCTACTCAATACCAAACATCTTTACAAGCTGCATTTGATGCAAAGACTGATTTCAGAAGTCAGCTTCAAATTTCAAACAATCCCTGCCCAGGCTGAACTCAGACTGTAGATGGCTGTCTTGCTTTAGTTGCTATGAACCAGAGTGACAAAAAGAAAAAGTGTGCAGAGGGAGATGACGCCGGTCAGCACAGCCTTCACTAGCAGCACAGTCCAACTGCCCAACATGAAGACATGGATGAACAACCTGAGAGCAGAAGAACAAGCAATATTTTATAAGTAATTAAAACATAAAAGACCAACAACAAAAACAATCAGAGATAAGTTTAACCGGCAGCCTCTTGAACCTGTTCCAGTCATTCCTAAAACGCGTTAATACATTCTGAATGCGTTTTTTTATTAGGGGAGTGTGATGTTCAAAACATAATAAAAAGGTATAGTCATTGTTTTTCTACACAAACGTATTGAATGACTAAACTGCAACCAATCAGCACAAAATGTCAGACACATTTTAGTGAACTGAATTCATGTGTGAAAGAAACTCACTGGTATTTTTTTCACCCTCTAATGCCCCAACCACAGCAACATACTAATGAAATAAAATCTGCTGCAAAACATGTGACTTCTTGATTTGCCAAATCAGTCTCATATGACAAAAAATAAAATGAAGAAAAGTTACATTAGCAGTAACAAAACAGACCACCTCAGTGTTGCCAGGCTGCAGTATTTTTCCTCTACACAAACTACCAGGTGTTGGATTTTTCAGAGACTTTTTTCAAATTCAAGCGCCTCTGTAGTTTTCATTCACTGGTATTTTATTTGACCAATTGTTGATGGTTTGTTGGTGCGAACTTGAAGGCCCTGTCACACTATAATGCTTTAAACAAATTATGTCGACTTAAGAAAATTGTTATGACTCTTTTATTCACATTGCCTGTATATTAGATGTAACTGTTTGCATTAAGTATGCAGAGGTCCAAAAGACTTGTCCAGTAGATTATTTTTAAATTCCATCTTCAGTTTAGACATCTTTAGTGTTGGACAAACTTTTCATACGTTGTCTAAAACGTTAGTGTGACAGGGCCTTGATCAAGCAAACTTTGACTTTTTATTTATGTTGTTTACTTGTTACTTATTGATATAGGCTTATATTTGTTATTTCTGTTAAACATCAGAGAACAGGTTTTCAGCGCAGCTGCCTGGTTCAGATTAAAAAGGCAACATATTACTTGCATTACCCTAACTGAAATACTTGTACTAGATTTAAGAAATCTGGTGTTGGCACAGTCGTAATTGTATTTGTATATTTCTTGTTAGATTTAACTCTTACCTTATGCAAACCTAAAAAATTAACTACACCTTCAATTCGATACAAAATCTTAATAGAAAGCCTTCGATTTAAATAGGTTCCTTTTAATGTTTTAGTAGGTTATTTAACTCATTTCTGAGGTCTTTTAGTTGTATGAGACTTACTCCATTAGGAAGGCCTTGTATACACACAAAGTTAGAAGCACAGTAACAGGCAGCCTGAAGCTCTTAGGAAGGTCATATCGGGTGAACATCCATACAACTGCTGCCATGGCAATGTAATGGACCTGTACGAATAAATATTTGAGGAAATGTTGTTTAAACACAAACAGTTCACATCACATAAACATTCATGTTTAGGTAAAAATGGCATATTCAGAAAAGGAAATCCATGTTGGCATAAAAGAGTGAAAAAAAAAGTAGTGCAACTTCTCACCAAGCTAATATTTGAATCAAAGCTCATCTGAATGTATTTCCAGTCAAACTCAATCCCTCGCGCTCCAACCCAGAGAGGAAGAAACCTGAGGAACCACGATGAGACACAAATAGAAAGAATTACATTTGGTATTATTTAACAAAAGTGGCGTGGAGTGGTTTTTTTTTTCCCTCATAAGAAGAGTTACAGCCAACCTTGACATCACAAGCTCGGCTGTTGCCCAGCCCATGGCGGCCACCATGATCTTGTACTCTCCTTTCCCGGCATTACGAGACATAACAAGATGGAGACCCAACAGGTCTGCGAGGTCCACTGTGGCCTTCATAAATTCCTGGTAAACAAACACACACAAAATGGCATTAGATGAACGGTTTTATCCTTTCGCTTGCTTGATAGAAATGTTAGCTTTACTTCGACCCTGTTTACACTAAAGTTCCCACAATCAAGATACTATGTTACCTTCAATTCAAAATACTTTATTGATCATAGGGAAATTACAGGAAATTCAGTTGTTGCATCATAGTCTAAATCAGTGGTTCTCAATTCCAGTCCTCAAGGACCAYTTTCCTGCATGTTTTAGATGTTTCCCTACTTTGGCACACCTGATTTAAATAAACGACTGAGTGACATGGTTCTGCAGGACATAAAGACCTGCTATAGAACAGGGAAACAACTAAAACATGAAGGATATTGGTCCCTGAGGACTGGAATTGAGAACCGCTGGTCTAAATGTATTACAATTAGCCTCTGCCTCAATAAAAACCTCCTACCATTTCATACACTCCCACTTCAGCATGTCTTCACAACAATGCTTTAGGGGAGGGGGGCTCTGTGGGGCGGGAGCTCAGCTGCAGACTGAGCTCCAGGGAGGAGTTTTGTACAAGTAGGCGGTGCTTTGTAGCAGCAGGCGTTTAGGCAGCTCCACATGGCTTCCACGGGAGATTCAAGGATTTCTCAAACATGATGAATGAGTCAAAGCAGCACTCTGGGTTTGTTTTTGATGAGGGTATGACATTATAACATAATATAAAGCTCAATTTTGCATAAACAAACTCCTTTAATATTAGTGTTTTCATGATAGGCAGGGTTGCAAGATAAAAAAAATGAAGGATTATACTTTTGCTTTATAATGATTGTGTTTTGATCCAAACCTTGTAAGACGAGGTGTGTGTTGTGCATGTACAAAGAAAAGGAGAGACAAAGCAGTTTACATCCAAAACTGTGAATACAGAAACTTTTGTTTGTTTGGGTCGCTCTTGAACATTGAAAAAGGTGAGTAGGACAAAACTTATTTACCAGCTGGTGTTACGGTTACTGCTTGGACAAGAACATTAAAACTGCTCACTGTGGATTCACTCCTCTGTGGGAGTTTCCCCAAAAACCTTTACTCTGAAACCTGGTTTCAGAGAGAATGAACGTTGCTGTTGTGTACACAAATGCTCGTAGCAGAAAAACTACGTGTAAACAGGGCCGTACCGATGCTGATGTTATGATAAAGTTTCAACACTCACCCCTACAAAGTCATAAACACCTGCTCCTCCTTCCCATGTGGGGAAAAATGTAGCAAGGAAAAGCATCTATGAAACAGAAAAATAAACAAACATTAGACTTTCTTACTTCTGCTGTTGTTTTTATTCATACTCAGTCAAAAAATCATGGTGAAATTAAAAAAAAAATGTTTTCACCTTGCAGAGTTGGACAAACAGATATGTTGCTCCAGCTTGGACACATCTCCAGAAAGCATTGTACTCCGATCTAAATATGAAAAATTAAATACACAGTAGTTAAAAATAATAATTCAAACACATAGTCCCGAGTATGTCAGCGGTGATATCACTTTACTTTTGTGAGCGGCGCTTTAAGAGGAGCTAGGGGATATGGCTGAAAAACGTATCAGAATAAGCGCTTCATATCAGTCAATATCGATAATTATTGATTAGTTTTATTGTTTTACCTATTTGAAATAAGGACCAGGAGGAAAAAAGGCAGATTTATGCTGCCAAACTGGTGACGAGACCTTTCCTTTTTTATCCACATCTTTTTGAGCTGTTGCACTCTTTTTCTCCTTTCACTCCACATCGTTCTTTTTTATTTTGAAGCAGTTATGAGTCACGGGGGTGAAACATGAAATCTCCTACTGTGCATGTTAGCATGCATGCTAGCTCACCAAAGAGTGAGTGGGTTAGTTGATACCACCGACCTTGTTTAGATGGGCTGAGAGAGGTTGAGCAGCTAAGGATTTTCCTTTGCGTACAACCCCCAGAACGCTGTGTGTTTGTGGATTGAAGCTCGTTCTATCTGACATATTTCCTATTGAAATATATGTGTTTGTGTGGCTTTTGTTTCTGTTTTCTATTGATATTGATGAGCTTTTCATGATTTATAATGTTAGTGAATTAATGTCCAGCCCTAGCTTTGAAATTTAAAAGTAGTTTGCTGTAAGAGGGAGAAACTACCTCCACTTTAGAGGAAAAACACTAAGGATTATTTAGACCCTCTCTCAAATCCCTGACATTTACTAATCAGATTAATAGTTTATGGTCCTACAGCATATGTTTCTACTGCAGCAAAGCAATGCATGAACCAGACATGCGAACAATACAGATTTTAGGTTTTGGAACAGGT
Source organism: Austrofundulus limnaeus (assembly GCF_001266775.1). Classification (NCBI taxonomy): domain Eukaryota; kingdom Metazoa; phylum Chordata; class Actinopteri; order Cyprinodontiformes; family Rivulidae; genus Austrofundulus; species Austrofundulus limnaeus. Next base: position 509,765 of record NW_013952420.1, read on the forward strand.
GCATATTTTCATTTCACACATTACACCATATTTTGTTGTGACTGGATAAATATTACAAGTAAACAAAATAAGACACTCACAGGCCACTGCACTTGTATGTAATAAAGTATGGGAAATAGGCCAAAGCAAAGCAGTTCCCAAAGTGGAAAAGTGTCATGACTTCAGGTAGTAAAAATCAGCTTTCTGGACACAAGTGGAAAAACAGAGAAAAAACATATTAAAACAAGTAGACAACAATACAATTATAATTTACTCTGAATAAACAAATATTTATCACAAGAAATTTGGATTTTAGGTCAACTACAGCTAAACTACACATAAAATTAATGAATATAAAAACGTATCGATATATAAAAACTCGAATATGTGTAGCCACATTAATACTCGTAGGACAATTAAGTCTTGTAATGTTAAGAAAACGAATGATCTTTTCTGTGCATGATGATGAGCTAGCTAAGCTACCTCAACACGCCGCTACTCTGCGGTAAAGCTAACGCTCCTTTTCTCTCGGGGAAAAAAAAATCAAGCTATTTTTTTTTCTAATGAACCAACATATAATTCTCACGGAAACACCTGAAAAACAAAAACGATTTAATGTTATGACTTACTGTGTTCAAAAAATGTAGAGAAAAAAGAGCACAGTTAAGCAACTTCGTTGAATGACAAACGGAAGTGAGTTTTGTTGTTACCCCGAAATACATCCGACAACAACAGGAAACAGACTATAAAGGTTCCGCAAAATTAAGCCGCACCCTTAAAAAAACGTACATCACTTCAGTACGCCTTTGTAAAATAATATATATTCTGTTTCTAAATATTTATTCTGTTTCCAAGTTTTTTTTTAAACCTTCACCTTTTTAATTTCAATAATAGAAAAACAGAGTTCAGACAATAAGAGGCCAGCCAGGTATCTGTGTTATCCTCAGTCACTATTGGAATCAACTTTTTACTGTGGATCTTGTCATCTCTATTTTATTTTTTAGTTGTAGTTTTTCTCATCATGCTTTACCTACTTTTCTGCCCTCTTTTTTTCCCCATGCAGCCGAAATTGTACAATTTTGAATCTTGACAGTATTCACAGTGACCACTTGGGAGTCTATTGTAGGTTATAGTAGTTTGTTGCTGCCCTTCTTTTGCACACTATTCTTTTTTAAAAGCTTGCAAAATTATGTCTCTAATCTTTCCATTTTCAACATTCAACTCATTCAAAAGCAACATAATAAAAATGTGAATTTAATGCCAGTCTCACATGAGACTGTGTTGAGCTGAGAGACTGAAACTGTGTGTGTGTGTGCGTGTGTGTTTCCCCTGAGTCCTGACACCAATTCAATTACATGATAGCCTTTTGTACTTAGATGTATGTGTGTGTGTGCCGAGACGATGGGCCTCAGGACACCCACCTCGCTGCTGTTTTGCGCCCACTGGTCCTGCCCTGGGCTGCCCACAGGATGCCAGGCTGCTTTGATGCCATCCTCATCACGGACACACATACATGCGGGACACAGCCAGCCAGTAAGCCCTCAGAAGATCCTGTAATCTTTTTTAAGGGTCTAACAATCAGTAAGCAAAGTCTTCTTGTTAACTTCCACCGCCCAAAGCCATGCTCAGGTTTACATAATACAGACTGAGACCAGTGAAAGATCTTCATCAGTTGCAAAGAGTATAACCAAATTCAGTCTGTGGTCTTGTGTGACTCGGGTTCTAGTGGTATTCCCACCATTTTTCACACTCTTATCCACTCGACTAATCAGTAGAATGACGGATCAAACAGCATCAAAAATGAGCTCATGTCTGCAATAGACCCAAAGCTGTTTATTCTTATATAAAACACTTTCTAATCCTGGGGTTATACACAGTGATTCTTTGATGCTAGTGCAGACTGTTGCATTGTTTGACTATCGGGTTAGTGTTTCATGTTAAAATATGTTTGTTTTCAGTCAATAACCAGGCAGATATTTCAGTTCACGATTTTGTTTTTGTCTGTGCCAGAGCCATTCAAAAACTTCCTAATAAAGCAGTTCACTAGCAAATAATGCTGATGACTCTTACTCCAAAGTAAATCTTTAACATTTAAAATAAGAATATGAAGCATGTAGACACATTCTACATGCAGAAAGAGAAAAAAAGACAATATGATTTTATAGCAACTGAGTTTTCGTGTTTTCTTTCTAATAATAACTCAGATAAGATGATCTATATATTCATGTTTTTAGACAAAAAATCAACATGAGAGCTTTTTCAAGGCTCACATAGTCATGTCTTAAAAATATGTGCAAAATCTGAAGTATAGAAACAAATTACAAGATTAAATTAAAATAAATATTACACAGGATGCCCTCATCTTTTAAACTCGATTAAATGTTGTGTTGTGTTATCAAAGTGTTGCAGGACATGATTAATGTTAGCTAAAAAGATATTTAGCAGCAGGTATGTCTGATGATATGAAAGTTCCAGTTTTCAGTCAGTCTGTCAAACAGCACTTTTTATACAACATGTATACTTTACAAGATTTTCATTAATGCATATACTCTCAACTGTCCTATAGAAGAAGGATGGACTGTAAATTATTATTGAGCAGTGGTTTTGGTCTAAAGCTGCTCTACAGACAGAAAAAAAAACTTTATTTTTTTATTTGACATTTATTTAAACAGGTAGTCTCATTCAAATCCAGTATCTCATTTAGAAGAGAAACCTGTTAAACAAAGTATTTTTCCATCATTTACAATCCTTGTAAATGCTGTAATGTGGTTTCTCTTCAAGACAAATTTCAATTCTTAAAATTTTGTTAGTTCATAAAAACAAGTTTTTCTAATATTTTGCTTAAATAATGACAGAGTGATGAACTACGGAACAAATTCACCACGGATGAATGACAGCTCAGTTCTGGCCAACAGACAGGAAAAATTAATTTCCCAAAATGTTAGTTATAAACTTTATTAAGCTTACAAGTTAATTTAGTTTTTTTCTTTTCATAAAGTATTTGCCAAAACATTAGATGACAGAAGATCAATCCCTAATATTTGTAAATGTATTTATTTTGTTTGTTTCTGGGTCCATTTCATAGCTGCTGTAAAAAAATTCCTGTCAGTGTTTCTTAGTAAAAGTTAGTTATTTATACTCACTTTAGCTAAATAGTTAGAGTAACTTTTATAAACTAAGTAGCTCTAAAATGATGTACTAACTCACTTGCTATAAGTACACAAATGTTTATCATTTATTGTTGCTTTGAACTATTTAAGTTGGAAGCACTGATTCAGACCAAACAATAACTCCCTCCTATTTTTGACGTCATCACTGAGCTTTTCACATGGAAGATCATTTGCACATGCGCTAAAAAAATTTAACGAAACATTTAGCTAGACTGATGCCCGAATTGATTCGATTTCGGTCTTTTATCACCTGCAGTGTTTCTTAGAAAAGGCAATGTTTGCAAAAGATGAGGATTTTAATTCAAGGAAATAAATAAAACAAAGATGAATTACAACATGATTGGGTGCCCAACCTTTTTTGAACCAAGAGCTACTTTTGAAGTCAGCAGTTTGCCGAGAGCTACTCGTCCAGCATCAGTATAAAAAAAACATAATATGGTCTCCCTACTCCTCACTTATTTAAAGTAAATAAAACAGAATGTAATGCTTTGGTAGTTTTATTTAATTTAAAGTATTGTCAAACAAAACTATCTACTTAACCATACATTTACCTACAAAAAAAAAAAGAAAAAAGAAAAGATAAAATCCTTACTTAACTCCTGACAGAGAAACAGAAAAGTGGTGCTCGAACAAAAAATACCATTTTTTTAAAATCTCCTTCAATGAGTACTCACTGTAACGTGCGAGCTATGAAGGCTGGAAACCCTTTCCAGTGCGAGAACCACAGACTTAAATAACTTTGGAGCACGGGAACTCATCTCCATTTATTCAAAGAACTTTCCTCTCTTCTCTCCATACAGGGGAGGAAAAACAAAACAAAAAAACTATCAGGGTCAACATGGCTACCACATGGAAATAATCATTTTCAGTATTTTTTTCATAAATCGATTGCATTCTAGAAAACGATCATTTAGCACATGCACAAATGAGCTTCTGATATGGATCGTTATTCTGGTATCGTGCAGCCACAAGCACAGCTCCTGCCTGGCTTTGTTTGAAGTCTGCCTGTGAGGATTTAAATATAGTGGTTAGTGGGTTATTGTAGTGAAATAGTTAAACTACTTCTTCAAAGCTAAATCGCAAAAAACCTGGCAGTAAAATCAAGTTTAAACATTTTAAGTATGTTTTTGTACTCTAAATGTATATACAGCATGTGCAAAAAAGTAGAGTAACTATGTGGAGAAGCCCACCTGTAATTTTATTTATTTTAGTTTTTTATTAAATAACAGTTGGCGGCTGTCGAGAATTGTACTTTTGTTTAGTACTTATTCTGGTTTGTGTTCTGCTTTGTGTATTTCAGGTCAGTTTGTCCTCTGTTCAGTTTCAGCTTTGTTCCTGCTTCTGTTTCTGCCACACCCACCTGCACCTGATCCTGGCTGTACCTGCACAGGTGTCAGTGGTTTCAGTTCATTAGTTTGCCATTTTGACTTTCAGGTTTGGGTAAAGCAGTTGAGAAGCCACATGTCTTTATGTAAAGTGTTTTGCATTCACATTCTTGAACACAAATGTTGCATTTTTACATGATGCATGGGTTAGGAACAGCTTTGTAGTTCAGCTCTATTTGCATTTCCTGGTGTTTGTCAATATCAGAATATTCTGCACAAGTAACAAAACCAACAATCCAAATTTCTTTTCAAATTCTGTTGGTTTGGCTGATAGTTAACAAATAAAATCATTTCTTCTAAAACATTGATTTTTTTTCACTTTATACAGTATTTTAATTTACTGATGTGCACCTAAAATAATCTACAAGCATTTAGAAAATTGATTAATAAATATGCAGATGAAAGTGTCAGGTTATAAAGAATAATTTTTGTTATTTGTTAATGGCTTCTGTAGCCTTAACTTGTGTTTGAATCTGCAGTTTGTTGTTATATTAATGCTACTCATACAGTTTGGTGCAATCAGTTTCCCCAACTGGATTGAGTAATTCTACTGGAATATTACGTTTTTTAAATAAGAACCATTCAAGTTCATTTAACTTAATTTGAGTATGACCATGTAACTGTTTAAATAAGTATGAAAACTAACAGCTTTTTAGTCCAACATAATAAATTGTTTAATTTGCTAAATGGAATGAATTAATAAACTAATGTATTTGAGTTGCCTTAACACAATTGCTTTGTGTTCTTTAAACTCTAATCACATAGTTAAATAAACTCAAATTGTTTGAGTTACAAAACTTAAATAGATTTGTGCAAATGGTTTCCCCAAATCATTTGAGTTAACTTAACTTGCCAGGTTTTACAGTAGGTAAAATAAGTACGGTACTGAACAAGTCACCATTTTTCTCAGTAAATATATTACTAGRGGTGCTAATGACATGAAATTTTCACCAGATGTCGGTAACAACCCAAGTGATCCATACATACAAAGAAATCAAACCATAAATGTCCAGAAA
>NW_013952420.1:517682-539284 GCF_001266775.1 Austrofundulus limnaeus
TATGGTTTGATTTCTTTGTATGTATGGATCACTTGKGTTGTTACCAACATCTGGTGAAAATTTCATGTCATTAGCACCTCTAGTAATATATTTACTGAGAAAAATGTTGACGTGCTCAATACTTATTTTACCCCCTGTACAGTGTTGTTAGACGTGTTCAGCAAGCTGCATGTCTTCCCCGGGGGTCAAATATCCTCCTGAAGTCATCTGCAGATGCACCGGTGATAACAGATTGTTTTGTCCTCTCCTTCTTGTCCGTATCAAAGGAAAACCAGTGAAGCATCTCTTATGACTTCTCTTTATTATTACATCATCGTGAGCCTGCTCTTCGGTAGGCCTACTTATATTAAAATGGCACACCACTATAAAAGTAAAATGAAGCAGAGTTTAAAGAGAACTTTAAAGGAACTGTGATGAATCAGCTCTCTCACTAACATATCCAAATTATATACAACCACTATGTACATTTGACTTGTATGCATATTATCTCCCTGATGCACCCTCAGACTGACCCTGTTGTGTTTTCTGTCAAAGCACTTCTTGATACCCCAGTACATGTACTGTATATTACTTTTTAAACACAGACATGTGGACAGTGGCATTTGGTTTTAGCTAGACATTTGAACTTCTCAAATTTACACAGACCCCCATACCACTTAGTCACGCCCCACCCAGGGTGTCTGCACAGTTCCGGGCCGTGGGGCAATTAGCAATAATGGCAGGAAGCTAGTTAGTGTTATCTGCTGCCGTGGCGGCCTCCACTGGCACTGACAGAGTCTGGTCCGGTCACGTAGAGACGGAGACAGGGAGCCTGGAAGGGAGGAAGAGGACCATGAGGGGGGACCATCCCCAAAGCCCTCAGGCAAATGGCCTGAGAGGACATCTGTGTTACACATCTGCTGGACTCCATCTGAAATTACCAACTAGATTTAAGGAAACAATGTTTATTTAGTGTCCAATTAAAAAAAAAGATTTTCATGCTTATAAATGAAACCAAAACAAAATAATTCAAACATTTTGAAAATATATCGATTTTCAAAAACCAATAAACTTCTCGTGTATACCTCTAACTCAACTCGTGTGTATTCTATCCCTGGATAACAATAGATGTGCTTTTTTTATTGTTTCAGTGACGCATGTCACTTCCTGTCTGCATGACACTGAGCACATGTCCAGGAGTGGTCGCGTGTCTTTGGGGGGAGGTCAGGGACGACGGTGGGAGTAGGGCTGAAAGCGTAAGAGGATGTGACCATGTGAGGCCAAAAAAAAAAAAAAAGAAAAAAAAAAGGCAACAACAACCACACAATAAACTCTGAATGAGGCTAAGACACAACAAGAGTCACGTAGGTTTCACCAGCTTCAGGTCACACCGTCAGACGGGCAGACGCTCAGAACTGGCAGTTCTTTGAACCAATTGTGTTTTCGCTTGTGTTTGTATCTGTTTTTAGTCAGCATCACTTCAAAGACTGAATTAAACACTGCTATCAATTAGATTTCAGCTTTTTTTATTTAGTGAGCAATACAAAACTGAATTCAATAAAAAACAAGTAGTTTTTGCTTTTCATTCTTCAAAGTGCTTTACATGATAACAATTTTAAAAAGGAGACATTGTAGTGACATAAAAGAAAGTAAAGAAAAGTTGAACCACAAACTGAAAATTGATGATGTTTCGGTTCTTATTTTAAACAGAACAGTCAAAGGCATCTCTAACCACTCTGCAAACCAGATAGTAATTGACACTCTAATTTCTTAATGTTTACAACTAAAAGCTCCCTGAAGATGCATGTTTGAGTTGATTTGTGCAGCTACTGGCTGCAAACGGAGAGTTTTAAATGACTGCAAATCTAATTGTCAAGATTATCTGAGTCAAGCCGACGTGGAAGTGTCTTCACTGTGAAGTCATAGCTAGTAAAAAAAAAACTCTAAATCTAAAATCCTTTTGTCATGATGTTGAAAAATGTTTATCCTTTCCTGATCTGAATTCATGTTTGGTAATCAGAGTTCTGTCTGTTTAAAAAAAAACAGTTCCATGATTAATTACATGATGACACATGCTCAAATGTATGCTTATAAAAATCATGTTCAAGTATCTCTCCACTTCCACCATCTTGTACTAATTTAGTCTAGGCTTTAAATAGCTAGATGGCTCAATTCTGCCTGACAGTGTGCAGGTGGGATCTTCTAGTCCACCACAACACATCACCACAGATAAACACAAGACAGACAACCGCACACACATACTACACACATCTAAGGTCATTCATCCATTAACCAATGAGCTGTGGCCTCCTTCAGTGTTCTCCGGTTCCAGTTCCCTTCACATCTGTCCTTCATCTCCTCATTAACCATAAAAATACAAGAATTCAACCACAAAACCAAATAACATTTGATAAACTAACAAATAAAACAGACAGTTTTATCAGCTGTAAGCATACAGTGTTGCAACAGTAAAATGTTTTATTTAAAAAATTTGATTTGTGCGTATGGAGCCTTAACTTTTGAATTACTGGTAATATATGGACAAGTTATCATGGTCAAAGGAAAAAATACTTCTAAATAATTTGTGTGAATGTGTGTGTAAATATATCCATAAATATAGACATAGACAACATAAAATATAATAACCTACAATTGTATACAGTGTCTGACCCAAAAAAAAGCTCATCACCTGGATTTAGCAAAGGTAAGGGCCTCTTATTGTATAATTACTGCATAGGTGATAGAAATAGGCATACAAATGTCAAATTATTGGCATTAAGCAGAGACACTTTGAAGGAATTTGCTGAAACTACTAAAAGGTTAATAACTTGCATTGTTAAAAACAGGAAGGACAGCAGTGAAACATCATCTTTGAGGTAAGAATGTGGCTGGAAAATATCGTAATGATCGGCAGTCATTTGATGGTACCATTGAACTCCTGGCTGTGTTTAATAGTGAAAGTAAGACAATGTCACGTGCACACAGTGATGGAAACTCAAGAGATTCAGACTAACAGTTGTGTGGCCGTAAGAAAACCTGTCATTGAGCCTCATGGGGAAAATAGCTTAAATTTGCTAGAGAGCATAAAAATTGGACTCCAGAGCAATGGGAGGACACGTGGTTTGATTAGTCCAGATCTACCCTGTTCCAGAGTGATGAGGGCATCAGGGTAAGAAGAGAGTTGGCTGAAGGGATGAACCCATCATTTCTTGTGCCTAACACTCAAGCTTATGGTGGCAGGGCTATAATCTGGGATTGCTGCAGTTGGTCAGGTCTAGGCTCAGCAACATGAGCCCAAAGAATGAGATTTGTTGACTCCCTAAACATACTGTAATATACCTATAATATAGGTTAGTCCATCAATAGATTATTTGCTTCCCTGATTAAATTTTTATGTTACAAGGTGACAATGTTCGGATCAGGCTCAAATTGTGTACATGAGACACAATTTTCACACATGAATTGACTTCCACAGAGTCCAGACCCTAACCCCACTGAGAACCAATGTCTTCCCGGAGAAGACTTTGCACAGTGGTCCAAATTTCCTCAGTACAAGATGTTGGCCAAAAAAAATTAATGCAATTTAGACAGAAAATAAATGTGACATAGTGAATGTGTACTGTGACCAAAGCTAAAGGCGGTCCAAAAATACTGAGTGATTTTTTTTGACCAGGCAGTATTGCATATGGACATATACATGTATGTACAGTATATGTATATTCTTTAACGTGATGCAACTAAATAGTTCCCCATGCTGCAAACACTTTTTGTTGCTGCAATGGAAAACGTGTGTGAAATAAAGTGTTATCTGAGTTGACTTGATAAGTTTTCTGCAAGTTTGTGTGTGTGACTTTGATAAAGAAAATGGGTTACCGTATGTGTTTATGTGTGAAATCTTCTCCTTTCCCTTCATCTTCTCCCCAAGGCAGCTGCTCAACAAAAGAAAAGAGCCTCAGTCAACAGCAGAGGCAGAGATAAGCCAAACTAACAGCTTACAGTAAAACTGCACAGATAAGTGCCGGTTTGCCACTGAACCACTGAGTCATGACACCAGATAGTGTCGAACTTCTGCCGTGGAAAACTGGTGTCTGTTTTCTGTTTTAATTGTTTCTTGCTTCTGCAATTTAGCTGGTTTACTTTTCCACCAAAACAGAGGTGAGTGATAAATGACCCCCCCCCCCCCAACACACACACACACACACACACACACACACACACACACACACACACACACACACACACACACACACACACACACACACACACGGGTCTGCATAAAGCTGTGTGAATCCAAAAATGGTCACTACGAGTTAACAAAAACACATGCACACACACGGTGGTCTTCTGTTTGGTAAAAAGGAAGGGTGTCACAAGCATCCCTCTCTGTCTCCAAGTCCTTCCTGTCTGTCTCGTCCTCGAGTCTTCAGCTGACACTTTGTTGTTTCTTTCAGTCTTTGTGTTGTGTTTGTCCACGGGGAGTAGCTGAGAAGGCCTTACTGTTGTTAGTGTATTCAAGCTTAAAATATGAGTTCATCTGTGATGAAACATTTCTTCTGTTCAGTTTTATCCAGAAGTCCTTCAATGACAAATTAATTAATCTTAATAACAAAACCTTACAGACATAACAAACAACAAGTTTTAAAAAAGATCCAATACAACGTGTTAGCCGTCAGAAAAGATGCAGTGGATGACCCTCAGTCCCAACCACATCAAATATTAACACAATTTCAGCAAAGTTGACTGAATTATTGCTAGTTTTTGTTTGCCAAATTGATTATTTGTTTCAGCCATGTTGAATTTGGTTTTTCAGTCGTAAATGTTCATCTTATTATTCATTAAAATATGTCCAGTGGCTTGTGAGATGTTTTACTAAAATGATGGAAAATGCCCACTGCTGACAGGCTGATGATAAAAATCAGACCAACTGTGAGCAGCATGATGTTATGAAGTGGCATCAACAATTCAGCCAATTGTTCTCATTTTGTTTATTTCTGCAGACAAAGAGCGAGTGAGTGTTTTTGTCTTGTTTGTTTACTTAAAGCGTGTCCGAATACACAGAAGGAATGTTATACTGGCTAAAATAATCCATCAAAGACAAACAAAACTTTGGGGTCTATTTATTATATCAACAATTAAAGTGCTACACAATGTTAAATCTGTCTCACTTATGTTTCAGTTTATTTGGATTAAAGATTTGTTGGTTTTTTGCATATTATGACAAAAATCTTTAACAGACTGGATAATACTGGTCTGTTACGTCTGTAATGTTGTGTATTGTCTATTAATGTAGCTCATTGAGAAGTGATTTTACTGGGTTTAGTGATTGTTGGATAAAAGCCCACGTTGTACATTGAGTTTATAAACTTCTCTGTCTGTTTATGTTTTCTTGGTTTTAGGAGGCCGATGGTAAAATCCCCAAGATGTACAGAATCTTTTGTGTCTTTGAAAACTTGTTTTCCGTCCAGTCCAATTTTTCTATATTTGATCCAGGAGATCTGTATATACAACTAATCGTCAGCTTTTCGACTCAAACTTCTATTATAATGCACTCAACTAGGTCATCCACAGTTGCAGACGTTTTACATTTTAGATCAATTGCCACGCCACCTCCATTTTTGTTTTTTCCATTGATATGATTAAATTGATAACCGTCTGATTCAAAATTTGCTCCCTTCTCATTTTTGATCCAAGTTTCTGAAACAGTAATTATGGTAACAATCTGATGAAGCGAACCACATCATCTGCAAAAAGCAAATATTCGATCTTAAGGTCACCAAAACGGATCCCCTCAACACCTTGGCTGTGCCCAGAAATTCTAAAAGTTAGGAACTGAATCAGTGACAAAGGGCAACCTTGGCAGAGTCTAAATCTCACTTGAAATGATCTCGATCTCGACTTACAGGCAATGCAGACTGAGCTCTGACAATGGTTATACAGGGACCTAATAGCCCGTATTAACGGGCCTGGGACCCCATACTCACAGGACACGGGACGCTGTCGAACACCTTCACCAAGTCCACAAAACACAGGTTTGAGCGAACTTCTATTCACCCTCCAGGACCCAGCTGAGGGCGTAGAGCTGCTCCAGTGCTTTATGTTCAGTAAAATGAAGGTGTCCAGCTCTTCTGTTAGTTGTTTGTCATGATTGCACTTAGTCCCAATCAATACAAGTTTGATCATTTCCTTATTATGTTCAATTGACTTCAGTTTTTTTCCAGTTCCTCAATGTATCAAATGACCAAAACTTTCTTCCTTTCAGTTTGATTAATATTTGTTTGAAATTTTGAGTGCAAGTATTTAGTATTTTTCCTTGCTTTCTGAGTCTTGCCTTTCCAGCTATGTCTACATTTTTGTCAAATGTTCATTCAGATTTTCTCCCTTCTTTTAGTAGTTCAATTTCATGCTTTCTGTTAGCAAATCTTATTATTATAGCAGGTTTTCTTGTGCTGTTTTTCCATGTGAGAGTGTGACATGATTCAGCATTTTTGTTGTTCACCTCTATCCAATTGGAGTGGAGAAAAGTTGTCACCTGCTGCTCTACAGAGTGTGAAGTCTCCTCAGTTTGATTCTCTTCGTCTCCTTTGACACAGCCCATGCATATGATCGTGGTTTTATTTGCAGCCCAGTCACAGTAATGTTATTAATGGCAGTGTACTGCTCCAAGTCAGCAGCATGATTCTCAAGAAAGGTAATTTTTTATCCTTCTCGATGTTCGTACAGCTTTTACCTCCTCCACCAGATCCAGGATATTCTTCTGTTGCAGTCTGGAAGTTGAGACTTCCTCACCCAGACATTTAGGGATTTCTTGAAATCTACTATGTCTTCTTCTCGGGTTCTTTTTTTTTTTTGTGTTTGTGTTTTGTCCCTGTTGACTCTGGAGAGGCCTGGTGGGTTAGCTTCTAGAAGCCGAGTCTCTTGTTTTTCCCAGGGTTCCTTACCTGACAGCAGGAGATTGCCTCTCCTGTAGTGTATCTAGCAATTATTGTTTTTGTTTCCAGTTTGTTCAGGCTTTGACTGACTTTATCATGTGCTGGGCTTTTTCTGAAGGTGATTGGGGAATCAGAGGAAGTTGACAATGGAAGCAAGGGGATACCCAGGTCAGAGCTCTATTTTTAGATAGATCCTTGAACAACTTGAATTTGGAAAAACAGGGTTTGATTCTGACAAAATGGGTAAGCCAAGTAAAAAAAAAGGTCATTTTGAATTTGATGACAGCAACACATTTCTAAAAAATTGAAGCAGGACTGTGTTTCCTACTGTAAGGCATTCCCTCCGCTACAGCAATCTGCAAACATCTCAGGAGGAACTGAGGAGATCAATTGAGTTTTTGTAAGGGAATCTTTGTCCCATTGTTGTCTGATGTAGTACTCCAGCTATTCAACAGTCCTGGGTATACAGTATTTATTTATACTTTACACAATATTCCAAATTTTGGAAAACAGCCTAAAAATGCTAAATATGAGATACCTAACAAAAATGTCAAACACTGGTCTCATGGTCTTTGGATCACTGTCTAAATATGTTTGATCATTTGTAATATGTCAAAGCCGTTGCTGACTTGGAAAGCAACACCAGTAAAGCAATATCAAGTGGGAAAAAAACCCTGAGACATATTTAATCTAGAACTTCTGTCAGAGTGTGTCCGCCCTCGTTAATGGTCCTCATTACAGAGCACACTCTGATCTAATGAGCCATAATAACACCTCCTGATGAAAAACCTGATAAGTGGCCCCTTTGGATTTACCAACCTTTGACCAGCTGCCTGGACGTTGGTGCAGAGACACTGATAGGCTATCGAGATGGTGAGGCTAAGGGGGTGGGCTGGCAGCTGTCCAGTGTAAGTGATAAGACCCTGAGGGACAAAACGTGACTGGCAGGGTGGACGTTTGCACTGCAGAGATGAAAGGATGGTAATCTGTGTGGGCTTGGGTGTTTTAATAACTGAAGATCAATTGGTTGACCCTCCTAGCATATTTTCGTATGGAACATCAAATATATTCTGATATATGTAATGTCTTAGCTCCTTAGATATTTGTAAAAAGGTTTTATTGATGTTTTTCCTGGCATACATTAAACATTATCCTAGTTCAATGATTTGACTTTTTCTAAACTAACTGTGAAACACTGACTTTTATATTATTTAAATCTTTCATGTATTTCATCACTAGATGATGGTGGAATCTATTGTCTCTCATCCCAGCCCGTCACTCTTCTGGGTGGAGTTTACACATTGTCTGTACATGAGTTTTCTCGGGGTATTCTGGTTTCCTCCTACACATTAGCACCTCCAAATTAACGCTTTAATGGGGTGGCCGTGAGGGTGCTACAGGAAATCCTGGGCTGGCATCAAAATTAAAGTAAGAACAGATTTGCAGGAGAATTGTTTTGTTATTGTTTTATACGGTAGGTTACTTGATAAATTTATAAATATAAGTGTACCTTCTTATGTTTTTTTTATATTTTTACAGTAAATATTACTTATTGAGAAAACTGCTTTCAGTACTCAACTTATTGAAACTTAGCCTCTCGTAAATTTATGTTTATAAAAAATGTTTTACATATAACCTCCTGAGATCCTGCATTCTGTTGAGGACATTGGTTTTAGACTGGTTGGGGGTAGATTTTAAGTTTTATTTTTCATTTTAAATGAAATAGTTTATATTCTTATGATTCCCAGTGGATCAAAAACAAAGTTTGTTTGAGGTTCTAATAATCCTAAATGTAGTTGTTGTTCCTTCAGCTGCTCCCTTCAGAATTAACATGAACACCAAGCAAAACCTTGAGAATCAAAAGGAGAAAACTGCCTGCAAGGGGCACCACCAATTTTTACAAGTTGTAAATGCTTACTGTAAACACTACAGTGAGCTCTAGGATGATCTTCACTCTGGTCAGCTCTTGAGTTTGTTGATGATTTGTTAGGCTCTGCTCCGTCAGTGTGTGTGTGTGTCCATGCCATTATGTGTGTTAGGGAACCGTTAAAAAAACTTCTTAATTCTATGTTTGATGGATTTTTATAAATACAAGCAAAGACATACAAATGTATTTTTCATTGAGTTTTGAACTTGTTGCTAAATCCTACATAATCTACGCAGACAATTCCCAGTTCAATCCCACACAAATGCCAGAAATGACTTCATCCTTGCAACATTGTTTCACGTTGTTTTACATTGTTTTACATTGTTGAAGCAAAACATTAAGATTACGAGTTTCACCCATGGAACGTGCTTCTTATCTGGTTTGTGTGGGGGATAAGGCTCGACCTATAGAATGATAGTGACACCGCCTTCTGATAAAGTAGACAATTTGATATCTATGACCTAGGCTGGACCCAGATCTTGATCTTTTTCTAATCCCAAACTAACTCATTGAAAATATGTCCACAATGAGTGGTCTCTGGAGGACACAAACTCTAGTTTTCTAAATCTGCTTTTGACATTTGTCCCCTCAGCCAAACTTCCTTCTATGACTCTGTTTAGTTTTAATTCCCTTGCACACATGTTGTTGGCTTCAAGTTTATTCATGTTCAAAGACATTTTATTACAGGCTGCATGGTGGATTAGTGGTTACGTCACTGGATGTGCTGCTACATGTCAGGATCTGTATCTTTTGAATTCTTTTGATGGGTTTTTGTATTTGTTAGTTCTAAATTTCTTTCCTTTATTGTTTTTCAGTTTTTCTTTTCAGTTTTTCTTTTCTGGCTTCAGCTCCCTTTTCCTCAGTATATGCTATGGTTGGTTTCTACCCCTTGGTTCTGCGACACAAAACACCTGTTCCCCTTTATTGTTAGACAAAAGGATATGTAGTATACTTTAAAATTGGTCAAAATGTTGCAAAAGCAGAACAAATGCTTGATGGACAAAGTATATGAATGGAGTGCAGCCCATGCGGAGTTCCAATAATTACTATGTGCATGACCAGGTGCAGCGGCACTGAGCAGGACTAGTGCACAGGGAACCATGTTCAACATGTCAACTATAAACCTAGCTCAATCCTGTCATCAGCCCCAGTGCTAATCACTCAGCTTACCTCACTCAACAGTCTATCATTGTGTGCTCTTACACATGTCTGGTTCTCCTCTGTGTTCTCCTTGAGCTTTTTTTTTTTTTTTACTTTGTAAACAGCTGCTTCTACGTCAGACCGTTCTGTTTTTCTGATACTTTTAGGTTTTATCTACTATAACTTCTTCTAATAACTGACCTTAGAAAACACAAAACTGAATAGAACTCAGGCAGTACTGAACTAAACTTTGATTGCTTTTGTTTTTCAAAAGTGGTTTGTTTTTCATAAAATTAAAACACTTAAAATCTAATCAATGTTAACTTTCTTTGATACATATATTTTGCTAGTAACTAGCATGTTCAAACAATCTTTCACAATCACAAAGTTAGACCTGTTCTGATCATTATTGGAGAAGTTATTATTGCTTTGTAGTGGATTTAAGTTCTACATCATGATCACAGTGGCATTGAGGTGGTTTTGTCTTACAGCCGGTACGTGCAAGAAATATGACCCTTTAAAACTAAACAGGAAGAAAATGATAAATACACAAAACAGAAAGAATAATATGAAAAATCTTTCCTTCCTTACGTTTATCCAGTTACCATAGAAGGTTAAACTGAAGACGTGTGGAAAAGGGGGACGAAAGGGTAACGACACAATAAGGGTAAAAACAGAGAAATAATAAAAACAAAAGGAGAACCCATTTGTGAGAAAAAATTAATGAATAAAACAACAGAATAGGGAACAAAGAGTAAGAGATTGGCTTCTTTCAGTCATCATTTCTTCTTTTTCTGAATGGCCAACAGAAACAGTGAGGAATGGTGGTGGGTGACAGCTTGCTCTTTTTGTCCCCCCACCCCACCCCTTCTCATTTCCTCTCATTTCATCTGCCCCTGTGCTCCTATATAACCTCTGACACAGACGATGTCTCGAGCAGAAGAAGATAGGAAACATCAGGTGTCCATCTGGTACCAAGACATAGATTTAAATAGAGAAAATACAGTTTGCAGTCAGCAAAATTCTAATTTGAAGGATTTGTAAACTGCCTCCATGTTGAACCAATCAACAACCATCCTGAGGATTACCTCACTGCTTTTACTGCTCGTGGGCGGCACAGGTAAGGCCTGCTGACAAACTGTATTGTAGTGAAATGTTTTGATTTATGCCAGATTTCTAAGTGACTTATATTTGAACAAGTGCTGTAAGGTTATAAAACAGCCAGTACCTGCTTTCTGAGTTGTGACAAGAATGAATAAGTTTATCAATCTACCACAGAACAAGAGAAAAAATAGGAAATTATAAAGAGGAGACAAAAATAATGAACTCATTATTGGCTTTTGAAACAAGTCAAATTTTAAAAAAATGGTTGATTATTGTATTTTTGCTTCATAAACACTATAGACTATATGCTTTATTAGGAAGCTAAATCATCTCAGTAATTATTCTCTGCTCCATTATGGTTCATAGACTCGTATATTTTGAATGTATTGAAGATGTAAAAGAAAGAAACCTCTTTTGTCAAATTCAGAGGCAAAACTGGATATTATTTCAAGTAGACAAGATTATCGAGTGGGAGAAGAGATCTTGCTGTTATGTAAAGGTGAGCGACACTTTATCTGACGGCTTCTGAATACTAACAAATAATAATTTGTAATTTATTTGCATAAGAATATTCTAAATGAACAAACTTGATCTCTTTCTTTTCGTCTCCTGCAGCCTCAGGAGATGGAGAAATCAAGTGGCACAAGGATGGGGAGGAAATAGACGACGAAGACATTGTGTCAAAACTGGACTACACCTCCTCTAAACTCCTCATCAAGAAGGCTAAGATGCAGGATGCAGGGAAGTACACCTGCGAGTGTGAATTTGACAGCGGGCACAAGTCTGACGAGCAGATAGTTCTGTATATTTATGGTGAGCAACAAATAAAGCCACTCACACTAAATATTTAAATAGTCAGATCTGTTAAATCTTGAGTAGAAACTGTCCAAATGTTCATTAGTTGAGTGTGTTGAAAGTAGGCGATGCTGCCTTGTCTTCATTTATCAGATGGTCCATCATTTGGTAGCAAGAACACTTACCATGAGTTTCTGGAGGGCACGGACGGAGTGGTGCCGTGTCTGGTGACAGGGCTGCCGGCGGTGGACGTCCACTGGCTCCGAGACAAGCAAGACATCCCTTCTGCTGGTGAGAGCAGCCTTCACGGCCTGGAGCGCCCCTGTCTCACGAGGGGTGGACTTACCAATGAAAAAATGTTTCACATATAGTTTTCAGTCCAGTTGTCGTTCCAAATGATCTAGTATTTCATGCATTTATTTAAACAAACAAAATATCTAACTCACATTCTGTGCACAAGAAAGTCTTTTGTAAAATCGTTGGAAAACTATTGTGCCGTTTTTGGAAAGTAAAAACTCAAACATTCATCTCCAAATCCAAATTTAAATAGAGATATAAAAGTTTCACGATTGCTCTTACAGTTACATGACTAAAACGTGGAAAAAGGAGCATAATGTATACGTTCATATCTATTTTTCCAAATGTGTATTCCTCAGGAGAAAGGCGTGTTCGTAAGATGCCTGATAACTCACTTTACATTGAGAAAGTTCAGAGAAAAGATGCTGGAACGTATGTGTGCCAGGCCCAGATCAGAGGCAGACCCATCTCTCAGCAGCTCACCGTCTCTGTTGTTGTCAATGGTTTGTAACTTTCTTATATCAGTTATATATGGTAGTCACTACACGCACTTATAACTTCCCTTACTGATATTTGAAGTAGCTGTAGTCAAGTCTGGCCTGCTTTCTGCAGCTCCTCCTTCAGTGAGGCTCAGAGAGGAGGTGAAAAAAGTGATGGCTGGACCTGAAACCAACGTGTCCCTGCTGTGTTTGGTAGACGGTCTGCCAAAACCCAACATTACCTGGACCATGTAAGCCACAGTTTTATACAGATCACTTCAACAGTGAACAAGTGTAACATAATGATTTGACCCAATTCTTTATTTAAACCTCTGAAATCACAGAATGGGAAAAGTTAAAATATTTTTAAATTTTTTGTAGCTTTTTATTAATTTACATGTGAACAGTAAATGATTATTTTTCTTTTAAAAATAAACAAAAATGTATTTTTGTGGAGTCTCAGACCCATTCTGACCAGTTTAACATCAGAAATTAAACTTCATACTGTTGTATGTTTTAGATTTTAGTCTGGAATATCTAAATGTCTAATGTAAATATTCAGTCTGAATCTCTGTGGGTGGAGAACCGAATATGTGTGCCCATGTTTTTGCTACTTGGTGGGGATGAATTTTGAGGCAAATGTAGCCTTCGGAGGGTGATTTTGGGTGGGGGAGTTAGGTTTAGAACCAAAGTGTGAATTAAATTTATGCTAGATTTAGAGTCAGGTATGTACTGGAGTGGTTAACTTTAGTGTAAGGGGTCAGGGTTAGGCTGCAGAAATGACCAGTAAATGAATTGAAGTCAATGGAAAGTCCACACAAGGATAGAGAAACCTAGCGTGTCTCTGTGTGTGTCCTTATCAGCTCTGTGGCCACATTTGGTTTACATCCAACTTTCTCTCTGCCTCCCTCTGCCGTCCTTTTATGTTTTTAAATCTTCCTGTTGCATATCGACACCTTCCTAGAATAATTGCCTAACTCATTTGTTCAAGAAACACAAAAACAAAAAATTAAATTAAAAATATTAAAAAAAACGCAACCAATCATTTAATAAATGGCATTTATTGATTTTTATTAATTTTGCCAAAAAATGACATTTCAATGACAGTATTCTAGACAAGCACAGAATACGTCAAGATCTAAATATATTTTCATCTTTGTTATCCTTTCCAAGGCCGGTGACATTTGACCCCTTCCATCACCAGTTCAACTCCGATCGCAGCCAACTCTCCATCCAGTCTGTGGCCCGGGCCGACTTCGGGGAGTACATCTGCACTGCCACCAATAAGATCGGAGAGCACAGTGCTACCATAGTGCTTCATGTTTTTGGTAGGTTTGATTGTGAGTTATGTTCTGGTTAGTTAATCCTGCTGCATGGCACCATAACAACAGGGTGGTGTTTTTCCCTCAGAGGCTCCGGAGGTGTTTGTGTCTGTGGACCAGCAGCGATTGACTGTGGGGGAGCATGTATCTGTGTTCTGTAACGTGACTGGTCATCCTCAGCCTGAGCTGCACTGGCTCAACAAGCAAAATGGACAAACACTGGTAAGAATACACGACTCTTATGATACGCTCTTAAACATACGGCTGTAAAAGCTGGATTTTATGCAACAACTTCAACACTTTCCAAATTTATCCCATTTCATGGTTTGGTGTACAATCTACACATACTGTATTTTTAAAATTCCCCTCCGTCCTTTTTTTTCAGGATTCAACCGGTCGTGTCCGTGCTGAGGATGGTGTGCTGGTGATTGATGAAATAGTGCCTTCTGATGGGGGGTTGTACTCCTGCATGGCAGTCAGTGCTTCTGGCAATGCTTCGAGAGATGTTGCTATACAAAGTAAGAGATTCATCTCAAGTAAAATAAAACTTGTCTTTGGTGCACATTTATAAAACATTTACCCCAACCTCGTCTCATCCACAGCCCAGCCCGGACCTCCTCATTACCTGTCAGTCTCTCCAGGGCCAACCTCAGTCGTCTTTGAACTCAAAACCTTCCCCATCAGTGGTGGAACACCTATCTCAGGTTTTGTCCTGCAGTGGAGGAAAAGCTCAGCAGAAGAGTGGAAAGAGATCATTGTTCCAACTACGGGTAGAATATTTGGTCAAGACTCTGTAGCAGATTAAACTTACATTATGAAACAAATACAGCCCAGAAAACAAAGGTTTTTTTAATTTCTTGCAGATCGTTTGGCCATCACCAGTCTTAAGCCCTATACAACTTATTTAGTTCGCATGGCTGCCCTGAATGCAGTGGGACAGGGACAATTTTCAATCGAAAGCAGCGTTCACACTGAGGGAATACGTAAGTTTTACCACAAGTCTTTTACCAGCTAAAAACGTGCTAAAACTCGTAAAATCCATACAACTTGTAGTGCATCTCATACAATCAACATTCTAACATTTATTGTCATCATTCTCTGCTCCCTGCTGATCCTGCTTCTGTTATCCATGTAACCTTATATGTCATCAATTCACAGAAGGTAGAGTACTCACAGTCACTAACAAAGATTACAAAGATAAACTAAATTTCCATGGATGTATTCCTGTCTGGATTAAGGCGTAAAAGTTGATTGTAAATTTTCCCCTGCTTTTAGGAGAACCAGACAGCCCAGTTTTGTCCACAAATGAGATGAAAGTTGAGGGCAACTCCTTCTCTGTTCCTATACGACAGATTGATGATGGTGGGTCGCCCCTGCTGCACTTTGATGTCCGGTACAAACAGGTCAGACTCGATGTGAATCAGCCTCTGTGTAAATTTTCGTCATGCTACTTCTTCTTATTGAAACTTTACCTTCGTGGGCTCCCTTTAACCAGGATACAGAAGGGTCTGAGTGGAAAGAAAATGAGCTGCCATCAGATGCTGATGCTGTCAGTCTTAAAGATCTTGTGTATGGCTCAGACTATAAACTGGAAGTAAAAGCAGTCAATGCTAATGGTTCCTCCCTGCCTTTCAAATTCAACTTCACCATTGCGGAACAGTCTGGTATGGTGCCTTTCTACTATACTTCTTTCACAGAATGAAAACTTAAATAATTCCAGTTTTTCTTTCCAATTGAAGTGAGCAGCAGCATGACCAAAGGCGGCGTGGTTGGCATCGTCATGGTCATTTTCGTCATTGTGTTTCTGGTGGTAGACGCCACCTGCTGCTACAGAAACCGCTGTGGTCTGCTCATGACCATCGCTGTGAAGCTGTTTGGACAGAAGGTTCCAGGCCTTAAAATGGTGGAGGAGGGAGAGGGAAACACTAACGGGTACGTAAATGAAAAACAGGTCTGCAAGAGAAAAAAAATAGTTTACATAATACCGTAATTCAAACATTTGTGTGTTTTCTTGCTGCAGAGAACTCAAGCTGAAGGGTATTGACAAACCAGGAGGCAGTTTACAGCAGACAGGGACTCAGACTCTCAGCAAGGAGAGCGGCCAGCTCTCAGAGGTCACCTGCGACAAAGCCCCTCTCACCAAACATGAGTATGTTCATTGTTCTAAATGATGTAACTCTACACACATATGCCACTGGAAACCAGGATGCTGATGATCAGGTTCTTTACACTCTAATACAGGGGTGTCAAACCCATTTTCACTGAGGGACGCATGAAACCCTGAAAGGACAAGTTGTAATTAACTTCAACATTTGTGCTCAACTTCTTTTAAACATGAAACATCTCGTTCCTCGTGTCATCGCTATGGCAAAGCACCGCTACCAAACAGCTGGGCTTTACGTGGTATTTCCTGCATAGAAACAGTGTTTAAACATGTCCTCTTTAAACACTGAAAAGTACTAAGCATATGACTGACTAAATGTGAAATTAATAATACAGAAATACTATTAAAAGTAAAAGTAAGCCAGTTTTACTCACTGTTGAGCTGTGGTGAGAACCAGCCAGTTCGGATGTTATTAGTCCATTAAATGGACGTTATTAGCAGTTAGTCCCATAGAAAGGCTTCAGACTGTGTACCTACTAATATGTTGGAAGGCAACAATCTGCCAGTCTACTTTAACCTAGCCTAAGTAATTTTCTCTAAAATTAACCTAAGTGGCTTTATGCCTCATGTTAACCAGATTAGATAAATAATCTTAGTGGCTTTATGCCTCATACTAGCTGACAGTCTGAAGCCATTCTATGGGACTGATAACTGCTAATAACATCCATTTAATGGACTGATAACATCCGAAGAGGGTGGAGTAGCTGCAGTCTTGAATTCTGAACTCATCCACTTTCCGACAGGGCATTCCTACTGGAGGGGCGTAACAGTTTAAGTTTATGACTTGTAAGTGGGAAGTTCCCACTTCTCAGTACAATTGGGCCATAGCAAAAGAGCTAAATGTAATTATTTTCACTGTGGCCAGCTATCAGCTACTTTTGAATCCTGTGCACCTCCACCTACCGGTGGTATGCCATCATTTTGCAGGTAAACTAGACGACATGCCTCATGAGAGATTCAACTAAATTGCTCAGGGGGGCACAGTTACTCAAAGCCCAGGAGCCAGAAAAATATTATTATCTTTCATCTTTTAAATTTGTTTATTTTGTTGCATTGAATCATAGCTTTAAAGTTTAA
Source organism: Austrofundulus limnaeus (assembly GCF_001266775.1). Classification (NCBI taxonomy): domain Eukaryota; kingdom Metazoa; phylum Chordata; class Actinopteri; order Cyprinodontiformes; family Rivulidae; genus Austrofundulus; species Austrofundulus limnaeus. The sequence goes on from NW_013952420.1 coordinate 534,896, forward strand.
AATAGCCTCATTGATGGACCTTGAGCCTGACACATACTCTAATGCTATTTTATTTTTATTTTTTTCACAGGAAGATACAGCCTCCCACTGCTGATGCGTGAGACCAGCCTGAAAAGAAGTTTTGAAAAAGTCAATATTAAATGGTATAGACGGCAAAACAAGAGGTCAACTATCTGCCGTGGGAAAGGTCAAAGTGCTGCCACATCTTAAGAATGGACAGATTTGATCAAAGTGTGTTAAACTAGGTTGAGCCAGCACTTTGTGTTGCTAAGAAAACTTGAGTCTGTGTGTAGTCTCTGTTTTTATATATAAAAAAGAGAACTAGTTTAGATTCACCAATGTCCTTCCACAGGGTAATATTGATCTGCTGTATGTGTGTTACAGGGTAAAATGTTGTTATAAGATAACAACAAGATGAAGTCAGTGACACTGGCACTGACAACGGCACAACAAAGCTTTAGCTGGTGCATTTGAATGTTTTCCTAACACAATTTTAGCTGCTGTTGTTTCTTACGTCTTTAACATTAACATTGTGGCAGCTCCAGTTAATCTGATGACTCAGCAGATTTTTTTTATCACTTAATTGTGAGTCTTAAATAAAATTTGCCTATTTCTGCTTTTCAACAACACCAAAAAAAAAAAAAAAGTATTTATCGTAAAATGATCTGAAATTGATCTAAAACTATATTCAATTTTGGAGTTTGTAGCACTTTTTTTTTAAAAAAAAATGTGTTTTGAATTGTGAGCACTGGCCACATTAAAAAATTTGTAATCGAGTCTTTGTTATAAGAACAATCTTCAAATTGCATTTACAAGTGATCACATGTATATTTACATTAGCATAATGTAAAATATTTTGTAATTCTACTTTCCACACTAAATCAGTGAATCATCAGCAAAACGGTTTGTGTTTGTGCATGATTTAATGTGAAGAAAATGTATTTTTATAGATTCTCTGAATATATCACTGAAGTTTCTATTTAACACTGTACATGCCTGTGTATATATGCTGCATTTTTCATATTTGTGTTTTATAAACTTGTAAATGTCAATAGAAAAAAACGTGTTTTTCTTTTTTTAATAGTCATAGACAGTCAGATAATGCAGTCCTGTTATATTCATTACAGAAGGTGACGGTGACAAGAATTAAATTAAGCTACATTTAAATGCAGTATTGATCATGTTAGATGGAAATTGTGATTCAAAGCCTAAAGCCAAAGTGGTTTCATGGTTCACCTGATTTCAGTCAAACATAGCACGAAAGTGTAAGTTATTCATTCCTAAATGTGTTATTTTGAAAGTTAGGTGTAAATTTTAAATGTACTTTATTTGTCATCAATGCATTATTTGTCATCCCATACAATGAGGAGATTTGTGCTCTGCATTTGACCCATCCCACATGAGAAACACCCAGGTGGAGCATGGGCAGCTGTTATGTACCCGGGGAGCCGTTGGGGGTTAGGTGCTGTACTCAAGGACACCACGACATGTGGGCATGACGGGGAGTCAAACCTGTGACTTTCTGGTCACAAGTCTGTTGCCTTACTGCACCACATCTGACCACCCTAGTGTTTTCCCTCTTTCAACTGGATGTGGGCCAGGTCTGGCAACCTACGTCTGGGCCACCAAAGGGCCATCAATCTTTGCGGTATTTGAGCTGAGTGTTAGTGTACTGTGTAAGTCAGAACTAATCTACTGTGCTGACTGCAAAACAAAAATTCAAACCTATGACACAAACTGAGGAGTTACAATGCAATAAAATGGCAAGATGTCATTTTATATATATATATATTTTTTCAAATAGCAGCAAAGATTGGGTTTTGACTATTTTTTTATATAAACCTCTAATTGCAACCCTTTTTCTGGGCACATTGAGCTTTTTTTGACCTCTTGAAGCATCCTCACTGAATTTCCTCAGGAAATTACAGATGCCAAAGTTTTTTTTGTCCAAAATCTAAACCTTGCGTCTGTTTACAAATAGGGTAAACAGTGTTTCCATTCGATCATATCGTGTTTGAGCAGCATGAAATAGATAAAATCAGTCTTGTAAACAGCTGCCAACTGCTGCGCAGGAAGGGCTGTGCACAAGCTGTGTGTTGGATCCGACAACATCAAAAAGAAAACAAGAATTCAAGACGTGAGCAAAACTGGGTGTAGATGCTTGTATTGGTAATTGTGAGAAGAGGTTGTGGAAATTATATGTTTAATTTATTGTTATCTGTGGATGAACCAACCAAATCAAATTAAGTGCCTACAGAGAATTTCAGATTGTTTTTCGATTGCAAGGGGTATGGAATGCAGCACATGTTCAAAGATTATTCATCACATCACCAAGCACTTTATTAAAGCCCCTCACTGACAACCTTGTGGTCTTCTGCTGAGGATTTGATTGGTCTTCCCTTGAACCATGCAGGCTGGATTACACCATGATTTTTACTGATTTATTTTATTGCAACCATTTCTGTGTCAATCAATCGAGGCAGATGGTCGTCCTGATGAGTGTGTGTCTCTTCCTGGTAAAACACTGCAGGTACAAGTCAGACTGGTTTGTTTGTTGTGGACTAGCCTGGCCCTTGCCTTCCTACGCAGTTCCACTCAATTCTAGTTTCCCTTCAGCAAAGTGAAGGACAAGGGTCTGGTTTTAACCAGGCTAGTTGTGGACTGACAGACAGCTGCTAATCAGTCAAGAAACTGAGTGCGATTTGAACCCAAACTTCCAGAAAATGCTTCAACTTTAACACAGCACCTTAGACTCAAAACAGTTTTAAACCATTTAGCTGTTTGAAAGAAAGTAATCAGTGTGATTTGTATCATAGCTGATTGTTCTCTGTGGTAGAAACCATTTGTGTTAAACTTTTCAGTTCAGTCCAGATGCTAACATTCAACAAGGTACAACTCTTCTGCAGGATCTTTGCTGGTCTTGACATGAAGGACTAACCTTTTGGATGAAAAGGGGAGTTGTGAAAAAGAAACTTTGTCAGAAGTGGGATTTGAACCCACACCTCCATGGGAGAGAGACTACAACCTGAACCCAGTACCTTGGACTGCTCAGCTGTTCTGTGCTCTTTTCTTTCATTTAAATTGGTTGGAAACAGTCGTAAAAACAGTTTTCTAAAACAAGGATTTTATGTGGTCAGTTTTTAAACAGATTAACAGTTTGTCATATTTAATGAATACAAAATGACTTCTTAAAATTTCACACCACTGACTCAGAAGTGCTTGAAAGAAGATGAAATGATTATTTGTTGATAACACAAGTGTATTTCTTCATATGTAGTAAATCAACTTCTCCAATCAATCTACTTTTAAACATTTTTTTTGCAGGACTGTTTTTTGGTATAGATTTTCAGTGAAAATTCATGTTATAAAATGTAACATTTAGGTGATTTTAAAATTACATTTATGCCACATGGTGCTTTCTTAGAGAACATGGGGCGCTGTTTGTAAAGAGATTTGTGCTAAAAGTAACGGGGAAGGTTTTTCACATCTACAAGTTACATTCAAATGTTAAAACTAAATCGTAAATCTAAATGTTTAGCTGAAACAAAATATTTAGCTAATGTCAGGTCAGGTCACACCAGGTCCTAAGCAAGCTGTAAAACCCTAAAGCCTGCTGGGTTAGAGGCGCTTCTCCAACATTTACACCACACAGCCTCTGCCCACCCAAACAACCAGAAGGGTACATAGCAGGAAATCTCAGTCTCTCACTGGGGACGAATCAGCCTGCCACCGGCTACACCGACCAAGAGGTGGTTAAGCAAGTGGCCATGTAAAAACAAAATGATCACAAGAGCTACAACTATGTCATGACAGCAGAATATGAGCCATATAATCTTTGAAAAAAAAAAAAAAAAAACAATAATAAAGCTCCTCTGGCTCCTTCCAGTGGTCTTACAGCTATTTGCAGAGATACACTCCTGGGCAGAAACAGCCAATCAGAGCCCGGAGGGTTGTTATGTAGAAAAAACAGACTCACCTCCTTGTCCTTCCCTCCATGTCGTCTCTGCCTCTCTGCAGCTGACAGTTTGCTCCAAACCCCACACATCCTATAAAACTGTGAGTCCTATGGATTTGTTACGAACATGACAAATTTAGGAGGGTCAAACTACAGGTAAATGTCCAAAGGGAGTTGACATGTAAGATCAAATGATCAGAGCGGACAGATCTCCACTAGACACCATTGGGTGCAGCAGAGGTGAGTGACAGGTGACAGAAAGGTACATAAAAGGTAAAATTTGTTAATTTTCCTTGACAAACTGTGAATATTGCCAGCATGCAATTATAGCTAATGCAGGCTGCATTTGGAGAAGGATTCGGAAAGGGTGAAAAACTAAAATAAACAAATAAATAAAAACAAGAAACAAAAAATAATCTGTCACAGGTCTGGAT
>NW_013952420.1:540074-552925 GCF_001266775.1 Austrofundulus limnaeus
ATAGTACTCATCTTAATGTGGTAACTAAGACAATATTACAAATACTGATTTTAAAATCTTTTAGTTTAGTTTTTATTTTGTAATAAAATGATAAAAAAATGCATTTAGTTTAAGTTATAATGAACGGGCTCAGTGAAGTAACTTAAATATTAATGATTTCCCCTAAGATAAAGATCAATCTGGTATTCATCAAATTTGATCTGGTTTCAACAATAAGAAAAGCTATGACAAGAAGTAGAAACACCCTCTTTTCTACAAAACACAGCTACGTTTAATCTTTTGTTTGTTTTTTAGTGGGTGCCTGTGTGTAGAAACAAACCTGCTTGCAGAACTAAACCACATTGATTTTATGGATAGAAAAAAAAAACGTTTAATGTAAAAAAAAAAATGTTGAAATCCCAAAACTGCATGGAGCAGCTCCATGTTCGCATGTCGGCGGTCTGAGTGCTGCTCTGTGGACACGCCCCCAATCAGGCTGATTATTTTCCTGCTGACAAGAAGCACATGACCACACCAGGCGTGTTTACACCTGCAGGTACACGCTCACACGGAGACTGTGCCATTGTCAGTCTGTCAAACCAAGACGAGACCTGACCCTGTGATACATTGAAACGTTACTGTTCGGCCGGGACGCTCTCTGGTAGGTGGTGAGTGAAGAGTTAGCCTCATTAGCTCCGGTCTTGTTTTGGTGCTGGTTGTTGTGGAGGTTAGCGGCACTTCCGTAGCAGTGGCTGCTAAAGTTAGCATGCTAACGTGTCTCAGTGGGTTTGGTGACTGCTGCACCTTAACCACCAGGTTTACCGATTCTGAAAAGATAATAGCAGCACCGAACGCCGCTACTCTGCCCGTTTTAGTTGGATGTCACCACAAACTATTTCTGCCTTTAATGTTATTAGATTATTATTATTATTAGATTTTATTCAGCCTCGGTAAAAAGGTAAATGCGTTTTTCCTAGGAGGAGTAGACAAACAAGTGTGACAGCTATGATTGACCAATTGATAGGCATTTTGTAACAGCTTTTGACTAGTTCTCAGTAATCATGTATATTAATAGTTTTGTTTTAATGTTTTTTTTAAAGCCACCAAACAGTTTAGGAAGTGTAGAACACCCCCTGTCAGAAGATTCTTTGTATGATTAATTTGCAGCAACTGTAAAAACTTTTGTTCAGGTTGAGTTCCTACTTTAAAACACAACATACTCCATGTTGATGCATCTTAACACAACCAATACACAACACTTTATACTAGCTGTGATATTTACAATATATATATTTGGAAACATGTCTTATGAAATACTGGAATAAATTTGTTTGAAAAACAAAATCAACACACATGGCTCACTTTGCAAAAATAAATAAAATAAAATAAAGAGAGGTTTGGTGGACCTCTACTTATTAATGTTTTTTGCACTCATGGAAATACTGATTCACATTTAACTCTGTTTCCCAGCTCCAGGGAGCCTCTGATAATCTGCCCTCAGGAGAAAAGTTGAATCTTTGCTCCAGGACGCAGCCATGGATGACACAGACGTAGAACGTGAGTTTTTCTCTCCTTTCAAAGGCTTGTTACATAAAAACATTTTTCTCCAGACCTCTGACATTTCTTATGTGTTCTTCCTTCCCCTCCTTTAGAGGTGACACTGGCTCTACTAGATGCAGCCAATGATAAAGACTCAGACGTCCAGGAGCAGGTCAGAAAGTCCATGCTGACTCTGGGAAAGCAGCAGCCAGACCGAGTGCTGGCAATGTGTCAGGATTACCTCATGAAGAATCCTAAGGTGAAAATTGTGCATCCTACAAAGTAGGATACTCTTTTAAACTTTAGCTTTACAGAAAAGGTTTTTTTAAATTTTTTTTAGATCTGTGCAGGTACCTCTGCACAGATCGAAACAGTGTTTCATTGCATTTGGCAATTAAATGTAGAGCAACTCTGCTTATGTTTTCATTCATAGCCTGGCAGTGAATTATCTATTATTAATGTTTCAGAAGTCCTACTGTAGACTTTATTTCGCAGAAGTCAAAACCAATCCTAAGCCCTGCTCCAGAAATAACTGTTTAATAAAATAAAGACAAAATAACACTAGGATAAAAAATATTTATTAAAAATTAGAACTAGGTAATTAATTTAGTTGATGACATTATTATTATTATTATTATTACTACTATTATTATTATTATTATTGACAACTTGGGATTAATCCACAATTACAAAAAACAAGGTTCGCTGCTTTCATTTTAGCTTTTGAATGAATCTTAGATTTGAAAATCCTCATTTGTGTAAAATGCATGTATTTAAGAACAATATTTATATTATTATACAGCGGGTAAAATAAGTTTTGAACATGTCACCATTTTTCTCAGTAAATATATTACTAGAGGTGTTAATGACATGAAATTTTCACCAGATGTCGGTAACAACCCAAGTGATCCATACATACAAAGAAATCAAACCATAAATGTCCAGAAATGAAGTTATTTGTAATAATGTGGAATGGCACAGGGAAAAAGTATTGAACACATGAAGAAAGGGAGGTGTAAAAAGGCATGGAAAGCCAAGACACCATGGCCAGGTATCACACAAGAACCATCTGATGATGGGTAAAAGTAAAGAGCTCTCTCAAGACCTTCACAACCTTATTGTTGCAAAGCATAATGATGGCATCGGTTACAGAAGAATGTCTAAACTTCTGAAGGTTCCAGTGAGCACTGTTGGGGCCATAATTCAGAAGTGGAAAGAACATTATTTCACCATAAACCGACCACGACCAGGTGCTCCTCACAAGATTTCTGACAGAGGAGTGAAAAGAATTATCAGAAGAGTTGTCCAAGAGCCAAGGACCACTTGTGGAGAGCTTCAGAAAGACCTGGAATTAGCAGGTACGATTGTTTCAAAGAAAACAATAAGTAATGCACTGAACCACCATGGCCTGTATGCACGCTCACCATGCAAGACTCCACTGCTGAAGAAACAGCATGTTGAAGCTCCTTTAAAGTTTGCTGCACAACATTTAAACAAGCCTGTGTAATACTGGGAGAATATAGTCTGGTCAGATGAGACCAACATTGAACTGTTTGGATGCCAGAATACACATCATGTTTGGAGGTCAAATGGCGCTGCACATCAGCCCCAAAACACCATACCAACAGTGAAGTTTGGAGGTGGGAACATCATGGTGTGGGGCTGTTTTTCAGCATATGGTACTGGCAAACTTCAAATAATTGAAGGAAGGATGAGTGGAAAAATGTACAGAGACATTCTTGATAAAAATCTGCTTCCATCTACCAGGATGATGAAGATGAAACGTGGCTGGACATTTCAGCAAGACAATGAGCCCAAACACAAAGTCAAGGAAACTCTCATTTGGTTTCAGAGAAAGAAACTAAAGCTGCTGGAATGGCCCAGCCAATCACCTGACCTGAATCCAACAGAAAATCTATGGAAAGAACTAAAGATCAGAGTTCATAGAAGAGGTCCACGAAACCTTCAAGATTTGAAGACTGTTTGTGTGGAAGAATGGGCCAAAATCACACCTGAGCAATGCATGCCACTAGTTTCTCCATACAGGAGGCGTCTTGAAGCTGTCATTGACAACAAAGGCTTTTGTACAAAGTATTAGATAAATTTCAGTAAGTGTGTTCAATACTTTTTCCCTGTGCCATTCCACATTATTACAAATAACTTCATTTCTGGGCATTTATGGTTTGATTTCTTTGTATGTATGGATCACTTGGGTTGTTACCAACATCTGTTGAAAATTTCATGTCATTAGCACCTTTAGTAATGTATTTACTGAGAAAAATGTTGACGTGTTCAATACTTTACCCGCTGTATGTAATTATCTCTTAAACTAGAAGACTTCAAGGTTGTTCATTTTTAGCTGCTCTTCAACCATCCTCCTTGAGAAATAATTACTTTATCTCAGATCAGATAACATGACAATGATGGGAATGAACATTTAGTTGTTCATTTAGTGTTGTCTAATTTTTTTTGTCTTTAGTAGTATTTAGTCACGTTCACTAAACATTTAACGTTCAGGGAACCTGTTCACAACCTGAGGTCTTTCATAATACAGAGAAGTCCCAGAGTCACACAACAGGAAAATGTATTGATCTAACTCACGATGACTCAACATTGTTTACTTTTGCTGCATCTGTCCTCACGGTATTGCACTTTCAAGAAGGCAGTCATGTGCAAGTCACTCTAACCTTTTGGGGAACTAACTTCTAAGCAGTAATTTTTATTTTTATTTTTTTTTGGCGATGATCAGCAGATTAAGGGGTTCTGATGTGTACTTTGTACATGATGCAGTTTGAATAAGGAAGTGAAACTGTTTCAGACATCTGCTTCAGGAGCAACAGCAGGAAAAATCAGTCACCATCGAAACGAAATCATGAAATTAGTTGATCTGTTGAATTTATAGTTTAATTCATCTGAGTTAAACTATTCATTTAAATGAGCTTTTTGTTTGCTTTTGTACAAATTGTAAATGTTAATCCCAAATAGACCCTTCAGTCAGATTTAACATGCAGTAATTTCTAATAAAATCTCAATATATGTTTGTGTTTTCTGTTTGGCGAGCTGCCGGCTGCTCCACTTGTGTTGTGTGACGAGTTAAAGGCAGAGATCAGGTTGTGTCATTGAGTCCACACTACAGATATCACCTCAGGAAGTTTATCTGTAAAAATCTACAAATTTCTCCAAACTTCTAACTTTCTTTTAATCCCAAACACTAAAACTGTCCAAAGAGGCAGCTGAAAATTTTGAATGTGTACAAAATATCCAGAAATATTGTTAAAAACAAATTTGCTTTTTACAGCAGAATTTATTTGAAACCATTTTAAAATAGTCACATACTTTGAATACCTTGATTTTTTTTTAAATTATTAAAACACTAGCTATTCCCTGCAGATGTAATGCTTTGCAATGAGTCTCTTAAACAGATTCATTATTATGAATCAAACTTTATGAACAAACTAGTGAATAAAAAAAAGATAATTGAGCTACAGGTGAGAGAAAAAGATTTGAAGGTTTGTGTCTTCGTGTATTATAATTCAACAAGCTTTGGGTGGAAATAATTTCTCATTTTAGTTGTATTTAACACTTTATACAAAGATCATACACTGCATCATCAGTTATGAACTGGCTTACATTAAAGGTGATTCAGAGTTGAAGAGTTTAGAACTTTTTAAGACATCGTCTGACGGTATTTTATTTTATTTTTTAAATATTTGCCGCATTTGAGTCTCCGGCTCTTTGGTGTAATAAAAACTGACTATAATCTGCTGCTACAAACATCCTGATGTCTAGTTTCTGAACAGAAATATAATCAACCAAACATTGTCTAATAATAATAATTGTATTGCAACAAAACAAATTTGCATGTAGTTGGTTGTAAATTAATGGCTTAGAAAACAGCTGAATAAGGACATGGACCATAGTTTTAATTTTTGTTTAGAACAAGTTTAAACATTTACAACTTTAAAACAAAAACCTATATCTTTTCAGTAAAAAAAACCAAACTATTTCTTTTATATTTACTTGTAATTCCTCACATTTTAAAGCTGGTCTTTTTTCAGTCTTGTTTTGAAACTCTCATATTCTCCTCTTCATCGTCTCACCCTCCTGTAGTTGGTCGTGACTCACAGAATTGTGATCCTTCAGACCATTGAGCTGATCGTTGGCTGCAGTATAGATGATCTGAGCGCTCCCAGAATAAAAAGCCTCCTCTCTCTGGCCTCAGATGAGATGACTCGGTCAAAGGTAAATCACTGGCTCTTTGCTTTTAACTTACTTTGTTTACATGACATCCAAAAATGTCGTTTGGATTTCATTGTGTATTTCAAATATTGTAATTCGTAACATTTCCAGCTCCAACATGTTTTATTGTTGTTCTGTTCTGGTTGACTCAGGAGGTCATTCCTAACTGGCAGAAGGCAGCCAGTAACATCTTGGTTGCTGTAGGAAACAAATACATCAATGAAATCATGGAGGAGATCCTGAGCAAGTTCCAGCCAGGGGTCCTGCCTCACTTCTTTGTGGTTCAAACACTAGCCAACCTCTCCGACTCAAATGGTATGAAAACCATCACTAACAAGCTAAAGGAAAGAAACCTGCAGTTATATCTATAAGACAAAGGACACACATTCAACACGGTCATGTCATGACAGTGAAGTTAGAAGTTTGTTGTAACCGTTGAGTAAAACAGGAACCTGTTAAACCTGCTCACAGGTCAAAGATTTTATTTACTTTGAAGCAATCAACGGCTTTTAAAGATTAGAAGTGGGTTTTGCCCTAAATGTGAAGTTATTTTTGATTAATCAGAAGTTAAACTTGTTTGTAGTCCAAAATCACTTTACTTATTTAAATGAAAGTTAGCATTTTCTAAACTGATGTAACTCTCAGAAGTGCTTTAACTACTTGAGTTAAATAAACTGATCAGCAGGCATCAGCAAATAGATTAAACTAAATTGTAACCACGCTGCGGGAAAGTTGGCAATGCAAGCCTAGAAAGGTTTGTTTGAGCTGTTTTTCCCTGAAGTGTACTTTGCCTGAATGTTCAAAGTAATAATGTGAATTAGGATGATTTATAAACTCTGTTTGTATAAACCTTCTGCTATAAAGACTCACTGAAGAGGCATCAAGAGTTTATAAAGAACAAGGAGATTAATGGTTTGCTGGTTGTGCTTTTCTGGCTCAAAGAGGATGTTTTAAGCATTGAAGTACCACTAATCTGTTCTCTTGCCCTTTAGTTTATGGGATGGTACCATTTCTAAATGCTATACTGGGCACCATGTTGCCGATGCTGACCTTGGCCAAACAGGACAACATGAAGTGGGTCTTTTCATCTGGTACGAATCTCAAAAAAGTATTTTATCACCACCTTTTCTGAAATGCATATTTTTGTACCTTGTCTGTTTTTTGTTTAATCTTAAAGAGTGTAAGTTATTGGATAAACATGGATAAAACAAAAGTACACTGATATCATTTTAAATTTATCTCCCCTTTCATTCCTTCTCTCCTTCCAGCTTTGTGTCATTTCAGTGACAGCATCTTGGAATATTTGGCCAATCTGGACAAAGCACCAGATCCCACTGTCAGAAAAGACACATTTTCCAATGAAATATATTCTGCTTTTGATATCCTCTTCAATAACTGGCTACAAAGCAGAGAGTCCAAGGTAATGTCGTTTTAGTCCACCGAGTTCCAAAACCATCATGCTCCACCCACAGCATGAACAAACTACCTAAAAAACAGTTTGTTGCTTGTTGAAATGTAGTTTTTAGGAGTTTAAAGGTGAGAATTTATGTTTAAAATTTGATAAACATTTTAGTCCGCTGGAGTAACCAATTACCTACGAAACAATGTCATACGTTTGTATTGAGTTGACACTTAACAGCTTTTACTTGGATAATGAACACATGTTCTGTTTCATTTTAATAAATTACCATGCACTAATTTATTTTGAAATGGTTTTATCAAATAGTTTAAATTCTGTTCCCTCCTCCCCCTCTCTGATTCCCACTCTCATCTGTAAGAAGTTGGTGTTGGAGCAGTGAATCCACACCGCATCACTCAGCCTGTCTTGTCTGTCACTTCTTATCCTGCCCGTCTCTGTCTCCTTCAGCTGAGGCTGACAGTGGCTGAGGCAGTGGGCTCGATGTGTCATCTGATGCCCAGTGAAAAACTGGAAGAACAGCTCCCCAGAATCGTCCCTGCCATCATGTCCCTGTACAAGAAAAACACAGAGCACTACATCATTAGCAAAGTGGGTACAAACAGTCCAGAACAAACTAATAAATTAAAAAAAACTCTAACTCTAAAACTCTATTTCTGACCCATTTGTAAACTTCCATTTTTATCAGCTTTAATGTCTGAGCAGTGCCTTTTTTAATTTTGTAATAATTGCAGCATGATACGCTTAAAGCTTGCTTGAAGCTAATCAGTTTGTTTTTGTGTTGACCAGAGCTTGTGCCAAGTTCTGGATGCTTCTATCAACATGGGCAGCAGAGTGCTGGAAACCCAACTGGAAGGCCTTCTGTTTGCGCTGCATCAGCAGGTACGCCAAAGGACACGGTGGAATAAATACTGCAGCTTTACGCTGAGTAAACTACATGATGAGATGATGCCAAACAGAGTAATATACATTTCTTTAATTTACTGTAAAACAGCACAGATCATTTCAATGTTTTTCTAGATGTGAAATTATGGTTGACTGTCAAAGGTTGGATTTAACTTTCACCTTTTTGGAGCTGTCATTTTCATACTGAAACGAGAAGCACTCGGAGAGTGCAAACCTCTGCCAAGACCAATTTCCCCCATCCTGTAATAGAGTTAATGCGCAAAAGCAGAGATGGAAACACATTTGCCGAATAGGTTCTGACATAGCGAACATTTAAGCAGGCAGGATGCAAGGGATTTCTTCCCAGTGGAGTCCAATGTGGGGGAAAAAAGTCAGACTCGTCACCCGACGTTATTCATCGTCAAACTGGTGTCAGATTAAGCTCCTAAGTTTTCATCAGTCACATTTCACCATGTAAAACGTCTGTTTTATCCCCTTGAATGAGTTTGTAATGGTTTGACTCTCTTTATAAAGTGCTTCCTGGCTTCCCCTGTCTCCAAACTTTGAGGCCCGGCAGCTCTCTGTTTATAAACCTAGTAGTGAGAAACTGTTTTGATTGGTTGTTTCGGAAATGTGATGTGTTTGAGGAAATGTGAAAAATAGGTTTCATGGTGCAGTCAGGCACTTCCTGGTCACAAAACGTTCTGTAAATGTGCATATTATGGCAAAAATTACTCATTAAATCTGGTTTTAACATTACTTTTATAAAGTTTGAAGTCCGTGCTGTCCAATCCAGCTCACTGTTTTTACAGAAGCCCTGTGAAAGCATCACAGCTTTGCCGATCTCAGAGTGTTAAAAGAAAAAAAATTCCTGAATCCACATCGTGATCCGGAACATCACCAAAATTTAAAGGTGTGTTCCTTGGCCCAGTACCCACATGTGTTAAAAATGTCATGACAATCAGTCCACAAGTTTTTGAGTAATATTGTCCACTGACAGAACGACAGACAGACATACACGACCGAAAACATTACCTCGCCCTTGGCGGAGGTAACAATAGATTAGTGGCTAAAACATTGGATTGTTTCTTTTAGGTCATTCACTCTCATGGCTTTCCTGAAGTTGTCAAATGACTGTCACATGAACTTGTGACTTGGCTGTCAGTTTACTTAACAGTTGACGTTGCAAAAATTCATGAAAAAAAGCTTTATACCCCATAAACCTTGCAAATGATCGTAGCCATGTATTCATGCACTTGTACAAATCAATTACAGTATGTCGTCTTGTTTTAATTGTATGAAGGATCCATTTACTATAAATTAATTAAATTAATTAAAATAAAATAATAAATAAATAAAAACAATGTTTATTGATCAACATTTTAATAATGTAATTGTGCTGGAATTTGGTACAAAAGTTAAATTTCATCCGTTATGTGAAGAAAATGTATGAAGGTGAGAGTTTAGTTGAATCTGAATTAACTTTTCAACCCCTCTAAAACCAAATATAAATGCATTTAAGAATATTTTAATGCTACTGTAAACCGTACAATGTCTCCTGCAGGTGTCTACCCCTGTTCATTACAGTGACCCCCCTACTGTCAAGAACCATAATGAGGTCCTGCGCTGCTTCAGCTTGCTTGGTACAGATTACTTTTTTTACTTTTATTTGTACGTTTTTTGTTAAGTGTTAAATATATTTACAGTAAAATGAAACTGAGTGCAACAGGTTGAGTGTAAAGTAACAGACCCAGCCTGTTGGACAGTTTATCTGGATTTCTTTGGTGTCACATGTGCAGTAATGACATTATGTGTTGGACTCTGTCTCCTCCAAGATAATCATGTTAACTCTGCAAGTTGCTCCGCAGCTTCACCCTCCCATTGCTTACTGGTTTTAACCCTGTGATTTCATTTAGTTTAATATTATTTATCATCTTGCAGATCTCAGATTTTTGTTCACACTTGTTCATTTCCCCTCTTCTCTTTAGCCAACTCTTTCCCAGACCGGATGGTTATGTTTGTTCTTCAGAAGATGGAGAACAGTAATGAAAGAAGCAGGCTGGGCTCCCTGGCTGTTCTCCGTCACCTCATCAACTCCTCCAGTGAGCAAACACGATAACTGATCCAACATATACTCTTTGTAATTTATCAGTTGTCGCACTCCCGTCAGCGGTTGTGTGTGTTTTTTGTTTTGTTATTTTTTGGCTGTAAAGTACAAATACCATGTTCTGTGTGTTACAGCTTCTACAATGGAGAGCAAAAAGCTGCTTCTTCTGGCCAGCATTAGACAGCCAATGGCTGACCACAGTAACGAGGTAACACACCTTTAGAAACTGTGCTTTAACTTTACTCATTAACATGGCATTTCTTTATCAATTCATTTTTATTTATATTTCCTAGGTGAAGAAGCGTGTGGTCCAAGTAATCAGTGCCATGGCTCATCATGGTTATCTGGAACTAGAGGGAGGAGAGTTACTGGTTAGATTTATAGTTCAAAACTGTGCTTTACTTGACACCTATCAGGTAAACCATCCTTTCACTTTAAACGTCTTTATTATTCATCTGATGGTTCATTCATACAGTTAGTTTATGTACATTAGCAATGGCATATGGTTAAAAATTGTTTTGTTTTTTTTAGTTTAGGTGTATGAAACTGCAGGCTTATGTACCTGACAGTATTGAAAAAATAAATAAATGGATTCACTCTGAACTTAGTTTAGCAGCAGCTGAGATTTAAAGTTTCTATCTGCACATGTTGACTCTTCACAAGTATGCATTCTCATACACTCATATTTTTTTAATTGATAATTTAGTTGTTAATCCAGGCACTAAATGTTTTGTCCTTCTCTCCATGTTAGAGAGGTCAAAGGCCCCCTGATCAAGAAGAGGTGACTAATGAGGCATTAAGGGCAATGTGTGACAACACACTCCATCTCTTAACCACTACTGTTGGACGACTAGCTGATGTAAAGATCTGCTTGTCTGCTGGTCTCTGTGTGTGAGTTGTCGGGGGATAGTAATTGCTAACGTATTTAATATGTGTACCTTCTGTGTTTGAAGGTACTATGGCCCAAGCTGCTGTACTATCTGACCCCTTCACAGTACAGCAATGCCACCACACCTCTCTGTAAGAGCCTCATAGTGCTGGGAAACAAGAAGAAAAGCAACCAGGATCCTAGCTTCATCATCAACTTTAAACAGGAAGGTTAGTAAGATGTTTCACAGACTTAAGGCATCCATGTTAATTAAAATGTGAATCGACTGTACATGACCAGTTTAAAGTATATTTTTACATGTAAACAGCTTTAACACATTCTGGTCTTCTCTTTGTCCATCAGTTAATCTGCCGTCTCCTCAAACTCTAATGATCAGACTCCTGGTAAGAAAACTCACTTTACTTTAGTATTTGCAAGCTACTGTGAATGTGACATCACACTCAAACTGTAAAGGAGCTGTAAAGTTTTTGCATCGGGTGGATAATTAAGGCCACTTAGTTGAGCCAGTTTTTATTTTATTTTATTATTATTATTATTATTTTAGATTTCAGTCACAAACCTCTGAAGCTAAAACTGTTCCCCCCAGTTTTATGGTTTGAACAGTGTAGATGTTAGAAAGCAGAAACAAACAACACAACTTTAGTTTTACACCTTTGCTGCTGCTTTATTTAAAGATATGTTGTGTGATTTCATTTGTCGTGGTTTGTGAACAAACCGCCGTAGGTCAACGCAGCGTTCCCGTTCAACAGCAGAGGTCATGGAGCCCCGTCCTTATCGCTTCTCCAAATCCTCAGTGTCAACATTCACCCCAATGCAGAGAAAGTTTGGGAGAAAGAAATACCTCCTCTGGTTTCACTGTTAGAAGGTACAAAAAAACTCATTTCAGCTTATTCATATGAAGTGATGGTTTTTAGAGGAAGCCTGTACCGTCAGAGTTTACACTCATTGTGTTGTTGTTTGTCAGAGTCAACAGCAGAGAGTCTGGATAAAAAGGACTGGGATGAGAGGCTGCTAAATGTAAGCTTTTAGTGCTAATTTGTATTTATGTATATTCATTACAGCTTTTAGGCTGTAGAAGTTTAAACAGGAGAGAGTTTTTTTGACTGATTTTAAATTTTGTAAAAGTCTGTTTGGTCAAACATTCTGGATGTGATTCTAATTGTCCTCAGCTCTTGTCTAAAACCTTGACATCGATTCAAGATGACAAGTGGGTGTGTCAGCTGGCAGCTGAATCAACGAGATACCTCTCTACATATAACAATTCCCTAGAGGAGAAGGTAAGCGTGTTATTTATGGTTAAGATGCAATAAGTATGGTGGTCGACGGGTGTGAACGTGTTACAAAAGCACAGTAAACCATGAAACACCCTGCAAACACACGATTGTGTGTTCTGGGGTTTGCATCTTAAAGTGTATCTTACCCCGCTGTGAAAAGATAACTCCGCCCCAAGGCGAAATTTGAAAAATGCATCAAAGTGGGTAGGGGAGGGGGGTGTGGGTAGGGGAGGAGGGGTTAGAGAGCGGAGGTGTGGCCAGGACGAGAGAACGTGACAGCCTCAGCTGAGCAGTCTGCCTCACAGGACGGAGGAGTGGAGAGCTCCGCGACAGCCTGACAGAAAAAAATAAAAGCATACAGCTGCAGCTGCTCTCAAGATCACTAGTTTAAATCAGGAATAAAAGTGTTGGGTCTTGTTTRACTGAAGTTTGGTCCGTTAGGGCTGCAGCTGCCCCACTGTGTTTCTGCCTTTTTTTCCCTCCTCCCCTCCCGCTGTGCAGGACTACTGCTTTGTGTGTGTG
>NW_013952420.1:553272-572681 GCF_001266775.1 Austrofundulus limnaeus
CACAAAAACATCAAAATTAGCGCAGAAACAGTACTATATAACATTTTAGACACATTCTAGACAGTTTATCAGCTAAAAAAAGTTAATTTTGGGATAAGTTACTCTTTAAGAACAAATGCACAGAATAACACTACAAAAGGGGAAAAAATGCTGCAATCACAAAAAATATACAGAAGCAAAAATGTATAATCAACAAAACAAAAGCAAGCTGCAAATACCGAAGACACTAATAAAACCTAAAAACAACTGCAGGAAACGCTGCAAACTCACTCCACAAAATGGAAGTCATGTGGGACCAGACCCTCAGTAACGACATTAACAGATAGAAGAAGAAAGTTGGAGGGAAATATGACGGGGCTGTGACTCTATCCTTTTTTTCATGGGCTCTTTCTCACGTGGCCAACAAATCTGTCCCACAAAACCCAAGCATAGCCTGCATGGCAGACAGTTGCCTAAGCTTCATTGTGCAAACATTAAACTAAACAGAAAAACAAAGACGGCAGAGTTTGGAAATTCATTATGGACAAAATTTATTTTTAAATGTATGTTAACTTATCTGATGAAATCTATGCTGCCATAAGATGTTAAATAAATAGCAACTGCAAACACGATACTGGAGCTGAACCCATATTTTTAATGTTTATTTACATGTAGCCTGACCCTTGCCTTCCTACACAGTTCTGCGCAATTCTAGTTTTCCTTCACTGCTCCTTTTTTATACGAAGCAAAGCGAAGAACAAGGGGCTGGTTTTTACCAGGCTAATTTACATGTAACTTTTTAAAAAACACATTAAATTTTGTGAAGTTACTCCCCTTGTAAAAAGATGGTAATACATGTTCCAAAGCATTGTGTCTGAAGGCCTGTGGTATAAAACAAAACACTATAGTAATGGGAAGGTGCATGGTCACACAAACTTACCGTAAGTCATCCAAAGACTAAACTGTCTCATTAACAGCTGTTTTATGCAGACTACCCAGACCTTGAAGGTTGTGGCCTCTGTGGGTCGCTGCCTACATGGGCTACAACCCCTGAATGGAGACACAGCCATTGTCTGCATTGTTGCTGGCAATAGTCTGTTACACAGACTTTGGAAGACCGTGACAGAATCTGTAATTATTAGATAGTTCGTCAAATTGCCTGACTTCAAACCGATAGCTTGAGTGGTCGTTAGAATAATAGTCTAATTGTTTTTTAAGTATTTGAGGAACTAGGATAGGTGCAGTCCTAAAAACACTTTTCTCATGTGTCTATAATTTTGTCACTTTAATTACTTCAAGTAAAAATGCACAATGCCAAGTTTAATGCGCTTGACCCAGATTTGAAAAATCTAACAGAACTTGATGTTTATTTAATCAGATGCAAAACTAATAGAATTAAATTCATTACCTGTGCCCACAGCTGTTCACGTTTGTGAGGATATGTCAGGAATATGCACAAATTACCTGATAATGACTTCCAAACCAATTATATAATTTGCGCCCCAAACTATTTTTGTTATTTGCATGTCCAGTTAATTTGGAGCGTGGGCCTCCTCCTTGCAGCAGAAACATAATACCAGGCAGGAAGTGTTCTGGAGTTATTTTTGTGCCACATAATTGAACAGTCAGTGAAACTGATATCCACATGGTTTTTAATTTTGAGTAAACGATAGCATTTGTTGTGCACTCAACATGCTTGAGTTGTGCAAAGTTAATGGCAGGCCAATTTACCGTATAATAAAATCACACTTCTCTCTTTCATTTTTATTTTAAATCTCAGTGATGGCATCCTGTCGACAGTAACATTTCCTGTTGTCAATTGAAGTTAAAGACATCAGCAACAACTTTGTTAGGCGAATAAAATAAAATAGTAAATTTTCATAATTCCAAGTGTAGCACTGGACAGGTGCAATAAGTGGTTGCAAACAATGACACTAGTGCTGTGGACACGCTGACACAATGTAAATAAATACAAACTTCTTCCGTTTTCGCATATTTAGAGCTTTCTGTACCGGTGCATTGGAGTGACTCTCCAGCAGTGTTTCAATAAGGAGGTTGTGAAGAAGCAACTGCAGGAAGTCCTCCTCACAGCAAGACACAACGATGCTGTGGAAAGAGAGGTAACTGAAGCATAAAACACATGTTGTAAATAAGTAAGTCCATGTATTGGGCTTTACATTGGTCTAACTTCTTACTTCTGCCCTTAGGGAGTGGCAATGAGTGTTGGTCTGTGTGCCAACAGCCATTTAGAGGGAACTTTAGCCAAACTCGATGAATTTGGTAAATCAGACGCTTTCAAAAAGTCACCGAGCATCTTCAACCTGCTGAAGGTACAAACGCTGTTTTTCTGCATGTCACATAAATTCCATTTAAACTACAGTTTCTTTAGTTCAAAACAGTTTCACTCTTATTTTGTCTTTGCCACAGGACCGTAATGATGTTGAGGTGGAGAAGGTGAAAAGCACATTAATTTTGTGCTACGGTCACGTGGCCTTGAATGCACCACCAGAAAAGATTCTCAATCGCATTGATGAGGACATCTTACGCTGCATCAGTAAACACTTCAATACCAAGGTAGCTGCATGAGATTATGTACTCTGTTTATATTCATTTTATTATCAGTAAATACTTTTTCTGCTGTTTGCTGGTACTTTTATTAAACATGCAGTAGTCGACACAAACAAGACATTTTGATCAGTTTATGAGAAATTAGTCTGTGTACATGTACACACTATACCTTTTTTTTTTAGTTGTATTATTGTCTGATCTCAACATTTTATTTTTACACATAACTAAATTCAACTTATATATTTATCTTTTCCTGCTTGTCACTGTCAAACCTAAAGATGTCATGATTGTGCAGTATTGGTTGAGGAGCTCACTACACTGTCACCTCTTTCTTTATACAGGTTCTGGGGATTAAAGTAGAGACGAAGGTATTGCTACAAGAAAAATGGGCTTTGGTTTTCTTTTTTTTATCCTTTCACATTCCAGCTTTATCTTGCTCTTCTGGCTTATTTAGATCTCAGTTCCCAACACCACTTGTTTTAGCCTCTAGAATTTTCAGGAAACTCCCGAGCCCGGTAAATCAAAATCTTGTTCTTTAAGGTTTTTAAGCTTGAAAACATGTTTTGTGAAGTTTCGTGATGGTTGAGCACTGGGACAATTGATTGTCTGTGAAGCTGTAGTTTCAAAACTTCATTTTGAAAATACAGTTTGTTTTTCAGACGCACACAAATAATCTTTACTAACATAATGGGTTGGTGATTAAAGCTGGCGATTTTCTCTTTTTAGTTTAAATGAATCATTTGAAGCAGACATAATTCGAGAGGCTAGGTTGAGATGGTGTGGGCATGTGCAGAGGTGGGAAAGTATATATTAGATAAAGGATGTTGAATGTGGATTTACCAAAGTGGAAAAGCACAGGAAGTCCATGGATGTTGTAAAGGAGGAAATGTGAACGTTTGCCAGGTTGGGTGAGAACCTGCTCAGGAATAAGCCAGAGGAAATCTCTTCTAATTGATAATAGTTCAGAACAGCCAAAATTAATTTACTTTGAGAAGAATTAGAAGTTTTAGTTTTATTCATTTATTCGTTTAATTTAAAAAAATAAATAAATGACTATTATTGAGAAACATGAAAGGGTTTATAAGTTTATATCAACTGGATTGGCTGATAACATCAAATCCATTGGTTTTTAAAAAGTACAGTTTTCAAACTTTTATTACAGTTTTGGTCTCTTAGTTTTTTTTATTTATTGTTTCCTGACTGTTTGATAGCCATAGTTTGGAGACAAAAACAGTGTTACATTTATTTCTACAATGAACAATTTTACATTCTACCAGGAGTTAAGGTGAAAATAAAAGTACTCAGGTCTGCAACATTGTATTCCGTGTATTTGTAAAAGAACATTACGCTCTAAAGAAAACTTTGAATTATTCAGCTGTTTTTATAAACTGTATACATTTAGTTTTGTCTGTGTGTAGTGGTAAAAATATGCTTCAATCCTTTTTATGGTGAAAATTTTCTCTGACCTTCACTAGATTCTGCTCTCACTTTCCTAACATCGTTGCTTTGTGGTGGATTATTCTTTAAATGCTCGCCAGTGACTCATAATCGGTGTGAAGTGGCTTTTTAGTAACTTTGCTAATTTCTTACACTGTCTCAACACTTCTGGCTCTTCTGATGCTTTGTTTGGTCACTGCACATGGTTAGCTTTTGTGCCAATTTTTCCTAATCCTGTAACTTTCTCTCCATCTATAGGCATGGAGGATCAATCTACAATTTCACTTTTGGATTGATTTTTTGTTTGGATGATTCCAAGTTTGCTTTGGCATTAAAGTGACTTTTTCTTTCTTTTCTTTCGAAAAAGTCTTTGTGCCTAAGTATTTTTGTCTTCAACTTGTCCTTTTTTGTTCTTTCTATTTCTCTTTTGTTCATCTGCATGTTGCTCTGATTCAGGACCTGACAATGAAGCTCAGTCTGATCCAGAGTGTTGGACTCGTAGCCAAAGCCATCAGTGAGTGTGTGAAGAAACAGGGCTACATCTTTTCTCGCAAGCAGGAACTCATTACTGTCATGCTGGTCAGTAGCACAGTGTCATATTTAATGCCACTGCAGATACAACAATAATTATGTTTCTTTTCCTGTACTTTTGTTAAAAACCATTTTTTAGGATTTTATAAAGTCAGAACCAGCTGATTCTTTGAAGACTCCGTTACGCCCTCTAGTGATGACCACATGTGCAAACCTTATGTATCCTTCTTGCCAAAAAGCTAGGATATTTCTGTTGTTGACATCTTTTTAATAATATGTAAATATTTCTGCACCGCAACAGAATCGTGAATCCCTCTATCAAGCAAGGGTGGACCAGTCTAGAAGCTGTGAAAAAGAAGAATTTAAAAGCATGTGTCTACTTTAAAGGAGAACAGATGAAAGTTATTACATGTTTTTGACACAAAGACACACACTTCTTGGTTGTTGCAATAGATTGAGTTTCCACAGTTTTAAGCTTTGACCATAAGAACTTAAGACCCCTGGACCCCCCACTGAGTGAGAACGAGAGCTTTGATTTGCTAAAAGTTTGTGTGAATGGTGTGTTTTCTCTTCCACCTGAGACACACACTCCAGAGAAAACCAAAGAGGAGGTGGTACTGGACCCTAAGCAGAGAAAGGTGAGAAATGTGTGTCTGTATTGAATAATATCTCTGTGGTTAAGTCATTGGCTACGTTCACACTGCAGGCAAATGCAGTTTCCATTCAAATTTTTATTTTGTCTCAGGAGATACTTTACTTCCAGCTCGTTGCTTCGTTCCACAAATAAAATGCTTCTCCGGAGCATCAGGTCGGAGCCAGGTTCAGATGTAAACTTTAAACTAAACAAGCATGTCAGATAATAATTTAATCGGCTTTGACTGATCAACAACTTTAGATTCGACATGCTAAAAGTAGCATTCATGCTAACTGTAAACAAACAAGCTGGCTGAATGTGACGTCATGTCTTTTCTGCACATGCGGGTCACAATCAGTGCTGTGGAGCTTTCACACTGGAGTCTGATGTAGGTCACATTTAAAATGTAATGTGAACATTCACACCAAAAAATCAGCATTGAGCATTATTTTTATTTTTTTATTTAACCTTTATTTAATCAGGCAAAACATTAAGAATGACTTATTTGCTGTGTCAGCCCAATGTCAGACCTACAGTGTGAACATTTAATATGTTTCACTAAATGCAAAAATCTTGATGATTCCATGTGTGACAACTTTAAAAGACAGTATGATTCCATGTGTGACAACTTTTAAAAGACAGTAATGTGCTCAACCAAATACACTCTGGCTTATTTGTTCAGGCTTTGTACAGAGACACACTAGCTGCTCTGCAGGAGCTGCTGAAGAACATCCTGGCCAGAGATCCCACACCTGATGGCTTACAGAATGTCTTCAAGGTGAGGCCTGATCTTTTAAACATGGATCTTTCATTTTGAGGCCAATATTTGATTATGAAATCAAATCAGCTAAAATAAAACTTTAGCTGAGTTCAGTTCAGTCTTGTTTGTAAACATTTTTTTTCCTCAGCACATTGAATCCTGGCTGGGCTCTGTACACGACCACGAGAGAGAGAGGGCCATCACAACCACCGCCCACATGCTCTCCTATTATCTGGATAACCTCAGTGTCAAGGTGCACAGACAAGATAACACAGATTCTGCAGATCATATGAAACATGGTAGATTTAAAGATAAACATACAAACTACTGAACCAGTTGTATTAAATCGTCTACTGTCTTTACACTTAATCATTCAAGCTGTCACAGGAACAGTATACAGTCTTTAGTGGTCTCAAGTAAAACCTAACAACAATGCTAATATTTATTGGGGTGTATTCACACCTAAAACATTTGGTCTGCTTTAAATTTATCAGACTTTGGTTCTCCTGTTGTTCCAGCTTTTATGAAGATGTGAATATACTCATGTGGACCCTGGTGTGGACCAAGACTTATTTTGGAGGTGGTCTTAGTCCGTTTCCAAATTAATTCTGGTGTGGTTCACTTCTGGTGTGAGTACAGACTGACCTCGAACTGAACCAACTACAGGAAACATGCTTTTTTGGACTTCACGACATCATTGCTAAGAAACATTGTAACAATTAGCTTTTGAGTGTTGCTAATGCTAACACTGCTCTACATTGTAGGTCAGGGCATGCAGAGCATCTCATCTCCTTTGAGTTGAATCACGCATTTACCAACACCGTCCCACTGTTAAATGAGCTGCTCTTGAAATTCTGAATGGTACTGCAGTTTTAATAACAGCACCATCTTTATCTCTGGGTCTGTGCTCCCTCCTGCCCCCGTCATTTCTGTTCAATGGGAGCAATGATCGTCACCCGCGTTGCTTTGTTTATAAATTATAGTCAGCTTGCAAAAAAGCAGAATGTGAATGCAAGCTGCACCAAATGAAAAAAATTAAGTCTGCTTTGAATCTGGATCAAACAAGTGAACCAAAGGACCTTCCTGGTGTGAATTCACCCTTAGATTTTCTTTGAGGTCAGAATTAGTAGAGAATATCATGTTGCATATTTCACTTCTTTTATCTTAACTTGTAATTTGCAGAGTATGGTGTCCTTTCACAACCTTGGAGCCATGCTCGGTCGATTGTCTCCTCGTTGTTCTGACCCTTACCCCACTGTACGCACTGCTGCTATCGACTGTATTTACACACTACTTTGTATACAGCTACGATATGAGGGTATGTTCATGCACCAATCTGACCTTTGTAACATCAGAAATGATAATGAATAATTAATTTAGTTAATTGTCTTTTAACAATCATGTCATTGTACAGCATGTATTCTATTCTTTAAATAGGAAAACCAAATATAAATCAAACTACTTGTACTTGATGTATTAAGTTTTACATGTTTTCCAGGCTTTTCTTTGGATTATAAAGATGAAACTGTTGAAGGTCTGCTGGCTTTAAAAGAGCAGCTGGAAAACCCCGACCATTCAGTTCTTTACAAGACCTGCTCAGACCTCACCAAGGTACATGTTTTTTATTTGAGCCTTCAGTTTAACTTATGTCAGTGCAGGTTTTACATTTGACATTTTGCTAAATGAATTTCTGTCAATGGCTTTGGCTCTCAAACATTTCCTTTTCCAGTGTTTTTATGTTTACGATATGATCATGCAATCGTCATAACATTCTGTGACCTAAAGGGTGTAAGAGCAACAACCGTTCCAGTACAGTGATGGGTAACTGCGTCTCTTCCTGCATGTGTCAGGTGATGAGTAAGCGTCTGCCTCAGCAGCAGCTCACGACGTTGGTGTTCATGTTGTTTGAAGTGCTGGCTGACAGTCAGACAAACTGCTGCAGAGCTTCATCTGTCATCTTAAATACTCTACTGAAGAACAGAGGAGCAGGACTACAGGACCTGGTAGCGCACGCACACACACACACACACACACACACACACACATGCATATGCATGGTGATTGTAGATGCTGGGTCCATGATTACTCTCTCATTTCATCTGGTTTTATGTTGTAGGTCCCTGAGATGTTAGAGGTGCTACATGTACGTCTGCAAAGCATCACAGATGAGCAGGTAAAACCCCATCATGTACTTATTTATAAAATGAAAATATACTTTTTTGTTGTTTTTGTCGACATGTACATTGTTTTTGAACTTGGTCTTAGCTGCTGTTAAATAACTTTTTTCATTGCATTTATAGGTGAGAGTAGCAGTGGGACAAACTGTACTAATCCTGGCTTCTCAGCATCTGCAGACTGTTATTAATACGCTCATTAACCAACCTCTTCCTTATGACAGGTATATACACACATCTGCTGGTCACAAAATGTTTTATTAAACTCCCTCAGTCTTATTGATTTTTGTCTTGTTTTTACCCTTTTAATGGACATTGGACTTGTTTCATTGTGCAGCTGGACCTGTGAGATGTGGATGGCTTTGGGAGCTGATCCCATTGTAGCCAATCAGATCATAGAGATGGTGATGGAGAAACTTGCGATCACGGCGCCATATGTGGACAAGAAGGAGTCGCTGATGAGGGGAGGGACAACAAAGGTTGCCACCAATCAGCCACTGGCTGTGAGTCAAACAAGTGTATTAACTGACTGTGTTCAGATATTAAGTTTATATCAGACAAGTGGTGATATTTAATTGTTAGTAGTTTAGAGAGTATGTTTTTAGGTTAGTTGCTGTTTGAACTTAATGTACTACAGAAGAAACTAATGCTGTCTGTGTTTGCATGTCTGTGCACTGTTGTTTCAGATGACATGTGGTCTCAAAGAGCTGCTGTTGAACGGGCAGAGTCAGGAGCCAGCAGTCAGCCAGTTCCCTCAAATCTTCTCCTGCCTCACTGTCAGACTGGGAGCAAGTGTTGGAGTCTTGGCACCGAAGGATAGCACTCAGAAACACACTGCTTCCATCCATGTTGCAGGGTTTGTGTTTTTGTGTTAATGTTTCAGAAAATATAGGTTTATTTCAAGTACTAATATTTTTTTTCTTGCTCCAGGGTAGCTGCTGATGCTCTGAGAATTTTGTTAGCACGAGCTCAGTTGGATGAAGTGATGAAAAGACTAGATGAAGATAATGCTTGGGATGCCATAAAGGAGCAAAGTACACACACAAAGGGAGTAACACTATTAGCCAGGTAAAGAGACACGTGTAAAGTTAGTAAACCAATATGGTATTTGAAAAGCTGAAAATAGTCAAACTACATCTGCGTTCACACTGCAAGTCCTAATGCTCAGTCACATTTTATTTCATTTTTCCATAGTTCCGATTTTTATTTTATTTTTTATTTTTGTGGGGGTGAGGGTCTTGCAAAATTAAACTTATTGAACGGAAAGGTGTACTGACAAAAATGTATTGATCCCATCCAATTAGTATTGATATAATCCAACAAAAACGTTGGTAGTATGTTGCTGTAGACCAGTGGTTCCCAAACTTTTTATCTTCTGACCCACAAAATATTCATGGCAAAAACTTGTGACCCCAAATATTACTGGTCTGAGTACACAAACTTCATTAATAACCCTAAAAACACAGGCTTTTTGACAATCTAAACAGCTTGTACACAAATATAAATACTTTATTTATACTTATATTGTGTTTTTGTAATAATTATAGGAAAAGTATTACATCAGCAATTATTTTATCACCCTTTAAATTGATTTCTGGAGATTATCCAAGGTTCTTCATGACCCATAATTGGGTCCCAAGCCCAACTTTGGGAACCAAAGTGCAGTGGTTCCCAAACTTTTCAGCTTTTGACCCACAAAATAACAGTAGCAGAGACCTGTGCCCACAACAATTTTTGGATGATAAACATTTGTATCAGGTCAACTAAACATGGGCATAGTAACAACATTTTTTTATACTACATTTATCCATTTTATACTAACCTCACTCCTTTAACAACTAAGGCAAAAATGTAATTAATTCAGATAATCTTTTCAGGACCCCACCTTGATGTTTCAGGACCCCACTTTGGGTCCAGACCCCAACTTTGGGAAACACTGCTGTAGACTCAGTCATCCATGACATGGCAAAAATAAAACAAAGAAGCAACTGAACTTGTGTTTTGTAGCAAATGATTTATTGTTGTTGTTATTATTGAGCTTTAAAATATTGATACTATTGAGACCATACACTCATACAATTTAATCTGTCTGTGTACCCCTATTTCAATGACGTCAAAGTTGGATGAAATGTGACAGTTCAGACTGAGGTTGCTTTGAAAAACATCCGACTCTTAAAAACCCTACCCAGGTCTTTTTCATATAAATTAAAAGATCAGGTCCATATCTGATTCGTCACAATCAGTCATTTAAAAATTAAAAATCAGGTTTTGTCTGCTTTTGTCTGCTGTGTCATCATAGCATAAGATACTTATTTAAAAATGTAGTATTTCATTTAAAAACTGTTGAAATATTGCCTTTAACTAAAACTTATTTTCTCTCAACTGTGACTGTTGGCAACTAAATTATTTGGTAAATAATATTCACGAGGGTATAAATGGGTTGAGGCAGGTTTAGTTTGGGCGGAGGTGGGCAACAAATGAACTAATTTTGCAATCCACGAAACACAAAAATAGGCTGTGATTTTAAAAACTGATCACTTAAAATGTGACAGAACAGCTTGTGTCCAGCCCTAAATTTGGTCTCTATTGATTGCTGTCTTGTCAGTTTTTAGTCACCAACTAGTCCTGTAACAGTCTCAGTCTAGTGTGACGTCACCCTTTCCTGTTGATTAACATTTTAAGTATGATTTTATTCCACTCAGGTATCCTAGAATGTTAAAGTGTTTTTGTCTATAGGGCAATAGCAAAGCATGCTGGTCCCAGGTTGCCTGCAATCGTAGAGTGTCTTTGCCCATCACTGAACAACATCTATGAATGTCAGAGGATCACCGTCACAGCTTTCTTCTCTGAGGTATAAAAGTATTTTACTGGGTTAAAAAAAAATCTCCCATTTTCTTATTTCCTGATGTTTTTCAGAAGTTTAAATCATATAGACTATTTGAAAGAATGCTCAAATTGCTGAGTGCAATGACCAGCAGGACAGCACAAATAATGGGACCTTCATTTTGTCTTCAATCCCTGCCTGCAGTTGTTGAACCATCATGTGGTGACGGAGCTGATGCTAATAGATGTGTTGATGAACAACATGATGGAGAGGATCTCAGATCAATGCTGCACAGTCCGCATGTTGGCTGTGCGTGGACTGGGAAACATAGCAGAAGGATCTCCTGAGAAGGTATACACTTAAAAAGAAAAAAAAAAATCTCACTGCATGTAATCAGTCTTTGCTCACATATCGTTTTTCTTTTAAGGTGAATAAATACGCCAAAGAGCTGCTGGCAGCAATGAGTTCAGGAATGGAGGAGAAAGATGATCCAGGTATATTAGCTTCACGTATATCTTACATAGATTCTTTTAAGCTAAAAATTACTTGTTTTTAAACCCTAAATGTGTTCTCATTAACAACAGAAATTAATCTGATGGCATTATCTGCAGGTAAACTGATTACCCTAGAAGCCATGTCTGGTCTGTCTAAAGTTCTCGTCCACCTGGACAAGAAGAACGTCCATTTACTTGTAGTCTATATCTTCATGAAGATCAAACCGTTCCTGGAAAGCGTAAGTTTAACTTTACATTTTTTTAAGTTTCAGCATATTTCCTGTCTCACAAGAGAAGAGTTTGGTTTGATGTGTTCTAAACTACAAAGGTCGTCCTCCACCGTGATGCAGACTTTATTGTTTTAGCCCAACATTTAAAGGTGTCAGGTTTCGAGTGCCTGTGACATGCATCTCACTCAAATACAAAAAGTCAAACAATTTAAGAAACTTTGCACAATACACACAATTTTACCCATTTTGTCACAAAGAAAACTCCCTGATCTTTGTTTTTATTTTTATTTGTATTTATTTGGGTTTAAGATCAAAAACTGAGCAGGAGACAAGTACAAAAAACAGAATGGAATTCGACTTGCTGTTCCAGTACTTTTGGAGGGGACTGTATATATCTTCTGTTTTTTTTTTCTTTAACTTATTTTTGTGGTTCATTCAGTGGAAAAAAAACTCACTTTTCTGTCAAACTTGAATGCAGTATTAAGGTTTGATATCCTGATGCATCTCAGTAATCCAGGTAGAAAAATCAAAAAGAAAAAATGAATAGGTCCTCTGGATGGGTTCTTGTTTTAATGAAATGTTTTCTCTCATCCAAGAGACGTCTTCAGTCTGAGGAGTTCCAGGTGAACTCAGCAGTATTTATAAGGCTGACCTACTTATTTTTTCTTTTTGATTAATGTTTGATAGTTCTTCTGTTACTGCTGTATTGTACATGTGAAGGTATTTGAAGCATAATTTCTGTGTTACAGAGTAATATTAGTCACATTAAGTTAATCAGACCTAAGGTTATTTCTAGTCTATAGTTCTGAGTCAGGAAGTAAATTTTCTCATGCAGACAAATGTAACGGCTAAAAATGATGTTGCGTTTGTCCAGGATAATGATGAAATCCGCTGTGCTTCCATTCTTCTGATGGGGAACCTCTCCAAGTTTGGCTCAGGGGAGCAAGTGTTCAAAGATCAGATCCACAACGTTCTGGTCAGCTTGCTGTTGCACCTGGTAGACCCAAACCCACATGTGGTCAAGGTGAGCATTCAAAGCATATTTTATTTTTTATTTTTTTGTTCAAAGCTCAACTATAGAAAGCAATTTGTTGTGTATCTAATCTTCACTTGGGTTTTGAATTTTACAGGCGTGTAAGTTTGCGATGAGAGTGTGTGCTCCTGTGGTGGGATCTGAGCAGATCACAGCCATGTTTCAGAACCACCTGCACGATGACAAGAGCTTACACTATGGAGAGTTTATCAATGACCTCACAAAATACCTGGTAAGAGTCACATTGTACCATTCTGTAAATATATCAAATTTTGTTTCATTTCATGGTCGTTTTTTTTGTTTGTTTGTTTCTGTACATAAACAAATTATATAAGTCATCTGTAGAAAACCTGAAGGTGTTTTTTTTTAATTTACGCATTCAGATCTGTTTTAGTAAAACTCATTCTGTTGTGAAACCCCTCATTCTTGTGTGATGTTGCTCAGTAAATGTTTTGTTTTGCAGATTCAGGACTTTCCAGGCATGCTGAACTTCTACCACATCTCAGTCATCCAGTTCTTCAAGAGCAACTGGCCTGAGGTCAGAGCAGCAGCTGCCATGTTTATAGGTATGACAGCACTTTGGAACCTGGCTCCAGCTATAAATTGAATGCACATTTTACAAAAAGTCAGATTTAATGGAACACAGGATGGTAAGAGTTTTTAAAGACTCTAAATGTGTTGTGAGCTGGTGGTAATGACCCGTCCAACAACAGGCTTCCTGCTGGGGAACCTCACACAGGAGCACCGCTCTCACCTCAACATGGCCACCATCACCAAAGGTAACGTCAAGCGCAACCTTTATTTTCTTTCAAAACATGATCATTTTGGCTTTAATTTGTGTTCATTTCCAGGTTTAGTGATGCTGCTCCAAGACCCAGACCCTGTGGTGAGAGTGAAGGCTGCCGAGGCGATGGGCCACTTCCCCTGACTCCAGTCCCATCGCACACGTCAGTAGTGGTTAATCACTACAAAAACATTTTTAATGCAAAGTTAGTGGACACTCAAGTAAAATTTTAGTTTAGTAAATAATGCACATCATGGTAAAATGTGCAGCTGTTGTACAATTGTCCAAATACATCTCTTACATTCAATAAAGCTAAAATGGACCAAAACAGAAGATATGGTTTCCACAGGCCAAATGATCACTTTTTATTCTTAACGTATCAGAGCAGTGAACAATGAAAATACACCAACATAAACAGAAGAGCAGATAATAGAAAAAAATTGTGTGAATTTTGATACAAGCACCAAATTTGGTATGACGACTGTCTTTGAGGTATTTGTCAAATCTTTCATTTGAAAATCCAAGATGGCAGCCATTTTAAGATTAACTTTTCACTCAATCTTATGGTAATACAACTGATTTATTTGAGTGATTTATGACAAATGATAGTGGTCCAACAGATCTTCCACGTGTCCAGCCAGCAACCATTTTGTCAGCAAATTTGAAAAATGGCCCCATCTTGGATTTTAAATGGCCAATCAGGTTGGACTGTTCAGAAGACTCTTGGGAACAACCATGCCTAACTCTGTGCTTGTATCACACTTTGCACGATTCTTGTTCAAAACTTGGTTTTAGCAGCTTTTCTAAAATGCACCTGCGCCATGAACCGCTAGCAGCTTGAACCAGTTTCTTTGACATTTTATTTTGTTACTTGAAAGAAGTCATTCTTAGCTTTATTTAGTGACCAACGACTGTGTTTGTAGAGCTTACTGTTCAATGCATTAATGCCTGAGGTATTCTGTCGATTAAATATCCAATATATCTGCAAGTTTTGGTCACAAAGTTTAAATGGTTAAACTTGGGTATTTTTTAATTTGAGAACAAATGTAGCTTCTTTAGGTATTTGTTATGCTTGTTAGGGTTGTACATGACACACATGATTTCACCCCAGTCCAGCGTGTAACTGGTGTGTGCGTGCGTATGAGTGAGTAAATTAGGATTTAAAATGGTGGGTTAGACACTCTGTTACAGACAGATCTGGTGTAGTTAGCCTGGTTTCAGACAACTTGAGATCCCCTCCGCTTTGAGCTCATCCTGTCTTTTTAAAAGTAGACTCGGTGAAAACATGTTTACATCTGTGTCCATGAAATTCAGCGAACTACAACAGAAGTTGAAGTATTTATTCTTGAAGGTTTTAGTTGTCTTAGTAGCATCACATCTTCCAGCAACATTTTAATATTTAAAAACAAAAGCATTTTTTATGAATAGTTCCGCATTTCAACTTATTACCAGGTTTGTTCAGATAAGAAAACAGCCTTAACATCAGTTTTAACCCTTTTAAATATATGTCTTGACTCCCCTACCAGTGTGTCATTTTTCCTCGTTTAAATGTTTTAAATACCATATTAAAAAAAAATCACATTTACACTCAAGTCAATTGAAGGGAGGTAAATGTGGTTGTTTTTTAAAATTTGCTTAGATGAGACCTGACAATCCCAACCTGTCCTGTTTTCCTTTTTTTTACCAGTGTTGTGAAGGAGAAAAGTGCATCTCTAACCAGTGCCAAAAGTCACTTATCACTAATTATAAAACCATCTGTTTTCATGTTGGTAATATTTAACTATATATTAAGAAGTTTGTGGTTTTAGGGAACCGTTTTGGGGCGTTTGTGTAAATATGTGTGGGGCTGTAACTTATTAAATCATATCTACCTTCGCTTTTTATTTATGTCTATGAATGATTTTTGAAGTTTTTTGAGTTAGATGAAACCTTGGTATTAAAGGTAAGAAAATTCCCAAAAAAAAAAAAACATTAGACAGCGGTATGTATGTTTTGTGAAGAATACCTCCAAAATCTTTGTTGCACTTTTTAGCTTGGACGTGTAGCCCCTCATTGGAGAGCTTTCAAACATCTACACCAGTTGTTTTTGTATCTCAGTTGCAGCTGAATGCTTGACGATCTCCAATTGTTTGTCTTATTTTTTGGATATGTCTCTTTCTTGTGATATCTCAGGAATACCTCGAGGAAATTTGATCAATTTTGGCCAAAACCAAACAAAGTTAATTTGCACTAATAGTCTAAACTCAAATCCCTGAAAGATGTGTTTAAGGCAAAAATTCAAGAATTTACTTAATAAACGCATTATAACAAAACTTAAAATCCATATAGTTATATTAAATCATTCATGTCTGATTATAACATGCAGTCAGAAAACTTGTGGTTTTAGTCGGTGTTTAAACATGAGGCAAACACTTTTTAAATGTTCTTGAATCTGTATTTGTCTTAAGCCCAAACAGCAGAGACTCATGTCTTCTAGTATATTAACACTATGACCTGGTGTAGGATGATTAATGGTTTTTACTGGTGGTCCGTTGTGTCTAAGTCTGTAATAAATGATATGAATTTTAATTTTTTTTAAAAAAATTTTGATGTAATCTTTTTTTTTCTTTTAGATAAGTGTTGAATGTTGTAAATGTGTGTCTGGAATGTAAGAGCTTGTACAAATGAATAAATGTGTGCAAACCAGAATGAAGTGTGGACAATAGTATTTAAAATAAAGATACAGTTGTGGTCAAAAGTTTACATACACTTGTAAAAAAACATAATGTTATGGCTGTCTTGAGTTTTCAATAAGTTCTACAACTCTTATTTTTCTGTGATAGAGTGATCGGAACACATACATGTTTGTCACAAAAAACAGTCATAAAATTTGGTTCTTTCATAAATTTATTATGGGTCTGCTGAAAATGTCACCAAATCTGCTGGGTCAAAAATATACATACAGCAACATTAGTATTTGGTTACATGTCCCTTGGCCATTTTCACGGCAACTAGGCGCTTTTGGTAGCCATCCACAAGCTCCTGGCAAGCTTCAGGTCGAATGTTTGACCACTCTTCTTGACAGAATTGGTGCAGTTCAGCTAAATGTGATGGTTTTCTTGCATGAACCTGTTTCTTTAGCACTGTCCACATGTTCTCAATGGGGTTTAAGTCAGGACTTTGGGAAGGCCATTCTAAAACCTTAATTCTAGCCTGGTTTAGCCATTCCTTTACCACTTTTGATGTGTGTTTTGGGTCATTGTCTTGTTGGAACACCCAACTGCGCCCAAGACCCAACCTTCGGGCTGATGGTTTTAAGTTTTCCTGCAGAATTTGGAGGTAATCCTCCTTCTTCATTATCCCATTTACTTTCTGCAAAGAACCAGTTCCACTGGCAGCAAAACATCCCCAGAGCATAATACTACCACCACCATGCTTGACAGTAGGCATGGTGTTCCTGGGATTAAAGGCCTCACCTTTTCTCCTCCAAACATATTGCTGGGTGTTGTGGCCAAACAGCTCAATTTTTGTTTCGTCTGACCAGAGAACTTTCCTCCAGAAGGTTTTATCTTTGTCCATGTGATCAGCAGCAAACTTCAGCCGAGTCTTAAGGTGCCTTTTCTGGAGCAAGGGCTTCTTTCTTGCACGGCAGCCTCTCAGTCCATGGCGATGTAAAACACGCTTGACTGTGGAGACTGACACCTGTGTTCCATCAGCTTCCAAATCCTTGCAGACCTGCTTCTTGGTGATTCTTGGTTGACTCTTGACCATCCTGACCAATCTCCTCTCGGCAGCATGTGATAGCTTGCGTTTTCTTCCTGATCGTGGCAGTGACACAACTGTTCCATGCACTTTATACTTGCGTATAATTGTCTGCACAGTTGCTCTTGGGACCTGTAGCTGCTTTGAAATGGCTCCAAGTGACTTCCCTGACTTGTTCAAGTCAATAATTCGCTTTTTCAGATCCACACTGAGTTCCTTTGACTTTCCCATTGTAGCTTTTGTAGCTGACTCTAATCACTGGGTCAAATGAGCCCTATTTAAATGGGCTCATGAGAAGTCAACAGCTGTAGTCAATCAGAATCACTTACAAGAAGTGAAGAGGCCATGACATGAAGCTAATTTGATTGACACAACTCGCTACATCACCAAAATTGACAAATTTTGTTGCTGTATGTATATTTTTGACCCAGCAGATTTGGTGACATTTTCAGCAGACCCATAATAAATTTATGAAAGAACCAAATTTTATGACTGTTTTTTGTGACAAACATGTATGTGTTCCGATCACTCTATCACAGAAAAATAAGAGTTGTAGAACTTATTGAAAACTCAAGACAGCCATAACATTATGTTTCTTTACAAGTGTATGTAAACTTTTGACCACAACTGTATAAACACTTGGTTTGATTCTTTTTCCATGGCCAAATGAAGCTTGTTTTGGACATAACTGGAAGCTTTTTAAGCCCAGTCTTCTATAGCCAGAATTATACAGAGCAGCTTAAACTAGAACCTGGAATAACATCATCATGGTGGTTCATGCAGCGGAGCAGAGTTGTGACATTTCTGTCAGCTGAGCTGTTGTGCTTTTCAAAATTTTATTCTATTTAAATTTTTTTGAAGGTGAAATGCAAGGTATGGGAATTCAATAAATGATTTTGATGAATAAAATTGTAAAGTGTGTGAAATGGCATGACACCAGCTTGTGATTTCATTTGTAAATATAAGATTTTTTGAATTAATACCTAATCTAACCAGTTTGGATTTACACTTGTTCTGAATGTTCCCTGCCTTAATATTTAAGTTTACTGTGATGTATTGTAACTTATTTGTTTTATTATTTTTAATCCTGACTGTGGAACAATGGAGGATCTAGGATTTTTCTGAGTAAGGGGCCACAATGTTCATAGAGGTGCCAAGTATTTGTTCAACATCCTTTCACACAAATTCCCAGTGTATACATTTTACACTTCAACACTTGTAATGTAATGTAATTATTTTTAAAAAAGGTACCACTTTACAATAAGACTCCCCTTGTAGATGGCTTTTAAAGAGTTTATAGATAAGTTATTAATTAATCTGTAAACACTTTAAATTATTAAGTGTTTGTAATGCAATAATTAGGATGAAAAAGAGACTAAATTGTCCAGTTTCATTTATTAATGATTTATGAAGTATAAACTTTACAAATGAATTAATAACTTATCTATAAACTCTATAAGCCATCTATAAGGGGAGCTTGATTGTAAAGTAGTACCAAAAAGCTTGCACAGTAAATTCTCACCAGTTTTTCATACATTTTACTGAGCATAGATAAAATATTTTCAAACACACATGCGAGAAAATCCAGCCATCATTTGTCAGTTGAAAGACTTTTTTTTTTTTTTTTTTTTTTTTTTGCAGGATTGTTCACATTTTAAGAAGAGCATGTTGTGAGCTTGATTCTTTCTGGACTTTATAATTTGTCTCATTAGCGCCACTAGTGTTTGAACATGGAACTGCATCCACCATCATCACCCCCAGGTGAAGGACAGATGAGTGACAGGACAGGGGGCCAATCAGATTTCAGCTGGGGCCAATGCCCCTGTGGCCCCGCCCCTAGAACCGCCCTTGCTGTGGAAGTGCTTTGAACTGTTAAACAAAACCCATAAAATATGTCAGGCTGACTCCATGGTTCACTGGTTTATTAAATTTAATTTTGTTTCATAATTATAATCGATATGTTTATAGCCGCAACAACAAATTAAACTTTTCTATGTTTCTTTTTATTCCTTTATTGATTGCACATCACATCTTTTGATTTGCTAATATGAAGGTATATTTTCTGGTGCTCTGTCCATATGGGAGCATTAAAGAACAATGTAATGAAAACAAAGAAAGTAAAACATTTTTATACTAAGTATTTAGTCAGTCACCAATTGTGCAAGTTCTCCCACTTAAAAAGATGAGAGAGGCCTGTAATTGACATAGGTAGACCTCAAC
>NW_013952420.1:574916-578291 GCF_001266775.1 Austrofundulus limnaeus
CCTTGTGCAAGTCTGCATTACAGTCTGCCTTAAACCAAGTACCTTGTTCCGTCCACAGCTAGTTCGACACTCCAGATGCGGCACTTAACTGGTACCAGATTGAGCATCTCTCCCAGAAGCAGCTGCATCAAATGTTTGAGCTCTTTGTGTAAATCTACATTGCCTGAAAGTCAACAGAAATATACTGTAGCTTCAATTTTTACAGAGATTTATCCTAAATGTTTAAGAGATATGTTCTTAATATAGCATCTTTACAGCTAATGTCTAAAACCTAATCATGCAGATTTGCATGTGTGGTCTGTGTGCACTGACAGAAATCTTTAGTTTGTTCAGCACCACACATTTTCTCAGGGTTTACCCTCTGGATGCAGCGCAAAACCAGATTATTTGTTTCCCTTTTCTGCGATTTTTCACAATTTATTACAAACTTTTCACTTTGGCTGAAACTGAAAAATCCGAAATGTCAGTTTTCTTTTGCAGATGGTATTTATACAAAAATATAGTTGTAGTATGAAGTAAAGTGAGGCTGTGAGCTGCAGTTTGTTTTCTTACCTTCTGAACATTTGTGCCAAATAGGGAGCTGATAAAATAATTCAAAAAAGTTTCTGGGATTTTGGTAAAAAGAAAAACGATTAAAATATCTCTGACACTAACTTTTTTCCACAGTGTCCTGATGCATCTAAGTAGTCCAGAATTTTGCCTGAAACTCTCAGACAGAAGAAGTCTCTTGGAGGAGAGACGAAACGTTTCATTAGAGAAGAACCCGTCCAGAAGACCTATATAGTTTTTTCTTTTTGTTTTTTTTCCACAGTG
Organism: Austrofundulus limnaeus; assembly: GCF_001266775.1. NCBI lineage: Eukaryota > Metazoa > Chordata > Actinopteri > Cyprinodontiformes > Rivulidae > Austrofundulus > Austrofundulus limnaeus. The sequence continues at coordinate 575,730 of NW_013952420.1, forward strand.
CGTCTTTGCAACAAGACATTTTGTTTGCATTTCTGTCCATCTAGCAATGCAAACTAAACAAATATATTTAGCATTATCATGAGTCCCATGAGGAAAAACAACAATAAAGCAGTGAAAACCAGAACTCTGGCTTCACAGCTTATTTTGTGACTTCACGGATTTACTGTAACTCTCTTCTTTTTGGCCTCCCCAACAAATCCCTCCGTAGTCTTCAGATGGTCCAGAACTCAGCTGCACGTGTCATCACCCAAACCTCCTCCCATAACCACATCACCTCAGTCCTGCAGCAGCTCCACTGGCTCCCGCTCAAATCATGCATCGTCTTCAAAATTCTTCTTCTCACATTCAAATCTATCCACCATCTTGCCCCTCCTTACATGTCTGACTTCGTACACATCTCCCTCTCCTCCTGCTCTCTCAGATCCTCTTCTTCCCTAAACCTCCAAGTACCCACTGCCTGTCTCTCCACCATGGGGAGCAGGGCCTTCACCTGTTCTGCACCTCTCCTCTGGAACTCTCTACCACCTGACTTAAGAAACATCACCTCTCTTCTGCTTTAAAAACACACCTCTTTAGATTAGCATATCCATCTTCACTTCATTTGTACACAATTCTCTGAAACTCGTGCCTGCTTGTCTCTAACTGTATTTTCACACATTCTTCTATGATGTGTCTAATAAGTGTCCTTGGGTGTCCTGAAAGGCGCTTTTCAAATAAAATAAAATAAATGATTATTTTCAATGAGCATCAGTTTCTTACAGCTTGTGTTTATTGTCAGATTTAAACAAATACTCCTGCTCCTATAAGAAATATTCTTGTACTAAATCTGTGCGGGTTTAACACTCAACCTAAACCCAAATAAACATGCAATAATTTATAATGTTTAAGAAAAACTGCAGGACTCAGATGATTTAAGACATTAGTTGTTTTTCTCTTTAATAAAATGAAATGTTTGAACTGTTTGAGGGGAAAGAAATCATTGGGAAATGAAAATAATACAAATAAAAACACATGAATGCTTTTGGTTGTAAGACTCATTAACAACAAAAATCTCCCATAATGTCTTTTTATTCCTGTCAAGTTTTTGATACACTGTGAGAAACTGTTTGCTGGTTTAATGTTAGCATCGCTGTTCACAGATCTCCTATGAGATGATGAGACACTTGGATCAGGGGTGGATGAAAGCATTTACGGGGAGTATTCGTACTCCTCTGCACTCCTTCTTCCAAAGTCCATCCAGCCCAGGTAGTCTCTGTCCTTTATCCTGTGGCTGGGGGCCACGGCTCTGCTGCTGAGGGAGGATCTGCTCTGGAAGGAAGAGCCTGGAAGAGATGGGACAGATTACGGGATGCTGCTAAAGCTTGAAGTAACTTATCCTGACTGGTTCCTATTTCTGTCTCTCTGTAGAACCAGTCAGCTCAGCAGGTCTCCCAGTCGCACAGCGCTGACTTATGGGGGGGCGGGGCAACAGAGATATGTGATGACAGCATGGAAAGGACACGAGTGGGAAAAGCTATGGAACCAGAAATGGAAGGGACAGAGAGGAGACGTGGACGCAGGAGGGAGCTGGGACACGGCAGATGGTGGGACACGGGAGCAGCGTGAAAGACAGCTGACTACAGACGGAGCAGAGAGGAAAAAAAAACAACAACAGGAGAATGATGCGTGCGACATGGCTGGAGGGCGAGGACATTTAACCCTGATTAGATCCATGCATTCACACCTTAAAGCCACCTCCAGAAAGTTTTTTTTTTTGGAGGGGGGGGGGGGGGGGCAGAAAAGGAGGTCACTGATAATCTTAGGGTGATAGAGCAAAAAGCTGTACATGTATGTTGTTGTCATGCACAAGATATTTGAAAAATACTGTAAAACGACAGAGAACCAACTTATTTTTTTACTGCACAGTCAGTACTCGTGTCGTTCCATAATATGACGTGGTTTCTGCACCACACTGGATTCTGTTCAGCTTAGATCTGTTCTTATTTTGCAAGAGGAGCCACAAATTTTCAAGCAACAAAAAAAAAGCTGTGTTTGTTTTTTATGTGTTTTTTAATCTGTGAAAATTAAAATCCCACACCAAAAAAAAACAAACTTTAAACTCAAAGGGATACGTTTGGCCGAGTGAGGTGGGCACAGTAAATGTTTTTGGTGCGGTCATTGCCCCCCCATCTACTGCCCTTCAGTGGCACCCCTGCTCAGATGCCCAGCCCTTACCTTTTCTGGGCAGGAGTCTGGCCAGGAGCTGGCTCAGGCTGCTGGGAGTGTCTGCGTCCCCATGGAGCTGGCTGTAGTGGGCGAACTGGTCTGACGGGGGAGCCGGAGCCGAGCGGACCTGGTGTGTGTGGAGGGGCGAAGGAGCAGACAGCCTCTCTGTTCCAAGAGCTTCGCTCTCGACTCTCTGGGAGACAAAACAAAGGTTTTATTACAGCTTGTAAAAGAATATGAATTACAATAATAAATTATTGGTATCTCTACTTTTAAATTGGGTTGTAGAAATGATTTAAAGTCACCCTCACTCTTTATTTCTCTGTCATTATCTTTATTTTACACACATATCAGGGT
>NW_013952420.1:580551-583042 GCF_001266775.1 Austrofundulus limnaeus
CACACACACACACACACACACACACACACACACACACACACACACACACACACACACAAATACAGTTTGTGAGAACTGAAAAGGCGTAGAAAGAAAAGAAGCTAAAAGGCTTTTTAAAAGGACCTGACACACTCATTCAGTTTATTCCAAGCAGAGGCCATCGTTTCAGTCTGACTGGATCTGCAGCTGCATGAAAGAGGAAAGTCTCTTTCTGAGGTTCTGTTTTCTTCAAACCATCAACTACACCTCATGGATTTCTCTCTAAATGAACATGAAGTTGAAGAAACTCTGAGAATGTTTAATGATTCTTTATGTGCATTGTTGGCCCGTCCAGAGGTTTGGGGGGAAATGTTTGTCCGTGAAGAGCTGAGACATGTGGATCACTAAAACTATTCATCCAATCAGCACTGAGTGAGGAGTGTCTGTTTGGCTGCAGTTTTAATATTTACCATCACTTCCCTGGGTGTCTGTTAAGATTTAAGGTCTTAACAGTAAAGCTAAAATGTGACTTTATTGGATAAATAAACTGGTATGTCTTTATAATAAGTTCAGTGCTTTGTGAACATCTTAATGGTTTTATAAACACTTTATACTAAACTACAAACTAAACACACTTTAAACTATACCATACCATTTGTTATGGTTTAGTTAATTAATTTTCCTGTTTCTTGTCGCTGTTCGCTGCCATTTCTCATTTTCTCCTTGAGTCTTCTCTGTGTGTTTTCTCACTCCTTGAGCCACTCTCGCCTGTTGTCACTCCCCAATCAGCCTAGCTGCCTTCCATGTCCTCATCAGATTATTCCGATTTATTCCGTCTTCTGTCTCTTCCACATCAGTGCTTCGATGTCCGAGCTTCTGTTAGATGTCAGGCTCTCCCCTTGTTACCTGCGTTCACCAGCCTCCGTCCTCATCCTCCTTGGTTTATGTGCCGCCTTTGACACCATCGCACAAACCATCCTGACTGACAGTCTGTCACATTTTGGTATTTCAGATACACCCCTTATTTGATTTATTTCATATCTGTCTTTCAGTTTGTTTAATTAAAATCATTTACCTCCCATCCATCAGCTCTCTTTTCTGGTGTTCCACAAGGTTCTGTCCTTGACTCTCTTCTTTCTATCATCTACCTTCTTCCACTTAGCAAAATCTTTCCCAAACTTTATACTGTATTCAATTCCAAAGTTACACAGATGACACCCAACTCTTTGCTTTTTCCTTTTGTTTTCTGACATATTTTATATTGTATTTTAATGTACCTTGAGTGCCATGAAAGGCATTTATCATTTATAAAACATTATTCATTCGAAGCAGGCTCACTAATGGGCAAGATAATATGCTGTAATTTCATTTTTTTTCATAACTGAGATGTTAAATACCAAACATTTCTCAAAACGTTTTACATACAAAGTTCATTTTGGCAACAGAAGTTATTTAGTTTAATAAATTAGCTCAGCAACTAATTTGTTAGCCTGTTGCAGTGTATGAACAATGTTTTTTAAAATGTTTTCTGATTGCTTCATAAATTCCTTACAAACTCATGAATAAAGCATTGGTCGTGTAGTTCTCATCCTCAGGATATAATCAGCATTGAGACTTAAAAGTTTATGTAGTTTTAAGAAATGTCGTTCTTGGTATTCAAAGGTTTTGACTGTTTCAAGAGAAATGAAAGAACGTTCTGTGAGCATCAAGATTAAAGTTGAAGAACACAAAGTTTGGGTGAACTTTATAAGGACAATAAGTTTCTAGGAATTCAACGTTGCAGCATGAAAGTCTTTTATGAAAATAGGATGAACAGAATCATATATTTCACTGAGCTACTGGAATATCAACCAGAAGTCAAAATCATGCAATTGTTTTTTATAAAGCTGTTGAAAATGTAAAATAAATCTAAAATATGTAGAACCAAACACACAATTACACTGTGTAATTTTTCCTCTTGAGCTCATTTGGTTGTTTGATTAAATCCTTCTGAATTCGTCAATTGTTGGGCTGCTGTGAAGGTCAGAGAAGGGTTTGAAGTGTTTGTGAAAATCCTTTCCACTTTTTAGCTCTTTGTACTTTTTGGAGGTGAAACCTTAACCTCCCTGGAGAGACTCTGACCCTCAGGCTGGAATGAATAAAATTGTGTTTTGTGACTGTGAATAATTCTAAAATGTCATTAAAGAGAGTGGAGCTGCAGCTTTGGACAGAGTGAAGTTATGCCGATGTTTTAAACATTACAGTGCATTGGTTTATGCGTTATGTCTCTGGAGAATCCTGTTATTATGACACAAAGATGCATTGACTGACATATTTACATCCATGTTCGTAATGTGTGACACCAGCATTGTGTGAACACACACTCACTGAAATGTGCGAAATAATTTTTCCCTTCTGTATTTGTAATAACTTGCCTTTTTACCATTTTGGCAACAATGTTTTTGTCACTCTGCACACGTGTGTGTGTGTGTGTGTGTGTGTGTGTGTGTGTGTGTGTGTGTGTGTGTGTGTG
>NW_013952420.1:584594-598164 GCF_001266775.1 Austrofundulus limnaeus
CATCTAAAGGTGGTATATTAAACATTTCAGACTGGGTTACTACATTGTAAGCAGAATAACAATAAGAAAAACAAATTTTAACATATTAATATTATATTATATTACTGCATTATAAATATTCACAACTGTCAAAATGAGACTTATCGTGAAGTGCAATACAATACACTATTTATTAATGACAAATAAACATTTATAAATGCCAAAAGTCTTTAATGTGAAAAATCACCATTTTTTTAAAACTTTGTGTTGATAATCAATATTTGAAATTATTGTTCAAACATGTAACTGTCAACAATGAGGATGTTTCAAAAAGGTTAAAAAAGGTTAAAAATGTCATGTTAACATACCAAATAATCTCATCTCAATAGTGAATAATTTTACGTTGTACAATAAGGATTCCTTTATTATTTGTGGATATTTATAATGCAGTAATACAGTACAATATTATATGTTAAAATTTGCGTTTCCTAATCATTATTGTGCTTACAAGGTAGTAAACTAGTCTGAAATGTTTAATACCTAAACAGATTTGGCTCAGTATTGAAAGAAACCAGGCAGTTTAGTCTCTTTTTTAACCTTAATTAATGCATAATAAACACTTATTAATAATTTATGGTGTTTACAGGTGAATTAATAACCTATCTATAAATTCTTTAAACTGACTTTAAGACTTTAGTTTAAAACTGGCAAGAGAGGCAGAAGGCTAGTCTAGTGTTTTAAAATAAAAGCCTTCGATTATTAAAAATAATTAATGTTACTAAAGTTATAAAGCTTGTCATGACAACACATTAATTGTATTTTCTTAGGCCAGAATCAGAAGTAAGTTACAGGTACCTTTTATTTTTTTAAGTTCATCTAAGTGTCTTGTTATGTTTTGGTTAAAAACTCTCCTCTCTGCATCTTCCTTGGCCTCATCAGTGATAAGTTATCACTCATATGTGAGTGGGGAGATCTTCACAGCTGTGTATGAAACAGTTGTTTTCTTTTTCATCGTCAGAGCAGCTGAAACTAAGCAGGCAGGCAGAGCAAGATGTTGCCATCCTTGATGTTCTGATTTCATTGTTCCCCATGTGTGTCGGCAGTATGAAATATACTGTATGTTTGCACACAATAAATGACCAAAGTCTTTATCTGACCTCTTAGTGAATCACTTTTTTTCCATTACAATAATGGGAACTGGATTTAGCTGTAAAACATTCAGGTATACACCAAGCTCCATTTGAATCGAATAAAATCTTACAAACCGGTCTTTCTGAACATTTTTTAGAACTCAAAGGAAGTCAGCTCGGATCTTCCTTCCTTCCTTCCTTCCTTCCTTCCTTCCTTCCTTCCTTCCTTCCTTCCTTCCTTCCTTCCTTCCACAGTATTGCTCCTCATGTCACGTCTACACCACTTTTTGTAGGTTTTTGAAGCCTGCAGTCTTAATGTCTCTGAATCTAATCCACTGTGTCTGACATTTTGAGTCAGCATTTGGTCAAAAATACTGAGTTAAAGCCAACTAATCCTTCGTGCTCCCATAGGACTTTATAACAGGAGTAAAGCTGCAGGTTTATTAGGCAGGGTCCGTCTGTTCTTTGGGGTAAAAAATATATGACATAAAAAGAATTACAAAAATCAAAATGTATCAAAAACAAAGCATTTTTTTTTTAATTTTCTGCACTGAAACTAGATTTTTATGCATGGGCATTATAAATGTAATTTCAATTACTATGTCCAAAGAATTTAATAATAAATGTACATTACATTTTAGTAAATGTTATAGACATTTTTTTTCCTTTTGTGAATCCACTTTGCTGACCGTCCTTTGAACCAATCGTAACTGATGTAACGAATGTACAGTAACAAGAAACAGACTTCAAAAGGGAAATTCCAACCCAGTGTCAGTGTCTGACCAACAATACACCTAAATCGTCTAAAATAAGAGCTTGTTTGACCTCAGCTTCAAGCACAGCTGAGTAGGTCTAGTGGACATAGGCAAGTCGTTTTTAAATGTGAAGAGAAGACTTCCAGGTCGAGTCGCAGCAACAAAACCACCTCTAAGAGCTCAGACCAAGAAAAAGAGACTTGCCTGGACCATGGAGCACCACCAGCGGACCAGTGAAGACTGGAAGGTGTTGGTGTTGGCAGATGAATACAAAGCTGCAGTTCATCATGCAGGATGTTCGTATGGTTTCTCAATGTGTGACAAACATGGAGGAAGAAGTGTGATGGCCTTGCAGGATCCAGGGTTGGATCTGCCACACCTCTTCCCATCAGAGTTTCTACCAGTTTTGAGTGCATTGAAGGAAACTGGACTCATAGACACCTGGATACCCAGTTTTGGGTAACCTTATATTTTGTAAAACCTCTGGCAGTTCAGTACTTACCTTTATACACTGTCGAGCTGTTCAATGAACCTGAGATGCTCAAAAATCAGATTAAAAAACTGGATAAAACCTTTGAACTATAGTGTATGTCTTATCTTATCTATACCTTATTTTACAGAGCTTAAACAGTAAAATAGGTAAATATGCCCATATATACCGCATCCTACATGTATATACAAACTTGTGGTATGAACCTGCCTTAATTATGTGTGTGAAGCTGCTGTTTTTATTTTTGGACTAGTTAACAGTTTGTGGAACAGTTTGGTGCAGCATGAATCATGAGTTTTAACATAGAGTTACAGTCTCTGCAGGTTCTTGGAGGATCCTCAGCTCACCTGCTCTGCATTCCCCCCCCCCCCTTTTTTTGTTTGTTTTGTTTGTTTGTGTATTTCAGCTCTGATCACAGCTATACTTCAACATGTATTTGCTGCTTGCTGGTTGATGGGTTTTTCATAGGGGTTATTTACATGTACGTACGCAATGCTATACAAACTGCAAAAAAATAACTGGGTGAATGTAAATTACACTTCTGAGTCTTGCTCAGCTTGTTGATTCATCCAGTAATGGAATATGACCAGTGTTTACTCGTAAGGCTCATAAGATTCCCCCTGAGGTTGTTTTTTTGTTTTGTTCAGTAAACAGGACTCCATTTTTTTGTTGGCTCCGTGCAACCTGAAGTCTTTGGAAAATGTGTCACGTTGGGTAGGGGGGCACATTGCACGTTATGTATGGGTGCTGTCGTATTTTAACAGAAGTTTTTATATTTCACATGCACACAGAAAGCTAGATTAAAAAAATTCTCCTCAGGCAATGCAAAGCTGGATTTTAAATTTTAACCAGAGCATATTTTAAATATCTAGCATTACTTGACAGAATGCAAATCACCCAGTGCCTTTAATGTCAACCTTTAAACTAAGATCATTTTGGTTAAACCCTAAAAATAAGGTGACCTCGTGATGTTGCAAGATATCCTGCTCAGACTAAATGACTCAGCTACTATTATAATTCTTATTTAAAAGTTTATTCATTTAAAACAAAACAATATTCAACATACAACTACAAAAAACTAAATGAAAGGTAGCAGAAGAAGAAAAGAATCTTGTGATTTCTGCCCTTTTTATCTTAAATAAATTCAATCAAAAAAATCTTCAATTTACAATGTACAAAAAAATAAAAGAAAAGACAAAGGTTTAATTCCTTCTTAACAATTCATGCCATACTCATACATATTTCGCCAATAGATTCACCTTCATAATTTTTTTAAATATACACACTGATCTGGCTTTTTTAACATTATCCTCCAGATTAGTCCATAATTTAATTTCCTGGACTGAAGTACTCCGTTCCTTCAAACTGATTCTAACTTTATATTTGACAAATATTTCTATCCCATTCAAATTTAAACAACTCACTCTATTAACAAAATGTAATTGGATGTTTGAAGGTAATGTATTTTTATGGGCCCTATACATAACTGACAAAATACTATAATCAACCAAATCATAGAATTTTAATAACTTCAACTGATTGAACAATGAATTTGTTTGGTGACTGTAAGGTTTTCTGGTGACAATTCTTACAGCTCATTTCTGTAAAATAAAAACAGGATTTGTTATTGTTTGACACATTTTCCCCCAAACATCAAGACAATAAATTAAGTGTGGAACAATTATTGCATTATACAACATAAACAGTGCTTTATCTTTAAATAAGTCCTTTACTTTGTACAATACCACAATGGATTTGGTTATTTTTGTTCTTAAATGATTTATGTGAGGTCTCCATGTCAGACCCTCATCAATGATGACACCCAGAAACTTCACTTCACTCACTCTACAGATCTCGACACCATCAACACTAAATGGAACATCATCGGTTTTCTTTCTGTTACTGAATATCATCTAATTAGTTTTATCTAAATTTAATGATAATTTATTAAGTCTAAACTAGGTTTGTATTTTAGCAAATTCCATTTGCATCATTTCCAACATCCATTCTATATTTTTAGCAAAACAAAAAAATGTAGTGTCGTCTGCAAATAAAACACATTTGAACAACTCTGACACATTTACTAAATCATTCACATATAACATAAATAACTTTGGCCCAAGTACAGAACCTTGAGGCACTCCACATTTGATATTACCCAATTCAGATCTTATATCAATTTGTACAAACTGTTTCCTATCCTTTAAATACACTGTAATGCTGGTCCTCTAATACCGTATTTGTTCAAATTTTCAAGTACAATGGTGTGGTCAATGGTTTCAAAAGCTTTCTTCAAATCAACAAAAATACTAGCACAGTATTGTTTTTGATCGACAGCAGTTATTTGCTCTACAAAATCCATGAGTGCCATTGATATGGTGTTATTTGCTCTAAACCCATACTAACTGCTACTTAAAATATTTAGTTTAACGATAAATTGATCTAATCTTGTCACAAATAACTTCTCTAAAATCTTTGAAAACTGTGGCGATAAAGATATTGGTCTGTAATTATTGAGCATACATTTCTGACCATTCTTAAAGAGAGGAATTACTTTGGCTACTTTCGTATTATCTGGAAATATACCAGTTGAAAATGATAAATTACAGATATACGTAAAAGGTTCAATAACATAAGTCATATTTCATTTACAAACATCATGTCAATGTCCACCCAGTCATATTACAGTTTTTATTGATTGTTTTGACGCAGCTGTCAACTCAAAATCCACATTTTCAAAACAGTTAATGCAGAGGTACAAACAGTGCCACAGTGGTCAAAATGACACATTTTGTTTGCAAAAGGCAACAACTGTGCCAAAACATTTAAAATATGGAACAAAAGCAAATTTTGCCTTCAAATAACTCAACTTTGACACAATGTATGAGCACCTCCAATCAATCATTACACAATGGGCAACAAAAAAATAACAAACAAAATACAGCACTCGTGTGTGTGAATCAGTGCACCACTGCTTGTCACTGTAGCCTATGACTGTATGTAGCTTACATGCCAGTGCTGTTTGTAGTCAAATTTGCCCTCTTTCAAAAATATAGCATCCAGAAGCAAATGTGGTTTGATGCAAATTTTATTGATTGCAGTCTCTTTTTTTAGACTGTACCTGACAACTGAAATATTCCAACAGAGAATATGGAAATAAAAATAAAATCCTACTGTGTGAGAAATTAGGTAAATAAAAAAACACAGTCTTTTACAGTAAAGAACAAAAAATCTATAGTAGGCCTATACCATAAGAGCGTAAGAGAACAACACAGGCCTGCAGACAGACTGATTGCAAATTGAAAAATTATGTGAAGAAGTGTCAAACAGGTGCTTTTGGTGATTTCATACTTTTCAGGGAGTTTCTAAGAGCAGCGTATGGTTTCTGTTCTGTAACCACAGCTAAAACGGAGTTTGGACTTCTTGAATGACATCTGTGTTAACTGTTTTGCAAAAGGGTGGAAAAACTGTGTCAATCCAATGAGAATGGGTTAACACATTTGCAAGAGGTGTCCTCTGCTCTGCTGAGATGGTGATGATGAAGACTGAGAGGCTCCCAGTTCCTTCAAACGGGTCAAAGCAATCAATAAAAACTGTAAATTCAGGCTCAATGTCTGTTGAAACCAGTGAGTTATTGCCATCTTGAATTGAACGACTAAAAGTTTATCAGCTGTTGATCTTCATTCAATAGTTTTTGTTTCTGAAGGTTTCATCAAAAGCGCATCCCAAACTTTATCAGTTTCTGTAGATTTGTTGGTATAGAAAGTGACAGATTGTGATCTTAACCCCTGGGAACATCTGTCTGTATCTCAGGGCCAAAAATACTGAATATCTGAAGCAAGATTCTCATAAAGTGTGGAAGTTTGATAAAGTTTAAAAAAAAACTATCTAACTAAAGTAACGAATGCTGAACCAGAAAAAAAAATCTAACCTTCAGCTGGAAAAGAAAAAATACAAAACAGATATATTCCTTGTGATGATGTAATCCTCAGAGAAAACATACATGAACACAGCTTCTCTTTTGAATACATCCATGTTTATCATCTCTGCCTCTCCACCAAGTGGTGAGTCATGGTGCTTGAGTTAATTGCAGTGTTGTTACGTGTGGGTCAGAGACCTCTTCAGTACATGGAGCCTCTTTTCTGCTCCAGTTGCTTGGCATGTTCTCTATTGTCCCACTCCGAGGCAAGGCTGGTGGCTGAGTGAGTGCGGCAGAGGAGGAGTTGATAAAACAATCACATAAATACATATTTATGTTCATCACTTTGAAAACACAAATGCTTTTTAGCAACAAGTATTGTGCAGCAGATTGTCAACCAAGAGTGAAATGATCAAAGTGCAGATAAAGGAACTTTGAGACAGAGCGAGGATTTGTTTTGCACTAAAAACAACTAAACATGGAAGACAGGCTCAAACTTTCTTGTTCCTACTGGTCACAACTTACGACGGAGTATTAGGGCCACACAACAAGATTATTATTATTATTATGAGATTAAAGTTGTAATTTTGTGAGAATGAAGTCATAATATTGCGAGATTAAAGTTGTACTATTACGAGATTAATGTCATGATTTTACAAGATTAAAGTTGTAATATTACGAGAAAAAGGTCAAAATCATGACGCGTCTAATTCCTGTTCCTCATTTCCTCCTTATTTTCCTCACACCTGCTGTGTACAGCCATGTGTCTGTGTTTATAAGGTAGTCCATGATGACCTGGGTCACTGTTAGATTAATATGCTTTCATCCAAATTAGCTACGTGACGACTAAATCCATCAATGCACTCATTAATTACCATATGGCTTACGTTTATAGCCGTTTGCACAATTTACAAGTCCTGCTACTGATAATTTGATGCTAATGTCCTAAAAGATTAACTATTTATTTTAAGCAATACTAAAGAACAACTTGACAAGTTGCTCAACATTCCTCATTTGAATGCATGTGGTAACATCATGCTTTTTCATGTAAAGGCTACAATATTCTGACTTTTTTCTCGTAATATTATGACTTTAATCTCGTAATCTTATGACTTTAAACTCGTAATATTACGACTTTAATCTCGTAATATTACGACTTTAAACTCGTAATATTACGACTTTAATCTCGTAATATAATGACTTTATTCTCATAATAATATGACTTTAATTTTATACGACTTTAATGTCATAATATTATGTCTTTATTCTCGTAATTTAAAAATCTTTTTAAAAAAATCTCTTGTGGCCCTAATACTCCGTCGTAACAACTCAGGTGTGTATTTGTAGCTTTAAAATGAAATGAAAAGTATAGTTTATTATTGAAAATAATGATAGTTGTGTGGTTTTTTGGTATGGTTTTGGTTGTATTTGATTCATTCTCAGCATGGGGACCATACAGATAAGGTCAGGTCAGGTGTCTCCTGATGGCATCCTCCCTTACTGCTCAGAGGACTTCTTCAGTTCATCTGGTGATGTTGTCGATCCAGTTCATGTTCCTTCTCTCCCGTTTGTTAGCGAACAGGTGTTCCTCATTGCTGTCAGCAAATGTTGCCAGGTATGACTTCAGGTATTCTGTTTCAAATGAATTATATTGTTAACTAAATTATATTGTTAACTATTTTAACTGGACAACCTGGTTTCTAAAGACAAAAAATGCAAAAGACATTTTTTTAAATTTTGAATGTGAATGTTTGTAAATTGGATGTGAGACTTGCACAGGGGGGCACGACCTGAAGTTTTGCCTAGGGTGCCAAATTGTATATACTGTATGTCACTGTGAAGCACACTGTAATTTATTTTGTTAGTCCGTCCACATCAAGTCACCTAGATCTTCAAACTGTTGGTCTTTTTCAGAGAGAAACCTTTTCTCAAAAGTGTTTTTGTAGCCTGGTTTAAACCAGACCCTGTCCTTCACTTTGCTTCGTACAAGGGTCTGGACTTGATGCATAGAGAAGTGATTCTTGCAGGAGGCGTGGCCTCTGCTGAAGTTTAAAATGATTGGATCAGTTGGCTGCGACGTATGTCGCTGTGACGGAGGCTAAGCTAAGAAGCTAACCGGAAATCGCGTGTGCTGTAAACAACCTTACTGAGAGGAGAGAAGTACCGAGCCGAACGAGATGACTGTAAATGAGAGCTGCTGCTTTGTCAGACAAATGTAATTTAATTTGGAAGCCTTATCAACACGGACTGGCTTCCTTCACTTCCTCCACTGCCGTATGCTAAAATAACTAGCAGACACTGCACAGAAAATCGACATAGTTCAAAACTCAGCCCTCTGTTCTCTGATTGGCCCGGCTAAAAATCTGCCAGCGAAATCCTTGTCAATGGGAGAAGTCCCAGACGGAGCAGAGAAGGGAAACTAGAATTGAGCGGAGCTGCGTTGGAAGGCAAGGACCAGGCTAGTGTTTCTGTGGCAGCTCAACAGCTTGAAGGGAAACTGATGAAGGCGAAAACATCTCTTAGTCTAGAGGTAAATGTCAACAGAAGCTGTTTTCCACTTCAGGATTTGTATTAAACAGGGTGCTTTAATGTTCAGAGTAATATAGAGAGCCTGAGTTATGGAGCTGCTATAGCTGAACTTGACTTTTTCTCAGAGGAAATAATCTCAGTGAACTTTGCTGCTCCCTCTAACTCTCTTCACTCCACAATGAATGTTGAAACAATTATAAAATCTGAAATAATGTGGGCAGAGATCTAGACACTGTCTAAGAATATAACTGCAGTGTTTAATTTCTCCTCGTTCTGAGAATTTAATGAGATGAAACGATCTGGATTTGAATCAACAGTCTGTGAGTTCACTTCTGGTTTGCTGAACTGTGAGGTTTAACAGAGTTTCTCAGGGGAAATAACCCAGAACTAAATTCTGCTGCTTTTTCTAATAGATCCTTTCATCAATACTAATGCTTCTTTGTGGGCCATAAAAACACCATGTGTTGAGTATGTTTGTCTGTATTTGTGTCACTGTGTCTGTGTTTGAGAGAGTAATGAAAGTTTAGCAGCAGCAGCACATAAAACAGTATTAAACAGTGTTATTGGAAGGTAAAGTCATTTTGTCATGTTATTAAATATTGTAGAATGAAACGAGGGGAGAAACATGAGGGTGATACTGTTTCTGCTCTCTCCCACACTGTTTTGGGGCACCAGATCTGATTTTTCTAATCTTTCATTTATTTACTTTTCTAAAAATCAGACTCATATGTAGGGAACCTCTTTTCATAAACAATGAATACTCACTGATGAAGAAACCTACTTTGTCTTTTGGAAATTTATTACAAAAATAGAACAACGAAACTTCATTGGAAAAATAGTAAAAATTATAAAACATAAAAGACAAAAGTAGGCCTAGAAAATAGTTTAAAGGTGAAAGTAAAGTAGACCCAATGTTATTTAGTCTACGTTTAAGGTAAAAGTCGATGTTAAAGTTTCAACCCTTGTAAAGAGGAACACGATATTTTCTCAAAATATGTATTTTTGTCTTCTATTTGTTAATTGACAAATAGTTAAAAATCTACAAAATTTTGTCAATTTTAAGGGAAGGCTTGTTAAAAAACCTGGTCAGATTAAGGATTAGTGAGTTTATTCCTAAACTAAAATTAGTTATTTAATTTGAGTGCAGATAAGAAAAGACACCAACGTGTCTCAGGCAAATTGAACAACAAGAACTGCTTTGCGGACCAAAAATGTATAATGCCCAGGGCAGGTATGAGCACAACAGTGGTGGGTCGTGCATTTTACACAATTAAGGTCAGGTTTGTGGAAAGTTTATGAACAATACCTGATACCTGCTGTAGAAAGCTCTTCAAATGCAGCCTCATTTTTAAGAAATAGTTTAATTTTGACTCCATAATGAGCTTTAGACAAGTTTGAGCAAGGCAAGGATCAAAGGGGATGCTGCTGTCCTAAAAAAAAGTTACACCTTAAACTTTCATGTGAAAACTATTTTATAAACCTTTACATTGCTCTCAATTTTGTATTACAGTGAATTACCTGAAATTCGACGGTAAATTGCAGGAAACAGATAGCTGTAGCACTTCTGGTGTAATTTGATGCTTTTCTGGTAAAAAAAAAAAAATCTAAATATTTTCTATCAATAAAAACATGTAAAACTGTTAGCAGTGTAAAGATACAGCATCAATAAAACACAAGTCCTGAGATTAGAATAATTTTAAAAAGTCAACCACTTTGATCTTGGTCTTACTTGGATTATCCACCAGCTTTTCTTCTGGTGAGAATTAAACTGTTCCTCAAAACTGAAGCCAGTTAAGATATTAACTCTTTACATCCTTCAAAACCATCCATCTGTCCGTCTGTTTTCTTCCACTTATCCAGGATTGGATCACAGGGGCAGCAGCCTAAGCAGAAAAGCCCAGACTTCCCTCACCTCTGGGGGAATCCCAAGGCGTTCCAAGGCCAGCTGAAAAACATAGTCCCTCCATCCTTCAAAACCTCATTAAAATTTTTCTAACTATTGCTTTAAGTCAAACAAAACTGCATGAACTTTGTTATTTATTGAGCAAAATGCAACTTTTTTTGTAATACTTTGCAGTCAGTATAGTATTTTATCGATAAAATGTCTGTTTCTGGTCTATTATGAAGTTTCACCTATGATGCAGATAATCTTGGGAAGCTCTTCAATCAAAATTTAAAGATGAAGCTAATTTTTTTTTTATTATCTTCACATCAGGAGAGTCTACTTTAACAAGATAAAAATAAATGGTACCAGCTTCTCTCTTCTCTACATAAGGGATTGGTCTTTAATGACTCAGAAGCCCCGTCCTTTATTCTGTATTTAATCTGAGTCTGTTTTATTCTGCCTGACCTAGAGTTTCCTCTGCTTTCTTCTCAACGATCCTTAGCTCTGTTCTCATCTATTTGACAACTATATTGCCAGCCTGAAGCAGTCTGGCACTCACAGGAAATAGAGAAGTAGCCTACTGTTGGCTGAATGAATAAAATGGGGCAGAAACCAGTCCGGCTGAACACACTCAAACATTCACACATACAGTAAGTTCATATTTAGAAGACAAGACTTTACTTCACTGCGATGGGTACTTGTGTCTTCACTCTTGGTTGGTATTTAACAGTCTGCTGCACGTGCACGCGTGCACGCACGCACACACACACACACCTTAAGTTGGATTTTTTGGGGGTTTTTCTCTAACCTTAACATTACAGCTACAGAACAGTCAACTGGTTATTCTGTTAGAATGCAATATTCTGTTGGGGTTCTTTGGTCCTTGCATTCAAATGAACACTTTTGTTTCAGATGTCCCCTCATGAGCATTCCTGCCAACTAGACAATCGCTCTCTGCGCCTGACTTCCATTCATCTCTATAGCCTCACCACTTACCCTAAACCTAACCTCACAGGTACATAACTGACCCAAAACATAAACTAAACTCAATGTACACCTTAGTTCTAAACCAAACCCCTGACCCACCAACAGTATATCCCTCAGTGGGGACCAGGATTTTGTCCCCATAAGGAGCAGTGGGTCCTCACCAGGCTGTTTGTACCAGGAATATGGTCAAAATGAACCCCACCAGGCAACTGGACATGAAGGCCTCCACCTCTGATGGATGTTTTTTCGTCACAAAAATGGCTTCCTTTCCACCGCTCTTAAACCAAGACTCCTCTCTATAAAGGACAAGAACATCTTCACCCCTGAAAGAGTGACTGCTGGCCAGATAATTGTAAACTGCAGTTGTCCCCCTCCTACAATGTTGTTATTGCAAGTATGACTCAGCCCCCTGTGAGCAAAAGGTGTGAATGAGGGCCCCAATGATAGTCAGTTGATGGGGCACATGACCCTCTATGAACAACAGAGCTAATCAAGGCCTGATCCATTGTTTGGTTGATGGTCCTCCTTCGCATATGACTAACCTGTTTGTTCATGTGGAGGCAACTGAGTTCACCTGAAACTCCTCAGACTGAAGGTCTCGGAGGAGAGAAGAAACGTTTCACTAAAGAAGAACCCATCCAGAGGACCTACTTATTTTTTCTTTTTGATTTGTTGAAGATGACTCTAAGCTACTCCCATGTTAAATTCTAATTCAACACTCAAACACTGACAGAGTTATAGCCAATTATGTGTTGGCTAAAGTCAGTTACCTGTGGTGGCCATCTTGAATTGGGTTGACTCCAACATGTTTTATACATTTATCATGTGTATTCAATGATTACATGTGTGACTTTCATTAAAATCTGATTCATGAGAAATTTTGCTAAATTTGCAAAAATTAGCAATTAGCCCATCATTCTGTTCAGAATAATTTTTTTAATCACCAAACATAAGTTCTACCAAGAGCTACAGTATCAACAAGAAATAATTGTTCACAACCTTTTCACAAAACACAACTTCTAAGGACCAAAAATTTTGGCTTATCTAAAAGCAGAAAGTACAAATTCCAAATAAAAGAATCAAAAATAAAACTGAACATTTTTGCTTGTCATGAACGCTGTTAGCAATCAGCTCAAATTTGACCGGACCCAACACGTTGCTTCACAGAGCTGGTGGCAACTCTGGAAGATCGATTGGTCTCTGTAGGCTGGTTCAGTGTGTGATCTGTCATCACACTGACAATGAAATAACACCAAGAACAGATTACTAACTCACACATATGCTCTCTGTTACTCCCTTCTGTTTGCGCCTCCAGTTCTTCTTGTAAGCAAAATCAATAGTCTACAGCCACCATTAGGTGCAGGAGGGAAGAACTCCACTGGGATCACACATCCCATGATTAACCTGCAGGGACTTGCTTTATTGTTCACCTCCGCAGGGAATGCATTTGTTGCCTGATCTATGTCTGTGTTCCTTGCAGGTGGTTTGGCATCAATAAAAAGGTGACAGAGGCAGACTGTTCAAAAGGTGAGCTGAAACAAGAAAACAAGTATGTAACACAGCTGAGAAAAACCAAAAGAAACAGGAGAAATGAGAGCACTTACAGAAACAGGTAAATACATTTTATTGCTGCCGAATGTTTGATTCAACCTGTCCTTTTGCAAGTTCATCTGATTATGTGTGAAAACAGAGACAAACATCAGGTTTTACCATACAGTTCCAGCTTCGGTACTTTCAGAAACTTCAGGCACATTTGGGTGTGGCTTTCAGAGTTAAATATGGCAAAATATGGTCTGAACACTGTTGTAAAAGGATCATGCTTCATTTAAAAACAAGATTTATGGATACACGAGAAAGTCTTGTACCTTGGAGCAGGTGAGTCATATATATATATAT